>NW_027529995.1:914856-982539 GCF_008692635.1 Crocuta crocuta
CCAGTGCCCCCGCCCCCCCCTCCCCCCTTGTGGCTACCTCCCTCCTGTCCTCACCTGGGACTCCTTGACAGCTTCCTCCGGCCCCACCACAGCCTTTTCTTTGGGACTCCAGACTCTCTCAGGGAGGCTCGCTAGTTGGGAAGGACATGGAAGATGAGGGGCTTCCAAGGTGAGGCAGGGACCCTGGGTAGAGTTCCGCGCTGCGGGCTTTGGAGATACTCCTCACACGCCCGCAGCGCCTCACCCTGGGTTGTGGCCTGTGCTGTGCGGGACAGGGAATCTGGCTGAGACGGGGTGGAGAATAGGCAACGGAGCCCCAGATCTCCTCGGACAGCCGCATCCTCACCTCTCAGCCCAGGTCAGCGCAGAGGGGCTGGGCCCTGAGTTTTGTCTTACTCTGAGGTTACTGAACAGTTAGGAAACTTTACACTATGTACAGGTGTGTGTCAGGGACAGCATAGGAGCTGTTGCTTCAGAGGTAGGGCTCCTCCCCCTGTGTACCAGCTCTGGTCTCTGCCCATGGGGACATGGGTGTGTCCCTGAAGGGTCTCTGATCACTTACTGGCCTCAGAATCATCAATGCAGAGAAATCTGAGTTCAATGAGGACCAGGCGGCCTGTGGGCAGCTAGCCATCCGGAGATGTGAGTTTGGGGCTGACGAGGACCAGGAGTGGCTGACCCTGTGCCCAGAGGAGGTGAGTGCAGCTGGGCCTGAACCCGTCTCTACAAGCCGGGACCGGTTCTTGCTCTAGTTTCCCGTGCCGGGCTGGGGGACAACTGGGGAAGCCAGGCAGAGCCTGACACCAAGCCCTTCCTGTACAGTTCCTGACAGGTCATTACTGGGCACTGTTTGATGGGCATGGTGGGCCAGCTGCAGCCATCCTGGCTGCCAACACCCTGCACTCTTGCCTCCGCCGGCAGCTGGAGGCCGTGGTAGAGGGCATGGTGGCCACTCAGCCCCCCATGCACCTCAGCGGCCACAGCATCTGCCCCAGTGATCCCCAGTTTGTGGAAGAGAAGGGCATTAGGGCAGAAGACTTGGTGATTGGGGCTCTGGAGAGTGCCTTCCAGGAATGTGTGAGTGTGGCCTTTGGCTGGGGAAGGGACCGGGCACCTGTGGTGGGACGCTGGGTTGTGGGACGTCCCTGCACACAGTGGTGGTCTCCCTGAATCTTTGCACTGGGAGGACAAGATTGGGTTGATTGGTCTGTTAGTAACGGTCATCATTGTTACCACTGACCCCTCCCTTTTATCCAGTTCCTAGTCTGTGCTAGGTGTTCTTATGTGCATCATACATTGTGCACCCTGATGTTCCTTGGTGCGGAGGCTGGTTTCCCGTCCTCAGTTTTGAATAGGACTTCCTTCCCTCCCAAGGAATATATCTAGATCTCCTAGCCACAGGCATCCTGGAGTCATAGCTAGACTTTGGGTTGAGACTGCCAGGCTTGTTGGTGGGGAAGTGAATGGTAGGGTGGGGATTAGGGACAGAGTGGTATGGTGGCAGTACAAGCAGCAGCTAAAGTGACCTCTGTTTGCCCCAGGATGAGGTGATCGGGCGGGAGCTGGAGGCCTCAGGCCAGGTGGGCGGCTGCACAGCCCTGGTGGCTGTGTCCCTGCAGGGAAAGCTGTATGTGGCCAATGCCGGGGATAGCAGGTGAGTAAGACCTGGAGGGTAGGGTTGGGCAGGCAGGCATCAGAAGCAGTGGGGACAGTGAAAAGGGGCTGGACGTGGAGGGACGGAAGTGGGGATTGACTGGCTGAGTTGTTTGTGTACCTGGTGTGTCAAGGTATGAGTGGACAGCAAATTCGAGGGAGGGCAGACACCTCAAGCTCTAGGTCCAAGGGCCGAGCCTTTTCCTTGCAGGCCATAGGTAGTCATGGGGGGCTTTGAGCTGGTTCCTGGTGGCTGGAGGAGGGGCCAACAGGAGGGAGGTCATGAGTGAGGGCGGAGCCTACTCCACAGACCTCTCCTTCTCCTCCCTAACCCCATCCAGGGCCATATTGGTACGGAAAGATGAAGTACGGCCCCTGAGCTCTGAGTTTACCCCAGAGACTGAGCGGCAGAGGATTCAGCAACTGGTAGGTGCCTTTGGCAGAGGGAGGTTATGGAGCCCTACTTCCTGAGTCTAGGGTCACCAGAGGCCACCAGAGAGAGCCTCATCTGAGCACTCCTCCCTACTCCCAGGCCTTTGTCTACCCTGAACTTCTGGCTGGTGAGTTCACCCGACTTGAATTCCCTCGGCGACTGAAGGGGGATGACTTAGGGCAGAAGGTTTTGTTCCGGGATCACCACATGAGAGGCTGGTGAGCAGAGAGGGTTTGGGAGACAGTGGGGAGAGCCCTGGTGTCAGGCCCAGTGTGTGGGCTTGGGGCAGTCCTCTTCCCCCTGGGCATGGTGGGCTCTGTGTTGTGGGGAGATGAGGGGTGGGTAGGGCCTGGGTTAATGCTGGGTCTGCTCCTGGTAGGAGCTACAAGTGTGTGGAGAAGTCGGATCTCAAGTACCCACTGATCCATGGGCAGGGGAGGCAGGTCAGTGAATGACGCCCTCTAAGAACCCCTCTTAAACTGCTCCCTGCAGAAGTGGGAGCTCCTTTGTCCCTTGATGGGGGCCATGGCTGGGGTCATAGGGTTTGCTCCAAGGCTATAGGATGGTTGTCCCTCAATCCAGGGCACCCAAGGGCCACAGTACACTTCTGTGTACTTTACTTGCACATTCTCTGGGGCTGTTTGCTGTCACCTCACATCTCCTTTGTCCCCAGGCTCGGTTACTGGGAACACTGGCCGTCTCCCGGGGCCTGGGAGACCATCAGCTCAGAGTCCTGGACACAGACATTCAGCTCAAGCCCTTCTTGCTCTCTGTCCCACAGGTGAGTGGGCAACAGCCCACACCAGCTTCCGTCTGTCCAGAAAGGCAGATGATGAGGCTGGCGGGAGCCCGGGAAGGGAGTGCTGAGGATCCTCAGTCTTAACTTGCAGGTGACTGTACTGGATGTGGACCAGCTGGAGCTGCAGGAGGAGGATGTGGTTGTCATGGCAACTGACGGGCTCTGGGATGTCCTATCCAATGAGCAGGTGGCACGGCTAGTGAGGAGCTTCCTCCCTGGCAACCGAGAGGACCCACACAGGTACTGGAGCTTCTGGGGACCTGCCTGGGCCTGGGTCGGTGTCAGCAGCAACACCAGGAAGTAGTTATGGCTGAGAAGACAGCATTGACAATGAGCTTGGCTCAGGGCAGGTGGTCAGGATCGGGGCTGTCTCAAGTGTCTGGGGATGACTGTGGGTCCCCAAAATCCCTGGGTTCAGAAATCTCTGGGGCCAAAAATCTCCATGGTCCAACCTGTGGCCCTCTCATGCTTGTAGCTTGCCTGGCCCCACAGCTGGACTGCATTGAGTCCCCTTGTATCCAGCCCTGTGCAGCAAGTTCTCCCTGAGGGCTGGCTTTGCCTTTTTGCTTTGGCCCCAAAGTGCATCTGCAGATGGTCCCCACAGGTTCTCGGAGCTGGCCCAAATGCTGATACACAGCACACAGGGAAAGAACGACGGTCTCACAGAGGAAGGGCAGGTGTCCTACGATGACATCTCTGTGTTCGTGATTCCCTTGCACAGCCAGGGCCAAAGGAGCAGTGGCCACTGAGGATTCAGACACCACATCCCAGAATCACCCTGAGGCCACGTGTAGCCTGGGCATCCCTCCACCATGGTCAACAGCAGGCCAACTGCCCTGCCCCCAGATACAATGGGTTGACTCCCCCACCCCCATTTCATGGGGAGCATTTATACCAGGCAATCAAACCTGGAAGAGTATGGAGAGCCCAGGACCCCTCTTCGGCAGGCAGGAAAGAGCACACTATCAATGGTAACATCCCTTTACAATGTAGGAAACCCACGTGAAGCTCCTCTGACAGGATCCTTAGCAGCCCAGTGCTATTCCCAGATGGGAACAGCCAGACTAAGGGCACTCACTGGCCAAGAATGCCAGGAGGGGCAGAAAAGCCTGTTGGATTCAGGTCTCCTAAATCATCAATGTCAAGGTATCTACTCAATAACCCCCAAAGCCCACGCATGGTGCCTTATGGAAAGCTGTGGGCAGCTTCCTATCTACCAGACATCTTGAATCAGCCCTGGGCTCAGGTCCTGCCCTGCTTCCCTCTGCCACTGGAGGTGAGGCACAGGCCCTGGGACTAAAGTTGGGGCAGAATAGAAAGAAGCAAGAGGAGCCCAGTTTGCTGAGGGGGGATGTCCTGTGACCACTCCTCCCTGGCCCCAGCCCTGCCCTCGGCTGATGCCCCAACAATGCCTTTGGTTTTGTTGCCCCCCATCACCTCCCTATTATTAAATGTTTGTGGGGGCACCTGGGTGGCTCAGTCGGTTAAGCATCTGACTTTGGCTCAGGTCATGATCTCGCAGTGTGTGGGTTCAAGCCCCGCGTCGGGCTCTGTGCTGACAGCTAGCTCAGAGCCTGGAGCCTGTTTCGGATTCTGTCTCCCTCTCTCTCTGACCCTCCCCTGGTCATACGGTCTCTTTCAGAAATAAATTAAAAAAAAAAATGTGTGTGTGTGGAAGAGCCCTTGTGAATCATGAATTACTGTAAAGCTTGACATTATAGTATACTTTTTGCCCTTATTTTTCAAAGAATCAGTCTTTGCTCCACCTTCCAGGTTTGCTTGTAGTCAGGACTGCATTTTTCTGCAGGCCTCCCTAGTTCCCAATGTAAGTGAGCCCCCGTTAGAGAACTATGGTCCAGGGAACAGAAGGGTCTCTACCACCATCTGTAAACTCGGGGCTTGATGTACCAGAAGGGGTGCATATAACTTGGCCAATTCTATAAATGCCAATGCCAATTTCTATGAAGCAAGAATTAGCTGGAGATGTCACTCAGGGCTCCAGGGCTTGTATTTGATGAGCAGCTTAGTTCTTCACTTTCCCCACAAGACTGCTGTCACCTAGCACTTGCCAAAGCTCAGGTGCTCAGAAGTATTTGAATTACAAGGTGACCACCTTTCTCACCTCAGCCTTACCAAACTCCCCTGATGCATTCCTACTTTAGTTTACAACTGAGATGAATTCTAACCAGGCAACTCATACCCTAGACTGGGGCTAGGAGAGACATGGGCTAGGAGACAGCAGAACTGATGGTAAAACTAATGTTTAACTTATTGGGGAGGTCCTCAGACCCCCTCTCTTGCCCATTAACTCATTTGTTTTTTTAATGTTTATTTTTGAGAGAGAGGGAGTATGTGACTGGGATAGGGGCAGAGAGAGAGAATCCAAAGTTGGCTCTGCATGGACAGCAGAGAGCCTGATGTGGGGCTTGAACTCACAAACTGTGAAATCACAACCTGAGTCAAAGTCAGTTGCTTAAACCGACTGAGCCACCCAGGCGCCCCTTATTTAATTTGCCCACTTTATTTTCCTTAAGCTCCGTGCCCAACGTGGGGCTTGAACTTATGACCCTGAGATCAAGAATCGCGTGTTCTTTTGACAGAGCCAGCCAGGCACCTCCTGATTAGCTCATTTTAGACTCCATTTCCTATATACCTTCTCCAGGGAAGAGACAGGAAAAACTACCACATCTCTCCTTTTTCACAGTCCTGTCCCGCAGCTCAGTGCTCTTGGTCCTCTATCTGTCCAGTGAGGTCGTGACAGACTGGTGGCTCCAGAAGCAACAGGCAGCCTCTCCAGGCCTGCTCTAGCTAGGCGGCTGGCAAATGCAGGAGTGCGCCTTAACAGGCCTGCAGTTTTACTTCCTCTGTCTTCAGCAACCACCCCTGCCCCCCCCCACTCTCCCCTGCAGAGTGTGGGCAGCAGCCTGTACTTGCCTCTCACCCACATCAACTGCTGAGGCAGCTGGCCCTGCAGCCTGCTGGCTTTGCTTCCGACCCAGCCCACTGCCTGCTCTTAATCCTCACACAAGGCCAAAACCCAGCGAGTGGGTACAGTGCGTCTCTCACCTGCAAGCATGGCCAAATGACAGGAGCGACTGCAGGGTCAACCGTGTGTGGCTCTAGCTCAGTAGAGCCAAATGCTACAGCAGCCCTCCCACCAGGCTGGTGGGGGCGGCGGGGAGGGGGAAGAGGTTGATGCGCTCCCTCCTTCAGCAGTCTACCACTCACAAGCTGGGATGTTCCCTCTGCTGCTCCTCATATTTGGCTAACCTCCAATGACCATGGGCAAAGTGGCAGGCGGCAGGTCCTGCGGCTCTGAGGATACTGAGCTGGTGCACAGGCTCTAGGAGTTGCCAACTCACCAGCCAGGCAGTGGGTTACCAAGCTACTGGCCAGGTCCTCTGCCAGAACTGGTGCAAGAGCCTCAAAAGAAGGGGCTCCATTACCCTCGCCCCACAGAAGCCAGAGCCTGGCAGGACAAACCTTATTCTAGCTGGAGGCTGCTGATCCAATCAAGGGTTAAGGTACAATGAAGGGTGAAAGGCAGCCTGAGGTATGTGCCAAATGGTCTGAAGACCAAGACTGGTTGGCTCTTCCCAGTCCCTCATTTCTGGCCCTGCGGCTGCTTATTAGAGTGTGCGGTTGAGGAGACCCAGGCTGCTATGCGCTGAGGTCCTTCCCAGCAGCTCACAGGCCCTGGTCACCAAGGGCAGGCAGGGGCAGTCCCAGGGAGCTGAACAGTCCATCCACACAGCATTACCAGAGTCCGAAGGGGAGTCAGGAGGACTAACAGGAGACAACCCATCCCTCCCCCCAACTCTAGGAACCTGGCAAACAATGCTATGGAAACTCAACGGAGAGGCTACAGCCATAAACTTCTGTTTAAAACTGATAACATGGAAAAAATGTTTATATGTTAAGTACAAAAGGGACATAAAATTGTATATACAGTAGAATAACAACTATGTAAACACACCAAAAATCTATGCACAGAAATTTCTAGAGGAACATTTAACACCAAAAGATTAACAGTGGTAGCATTGGGTGGCAAACTGATTCATTTTGAAATTTCCCAAATTTCCTCAATAAGCATTAATTATGAATGCAACAGGGAAGTTTTTTCTTAGAAAAATAAAATAAAAAATACCCCACTGGCTGGTGGTTGAGCAGTGCAGTGTCCCACACAAATCGGTGGCTTTGGCCAGGACTCTTCATGAAGAATGTGGTGTGTCCCTCCCACCCTAGAGCTTAGAGCACCCCTGGCTCCACCCCTGCAGCCCTAGCCCCTCTGCTCCCTTTATTCCCACCACATCACCTCCAGTCGCTTCCAGCTGTAGTTTTCCCCTTTCCTTCCCAACTCAGGAGCCACTCTGTAGCCATATGTCCCTAGAAAGAGGGGCAGTGGGGGGCATATTTCAAAGAACATGGTACCTCAGCTATGGACACACAGGAACTCGCGAGAAATCACCTTCCTTGCTGACAGGCAAGTGACTGCTCTGGCTGCAGGGGTGTTTATTATGCAGCCCTTCTTATAAACCCAGTCTCAAGCACTCTCTGAACAGTTACTCCTACCGTGAATTTTCCCCACTGGAGAGCCAGAAGTCGGCAGTAATAGCTCAGATCATCTGGTTTCTAAAAGTCCCTCCATTTTGAGAAGGCAGAGCTATGTATAGTGGGTGGCATTGCAGAAAGGCTGCAGATTCCAGTCTATGTTTTGGAAAGATGTATGCCCCTTGCACTTTAAGTTTGAGAAACCAGTCTGAAGTAATTGCTAACAAAACAAAACAGTAATTGCTGGCAATTGCTGAGCCTATTCCTGATGCTGAACAAAGGCAGTTAATGGCTTGCTTCCCCCTTAGCAACTATGTATTCTTGAGCAAGTCATAACCTTGTGGAGCCCATTTCTGTATCTGCAGAAAACCTAGGACCTGCTTAAATGTTTGAGAACTTTGTGAGATAACATGCCACTGGTCCTGCTCTAAGAAGGCCATGCAGGGGAAGCAAAGGCCATGAGCCAGCTGTAGGTCATTTCAACCCTGATCAGGACCTCTCCCCTCTTCTGAGAGAAGGCAAGGAAAAGAAGAAAGCAGACATACCAGGTAAACAGGAATGACCTGTAATTGGAAAAGAAGCTTCAGACAAACCTGAAAATGCTCTGGTTCCACCATCTTGTCCCCAGATGCTGGAAGCCAGACACAAAGGGCATGCAAAAGTGACTGTCACACACGTACAGGCGCAGACAGAGCATCACCAAGCAAAAAGGGGGCTAATACTGCAGAGAGGGCCCCAAAGTGCGGCTTGAGGAATACAAGGGAAGTTATCCCCCAGACCCTCATTTAGCTGCCATGGGAACAGCAAACACTTGAAGCTTTGCTTCATTCTGTCTCCCAAAGGAAAAAAGGGTAATAGGAAAGACTCACTAACACTTGTGGCAAACACTATTAGCAAGGATGCAGTCTTTCTCTCGGGCTGCAGGACTCCACCTCCTTCTGCTGAACTCTGAGAAATGACAGATATTTTATATACAAATATATATATGCATACATACATATACATATATATGTATGCACACACGGATATATTTAAATGAAGGTGTACACACTGCTAAAATACAAACAACAGAAACCCCATATCATATATAAAAAGGCTAAATATAACATATAACACAGGCCTAGATCCAGCTCTTGCTTGGGAGCTGGGGGAGGGGTGGTATCATCTGGAGACTCTGTACACAATTTGTGGTGGGCAGGGAAGGCATCAGTGTAAACAACTCAGACTCCACAATACTGGCCCACAGGAAAGCGTGATGTATCTCATGTACAAAAATAGACTCCCACCTTGCTTTTGTACAAAACCAAGCTTGGTAGGCACCCAGAAAGACTGCAGGTTTGTCTTCATGATGGGGGATCACACCAGGCTACTGCTGAACCTCCCAGCCATGGAACTCACCTGCAACCCCGACTTCCCTCCCGCTCAGGCTCCTGGGCCACTTCTCACCCACACTCAGAGCCTTGAGGTGTGCCCAGATCACCCACCCTCACGTGACTAACTCGCTAGGCTTCCTGGCAAGCAAGGTCCTTTTCTGTTTATCTGTCCCTTTCTGACCCCAAGATCTATGAAGACTTATCTCTGTAAATGTTTGGCACCTAAGTAACATGATGGGTGTGGAATTTTGCAACAATGACACAGGGAGACCCAGTAACAAGACATGCAGGGTGAGGGCAAGGGATGCTGAGCTGCCCTAGCATCTCAAAACCAGAACCGTGGCTTCCCATGCATTTATGGGGGTGGGAGAAGGGATGTGCAGAATTAACTTCACCGGCTCCTCAGCAGCAAATACATTCAAAATTGAAGGCGTCTCAAGGGCCCCAGGATACCCTAATCATGAATCTGGTCACTCCTCTGGAGGAGCTCAGTGCACTGACAGCTGGAAAATCTAAGTCCTGACAGAATCTGCCACACCAACAGTCTTTCTGAAGAACCTCAGCAAAGTAATTTTTTCTTTTGAGCAGATGTACAGCACATCCATGGGAAGGCCATGTGGAAGGACGCTCTCCAGCCTGGTCAAATGATCTGATCCATTATCTCAGTCCCCTCTGAGTTTTTTCCTGTTGGCCACCCTCACTGTACAGAAACAGCCGAGCAGCACCAAGGTCAGTCATCAATAGTGGGCAACCAGAAGGCCTGGAAGGAGAAACATAAGTCAACTTTTAAAAGCCAAGCCTGTCTCCTCACTGAGAGTTCTTACCACCACTGGACCCCTATCATCAAGGTGCTGGCCCCAACAGTGGAGGATTTTGACTGGTGGCCTTCCCTTGTGACCAATCAATTCTGGCAATCTATGGAAAAACATTCCCCCTCTTTGCCAAAGTAAGCTGGTTCTGTCTCCAGCACAGTCTACCTTCCACCCCAGCAGTCCAGTGGGAAGAAAACACACAAGAGCTGTCTGGGGAGGGGAGTATCTGGGTAACCTGGCCTCACTGCTGATCTGCCAGGTGACTTCCAACAAGCCCTCTCCTTCCTGGGCTGTAAAAAAGTGAGAGGAACTGAGCTGGTTTCGCTGCATTTCCTTCTGACACTGTTTTCTCAATGTCAAAAACAACAAAAGAGCAGGGTGGGCAATGTGTTCTGGGTAGGCTAGTAGTGAAATCCCTCATCCTCAAATACCCAGGTATATTTAAGGGATGTTAAAAAGAAACCTGAGGCTGAGACACACTGACACTGTTCTGCTAGCGTTGCCTAGGAAGATAAGAAACCTAGAGAAAATTCTAAGTAGTAAATTATAATCAACTGTAAGAATTTCCCAGGAATTCGGCATAAACTGAAAGAAATGGCAGAGAGGTTGCAACCACAATAGGCGGGTTCAAAGTAAGCCAAAAGATTATTAGGCATAGTCCCAAGTAGTTTGGTCATAAAACCAGGCACCAGAGCAAAAACAGGCCTGAGTTCTCCCAGCAGCTCAGAGGTGATCCCAGATCACAGAAACAAAAGTGAAAGTGAAAACCTAGTCCAACCAGAGATCAAATAATAGATGTCGAACCAGGGAAGCCACCAGCTGAGAAACAAGAACTTGGATGCTTATCACACAACTACTGAGAACACAGCTCACTGAAGCACCCACCACCCCAAATGGAAAGGGCTCCTAAGTGGAAGATATCTCCTATGTTCACATACCATGTTGGAACATGCGCTGGCAAAGGTCATGAACTTGGGGTTGAACTGCAAACAGGTAATAGGGCCTGTGTGTTTGCCATCCAACACAGCCACTTTTATACCACTCTCTCCATTCCAGACATGGATTTTGCCATCCTCTGAACCTAAAAAGAATGATTAAGGAAAATACAACAATTGAAGGCACAATGCAAAGACAAGTGGGAAAGACACAGACAGACATCTGGAGAAAAGTCAAGCTTCAGGACCTGGTCCTCATCAGAAATTGAGGGAAAAGGGGGCAGTGAAGAAAGGACACTTTGGAAACTGACTTTGACCATAGTTATTTGTTCCCAACCAAGTCATTTCCCCTCTAACTTCAGTTTTCTCATTTAAAAAGGGGGCTAAGGGGCACCTGGGTGGCTCAGTTGGTTAAGTGTCTGACTTCGGCTCAGGTCATGATCTCACAGTTTGTGGGTTAAGAGCTCTGCATCAGGTTCTGTGCTGACAGCTCAGAGACTGGAGCCTGCTTCGGATTCTGTGTCTCCCTTTCTCTCTGCCCCTTCCCTGCTTGTGCTCGGTCTCTCAAAAATAAACAAACATTAAAAAAAATTTAAAAAAAAAGGGGGGGGAATAAATACCATCACATCCCACCAACACTGAGCCACTGAAAACCAAATGCAGGGTTAAATCAGAAAGTCAGTATTACTAGGTAAGACTGTGCTTGTGGAGTTTAACTCTTATGCTGGTCCAACCAGCATTAATGCCAGGTCCCAGTAAAGAACTGCAAAAGCCAGAATAAAGACACTACACGTTAAAGTGAGATAGGTGAGAACATCTACCAAAAGGATAGATAATATCTTAATTACTTCAAACTAACAAAAATACAAATAAAAAAATGCACAGTACAGAGAAATAGCCCCCATGGGGGATAAAGAAAGCTTACCAATCATAATAAACTGGGAGTCTGGAGTAAATGAGGCCTCCAGAGTGACAGCTTTGCTGTTGGCATAACCCTAAAAAAAGCAGAACAGTTCTCTTATCACAGCCCTAATATAAATATAAAAGCCCTAATATAAAATAATTGCCTGTAAGCACTTACCCAGCACACATATCACCTTCCTTTCCATGAAACCCTCTCCTCTTGATGCATAGTGCCACCAAGGTTCCAAACTTGGCTGCCAACCTTTACAGTTCACCCCACCCACAACTCCATATTCAGCGCAACTAGAAAATTATTATGGCAAGGAATTACTTTGTATCTGAACTCCAAACCTGGGACACTATGTGAGAGAAGTGAATGTCTCAGAATCCAAGAGAAGTTAGTTCATGTTCAGAATGAAAATGCATGTCCATGCTTCCATCAGTGAGTAAAGGCTAACCACTGGTCTCTATCAACCAGCTACCACAATTCTCAGCCCAGGAGGGAGAAGCATGGAAACAGCCATGCTCAAAGGTTGTCAGCTCACCCCAAAGGTGTGCATCACCACTCCCTTAAATGCATCGATGAGACGGATGAAGCTGCCATTGGTGGAGATGAGGATGAGTTTACCATCATTGCTGAACTTAAGTCCTGTCCACTCACAAGTCCGATCGTACTGCATCTTAAAAGTCGCAAATGGCCCCTGAAATGATAAAAACAGCAGCCGCAGCCAAAGGCCCATCAATATTCTTTCTGCCAGAGCCAATTCTTATTCTGTCCCTTTAGATTCCTTTTGGGCTAAAGGAAGAACAATTGCTCTGACATTCTCCAATGTCTACCACATACCTCCTCTACCATGGAAGACTCTCATCTTACCCTTCAAAACCTCCATGATACGAAGATAGCTCCAAGACTTAAAGATTTACCTTATCAAAAGAGCGAAGATCATAAAGTTTGACCATTTCAGAATTGACACCTGCAGCAAAAATTAACCCTTCTGGATCAAAGGAACAAACTGGCTTGCCTTGTAGATGCATGAGGCCCTATGAAAAAAATAAAAAAAACAGTTAATGAACCCAGGATCTTACCACCATATAATTTACTTTTTCCAATGAAAACCCACAAAGGGACACTAACAGATACCTGCCTACCTAGAGAATGGAAAAGGTAAAAAAACCCTACCTAACATGAGGCTTTTTACAAACAGGTCTCCATACAACTGGTTTCATCTACCCTACCTATACAAATCCATAGACACTGAATCCAAATAAAAACAAATCCCTTGAGGGTAAAAGCTGTAGCTCACAGATTTCAGAAAAATGGTTTTAAAAGCCAAAAGCCAGAAAGCATAATGCAATACGCACTGAATTAGAGTATTAGCTTAATTACCAGCTACCTACCAGGAAAACAGATTTTCTCCAAAGTTTAGAAAGACTCAGTGATCTCAGAAGGGAACGATTACTTCTCCTTTCTTTGAGAGGAAGAGCTGATGATAGCGGCTACCATAGAAAACACTCAAACTTTTACTATGAGGTACCATTACCTGGCAGTTAGGAGACCGGAGATCCCAGAGTCGAATGGTCTTATCAAGAGACCCAGAAATAAAAGTGTCATCCACAGGTGACATGGACAAGGCCACCACCCTGCAATGCACCAAGATAAATAGGAGTTGAAGCAAAATATTTGCAAAAATTAGATGTGAACTCTAAACCACTCTACCTGCCTAGCTATATTATATATACCTATTCTCCCAACACTGCCCTTTTAAGAAACGTACATATACATATACATATAAGCAATCTGGAATAACCAAAAGCAAATAATATAATGAAAAAACAAACTTAGAGCTACAGCATAAAAATCTTAAGATCCAATGCAAATCAAACGATAAGGAGACACCACTACACACTTACTACAATAATTAGAATCACAAGAGAGATAACAAGTATTGGTGAGAATATGGGGAAATTAGACCCCTCATGCATTGCTGGTTGGAATGTAAAATGGTGCAGTTGCTTTGTAAGTTTTATAGTTCCTCAAAAACTGAAAAGATAGTTACTATATGACCCAGAAATTCCACTTCTAGGTATATACCCAAGAAAAATGAAAACATTTCCACACAAAAGTGTACCAATACGTTCACAACAGCATTATTCATTATAGCTAAAAAGTGGAAACAACCCAAATGCCCATCAACTAATGAATGGATAAACAAAATGTGGTAGATCTGTACAATGAAATATTTATAATAAAAAGAAATGAAGTACTGATTCATGTTGCAACATGTTATGAACCTTGGAATCATGGTGAGGGAAAGAAGTGGACATGAAAAGACACAAACTGTCTCATTTCTTTTATAAAAAATGTCCAGGACAAACAAAGCTATAGAGATAGAAAGTAGATTAGTGGTTACAGGGAACTTGTAGGAGGAAGCATGGGGAGTGACTGCTAATGAATACAGGGTTTCTATTTGGGAGTCATGGAAGTGTTCTGGATTAGCAGTGATGGTTGCCCAGCTCTGTGAATATACTAAAAACCCAAACTGTATACTTTAAGGGGTGAATTTATGGCACTAAACTATATCTCAATTAAAAAACAAAACCTACAAATAAACCCCCGTCTTAATTACTTAACCTACAATTTTGTGGACTACACTAACAGTCTTAAACCTAAGTACCATTAGCATCACCTGAGGGTGGATTAAAAACACAAACTACTGGGATCCACTCTCAGAACTTCTAATCCAGTAGGTCTGAGAACCTGCTCCCAGGTGATGGTGAGACTGCCGGTTTGGGCACCACACTTCCTAAGCCACAGGCCTTTGCTAATAACACTGTATTTCTCATATGGATCCCCTTTTAGGATTATACCACCAAGAGTCCCTCACTAAAAACCATTTCTTCCCAGGGCACCAAGCTCTCTTGTCCCCTTTGCTCATATTCTCACTCTGCCACCTCTGCTATGAAGACATCAGCCACCTCCCAAGCATTTGGGCCTGGCCTGCAATGAAGGACAGCATGTGGCTCTACCACAGCCCCAACAGAGGTTTCCTTGAGGGTCACAAGCTATGACCTGTATGTATATATTGCCTATGATTCTACATTACCACCTATAGGAAAGGCCCTTGTGGAAATAGATACTTGGTTAACTCTTCCTTCTTTACTATGGAAGAGTAGTTCTACATTCTGGCTTGACTGTAAAACACTTCACAGATATAGGAGGTGTCACAGATGAAGATTATAAAGGAAATGCTGGTGTTGTGCTGTTTCATTTGATAAAAGTTTGAAGTCAAAAAGATGACTAAATTGCACAGCTCATTTGTGAATGGATCTTTTATATAGAAACAGAGGAAGTTCAAGTTTTGGATGACACTGAAAGGGGTTCAGAAGATTTTAGTTCCACTGGAAAGAATTAAAATTTATGCCATGAAGAGAAAATGAGAAAATGTACTTTTTTAAGTTTTTACCTGAAGAAAATTTCTTCCAACATAATTCAATTAACAATCATACTAGTTCCTCAACTTATTTTTTTTATTTTATTTATTTATTTATTTTTTTAATTTTTATTTCTAGGATAGAGAGAGAGAGACAGCGTGAGCAGGGGAGGGTCAGAGAGAGAGGGAGTCACAGACTGAAACAGGCTCCAGGCTCTGAGCCGGCAGTCAGCACAGAGCCCGACGCGCGGCTCGAACCCACGAACCGCGAGATCATGACCTAAGCGAAAGTCGGACGCTTAACCGACTAAGCCACCCAGGCGCCCCATTAGTTCCTCAACTTAAACATTGAAAGATAGATACCATAAGCCAAAATTTCCTGGGAATGCTACGATGGTAATAAAACACTGGGCAGAATGCATATGGACATGTAATTTTATGTCATGGTATTCAGGTTAAAAGCTCAGAGAAAGTCTATCTTGGCACAAGGCTCTATGCTGAGAGGTAAAGAGAATACAATGAAGAATAAAACCTCAACTCTAGGAGCACCTGGGTGGCTCAGTCGGTCTGACTTTGGCTCAGGTCATGATCTCATGGTTTGAGACCCGTATCGGTCTCTCTGCTGTCAGCACAAAGCCTGCTTTGGATCCTCTGTCCCCCTCGCTCTCAGCCCCTGAACTGCTTTCTCTCTCTCTCTCTCAAAATAAACAAACTTAAAAACAAAAACAGAAACAACAAAAAGACACCTCAATTCTAAGAAAGCTTAACTGTCCAGTCCAGTGAACTCCATGAGAGGGTCAGAGAAGGCTTTTCTGGAAGAAGCAGCACATATGGTGGACAGGATTTCAATGAGAGATGCCTTTACAGAAAAAGTACCAAACAGGAAGGCATGAGGCTCATGTTTAGGAAGCATCCCAGAGTTCACCTGAACTTGAGTGGTGGGAGATAATATTGGGAAAATGAGTCACAGCCAGAGAGCCTGCCTCCAAAGGGAGGGGGCAGACAGATGTGGAGAACTATTAAAGTTTCCTGATAGACTATGAAGTGGTCAGAACTGTAATACAGGATGCTAAAGCAGGATGATGAGGGATAGGGAGTTTAATCAGGATTTGACAATAATTCACTTGAAAATGCATGAGCCAGGGCAGAAGAAAAGAGTATAGAGAGTGACACACAAGGTTAAACTTATGTAGAATCAATAGGATTAACAACTCACTAGATGTGAAAGCAGGGGAAAGAAAATGAACAAGTAACAGAGGCTTTTGAGTTAGGATAATTAGAAGGGACAGTGATAAAGAAACATGAGGCAGACAGAGAGGAGTCGGCCCACAGCATCTAACAATGACAAATGGTACGCTGGACCTGTCAGGCGGGAGCATGTAAGAGACATCTACGTAGATGTACATAAAACCTGGAAGTGGAAATTGAGTCTGGAAATCAGGGTAGACAAGGGCTAAAAATATTGATTTGGGAAGCCATCTGAGTAGAGGTGAATGAAATTAGTGATGAAGATCTGAGAAAATATCGAGAGAGGAAGAAAAGCTGGAGTAAAAATCTTACTTTAGAGACAAAAGGAGAAAGAAAAGCCAAGAATAGCAAGAGTGGAACCAAGATGGGAAAAGTAAGCTCCCAAAGGGGGGAAAAAGTTACTGAGAAGCTTAACACCAAAAAAAGCCAAAAAAACCCAACACCCCAACCCCTGCCCACCGCAACACACACACTAGATTTTAACTGGAGGCAGCAGGGAAAGAAAAGTAAAACAGCTTGGAAAAAAGCCCCATAAATGACACTGGGACTAGACCAAATGACTTAAACAGTGAATGAGTGAGGAGGTGGAGATGGGAGTATGCAGATGATTCTTTCATGTTTGACAGTTAAAAAGGAGTGGGAGATAAGTTCAAGAAATAGATTTAAGATAAGGAAGACCAAGTAAGTTTGTAGGCAGCAAGGAGAAGTCTAGTTAAAGATGGAAGCAAGCAGAGAGAGGGAGGTTGGTTTTATCAAGGAAGAATGGCTATTTCTTTTCAAGGAAGTTGAAAAGAACTCATTTTGGATGGCTTGATTTTCTTAAAAAAAAAAAAAAAAGAAAGAAAAAAGAAAGTTCTTTCTTTTTTAGGAGAAAAACAAAGTTATCTCCTAAGAATCAGGACATCAAAAGTCTGGATAATCAGGAAGACTGGAAAGAATTTCAAACAACTACAGTCAACTCAAATCATTTGTGAACATTAATTTGACTACAAACAAGCAAAAACATCTACTTATCACAAGCCATCATTTGTTTGGAACTACCCAGTAACTACCAGCTGCCAGCTCTCATCTTCAGCAACACAGGTATGTTCTGCCCAATCAACAGCCTAAATCTGGGTGCTCTTGGTCAGTCTCCTGTCAAGATTCCATACCACTCCAAGTTGTACTGGGTTAATGTATGTTTGTAAACAAAAGCAGGGGGAAATACCTTCAGTGATTAAAATATCATCCAAAGGAAAATGTGCTCAACATTCAACCCAAACTTGAAAAATTGGAGAAAGAACACTGGGGGAGTTGGGGTAGGAGACAGAAACAAAATGCATTCCAAAATAGAGTAAGGAAACAAGTTTCTGGACTTTCAAAAGTAACAAAGGACAATTTTATTTATTAATTTTTTTCCACTCTCATTAAGATCTTCACATGGAGCATGTTTATGTAGAGTAGGGCCCTACTGAAATGGGGCTGCCAGTAGTGGAAGAGGCCTCACAGGTCCTTTTGTTAAGGGACATCTGATAATTGGGGTTCCTCAATGATAAATGTAATTTGTACTACACAGGTTTCCACTGAGTATCTTTAATCCACTTTTCCCCCAATTATGTTTTAACTGAGATCTCAGTTTATCTATGAAGTCCTGCCCCTGCTTCCACACAACCTTGGTTAATCAAGTATTGGCTGTTTTAGGGAGAGTTAACAAGAGAAGACTAAGAGGAATGCCAAACAGCAGTAAGGAACTAGCTTTAGTTCACTAATAAAATCTCTCTTCTCCCTTAATCTCTGGGTAACCTCAGGGGTAAAACAACTATCTACGTCTGTAACATTTGGGTCTTACCTTTTGCTATGTCCAGGGAAGTATCTGATGTATTTGTTGTCATGCAAGGACAGGTAACGAATAGTATCTGTAAGAAGACAAATAAGCCATGATGAAATCCTATTACTTTTAAAGGAATTACTGTACATTTTCATCTTGAGGCCAAGGTCAAAGAATTCATTGTTTTCCGTAACTCAAGCAAGGTGTGAATAAATAAGTCTGAGTAATCCTCGCCACTGCTGAAGAATGGGCACCACAGATTTCACATAATTCAAAAGGAGAGTTTGTTCTTAAATTGACAGCATATAGAGAGCAATTTTTAAAATCATTGTTACCACCAATCTTTGGCTTCTGCATAGTTACAATGCAACCTGTCCTGCAAATATACCCTGCCTGCACCACCCCGGCAAAATACAATAGTCTTAGTGCCCACAGAATGGCAAGCCTTAAAGAAAAACATGTAGCCACTGAGGAAGCAGGCTCAAAGAATTAAGTAGCCATGCTAAACTGAGGATCAGGCTGAACTCTGGCATACTATTTTTGTCCAGGGTTCTCCAACAGTGTATTAGGGACCTAAATTTTAACTGGATATATAATTTACATCAAAACTGAACAAATGGAAAGAGAAGTAATGTCCTACTACTTTTTAAGTTAACCAATTACCCACTGGTAGCTTGTGCATCAGAGAAGTCAGTTAAAAAAAAATAATAATAAAGTGTCCAAAAGAACAAATCAGGAAACTTGGGTTAAAAAGTTTTAAAACATTTAAAAATCAAACTTATGAATGTATCAGTAAGTCATAGCTGTGAGATTCTGTCAATATCAAAGAAAGGAATAATCATAGATTTGTGCTTGGCAGAAAAAGACAAACACTCTTAAAAACCAAGTGATTCTACCTGAAAAAGTAAACAAAAAAGATGGCAGTGGAAAGGGAATGAAGTGTCATAAAGAACAGAACTGGAAAGTACTATGCCCTGCAAAAGACTAGGAATAAGAAGCAATTGTTGAAAAAGAAGCAATAGGAAATGGTGCCAAAACAGATAGGAAAGCACAGAAAGAACATTCTAGAGGCAAACAGAACACAGAACGAGGCTGAAAGCACCAAGTCATTCTAGTTGTTCACAGGGGTACTTTCTAATAAGAGGGCATTTAACTCAGGAGAGGGAAAACCGCACTCGTCCTATGTTCCAAAACTGAACTCTGTATAGTTTTCCTTGAAAGTCTTCAAAGTTCTAGAATGACAACTACAAAGTCTTCCTGGTTGTTCTACTGCTAGTAACTACTCACCTGCCCTAAGCAGAAGAAGACTTTCCTCCCCATTACCTGGTTTCCCAGAGATGAGCAGGGAGTCGCCATCCTCTCCGCCCCACTCAGTAGCTGGTGCGCTGTTCCTGGCAAGGCAGTGGCCTGTACAGTTATCTCCTGTACCGGGTGGTATCATAGACCCTCAAACTGTACAAACTACTACCTCAGCCTGGAATCAGGCAAAAGGAAACGGAGCGTTGGAGGAACTCTTCAGGATGCACTCGAGACAGGAAAGGCAACATCCTCCCAGCAGAGGCCTGGCAGCAAAGCTGCAAGTGCCACACATTTGCCTCATTTTGCACCATATTTGGAGAATCCTCACATTTAATCACCCCAACAGAAGAAGTATACCAGTCATTCAGGTGATCACACAGATATGTTTCCTCAGGATCCTAATGTTTTATATTCTTGTCCAAAAGCATCAATTGCACTGCTTTACTTAGAAAACCACTTCTGAAATAGAGGCATGAAAAGTAGAGATGATATACTTACTAAAATCAAGTACAGGCAGAAAAGTCTCATTTAAAAAAAAAAAAAAAAAAAGGACTTCTGCCTATCTGCTCTGAGATAAGCACAGCCAAAACAGCAATCTAAGTGATCTTTGTGGATGACATTAGAAAAATCTTACTGCAGGGGCACCTGGGTGGCTCAGTCGGTTAAGTGTCCGACTTCAGCTCATGATCTCACGGTCCATGCGTTGGGGCCCCACGTCGAGTTCTGTGCTGACAGTTCAGAGCCTGGAGCCTGCTTTGGGTTCTGTGTCTCCCTCTCTCTGCCCCTCCCCTGNATTACCAAGATGAACTGTCAACTGAGAATGACTTATCCCAGGGGGAATGCAGGTAAAAACAAATCATTTATTAGATAAAGAAATTCACAAGTTTAATTTATAAAAATAACTCTTTACTCTTGGGTACAGAGATTACTTAAAAATAAAATCTTTAGGGGGTGCCTGGGTGGCTCAGTCGGTTAAGCGTCTGACTTCAGCTCAGGTCATGATCTCACAGTTCGTGGGCTTGAGCCCCCTGTCGGGCTCTGTGCTGACAGCTCAGAGCCTGGAGCCTGCTTCAGATTCTGTGTCTCCCTCTCTCTCTGCCCATCCCCTACTCATGCTCTGTCTCAAAAATAAACTATTAAAAATTTTTTTTAATTAAAAAAAATAAAAATAAAATCTTTAAAAATAGTGTAAAATGGAAAAGGGACAAAATTCAGATTAAAAATTGTCCCTAAAGGGGCGCCTGGGTGGCTTAGTCGGTTAAGCGTCCGACTTTCGCTTAGGTCATGATCTCGCGGTTCGTGGGTTCGAGCCCCGCGTTGGGCTCTGTGCTGACTGCCAGCTCAGAGCCTGGAGCCTGTTTCAGTCTGTGACTCCCTCTCTCTCTGACCCTCCCCTGCTCACGCTGTCTCTCTCTCTCTCCTAGAAATAAATAAAAATATTTAAAAAAATAAAAAATAAAAAAATAAAAATTGTCCCTAAAATTAAACATAATTAAGGCCAATACACTGTCCTTTATGACACAGACCATAAAAGTAGAGGCTATACCAAAAACTCATCTACGGTCCCTAAACTACCACAGCTCAAACATTGGTGGTTATTTGCCACTTGCTGTATGTCAAGTACTTTCCTTTTATTTGTTCAAAGTATTCTTTCAAGTTTAAATTAGTACAGACTATAAATATAATTCATTGCTTCCTATACCCACTCTCCATTCTAATCTAGAGACCTTTCATACTTCAAGTCTTTCAAAGTATTGGTGGCTGTTTCCGGCATCCCTTCAGTCATAACAATTTCTAACATCTTAAGAAAATATTTTTAAATTACAGAAACTCTAAGCAAAGCAGAAATATTCACACAAAGATTCCAAGAACTACTTAGCAAAAGAAACCAAAACCATTACTTCCTAAAAAAAAAAAAGCTTGCTTACCGTCTATTTTGTTAGAGCTGTAAACGACTGTGTTTGCTGCATGGGTATATCTGATGAGGTCCACGCCGTATTTCTTACTGTACAGGGTTCTCTTTGGTCTGACGAGGAAATAGACAGAGAAAGAAAACTATCAAAATCCTCCATCATCAAAATCTAGGATCTTCATATAAAGAGAAGAATTTGAATGATGTGGCAAGGATGAGAATTCTCTGGAAGCTCTAACACTGGAAAGAAACAGAATTTCTTCCAAACGAGAGAAAAATGGAATCAATCAAGCGCAAAAGACTTTCACTTCTGAACACCAAATACTGAGGTTAGGAAGTGGAAGTAAATCTGAGTGCTCAACTGAGTCTTTACTACAATGTTCAAAAGTAAGTTTTGAGAAAAAGTACATCTTCTTGGAAACAAAGGCACACAAAACACAAGTCATAACTTATGACAAAGAGGGATATGGGAATATATTAAATTAGTGAGGCTCAAACTTTTCTTGAGCCATTCACTTAGAAATATAGTCTTTTCTTAAGAAGAAATGCTTTATCAAAATTGAAACCAGATGCAAAACTGCTGGTCTTTCCTAATATAACTTGCAGTTGCAGAAACTATCTATCCTTCTTATTCTACAAGTCCAAAGTACTTACTGAGGCTTTTAGAAGGCAAGGCTGATTCTCCCTAGAAAAAACTAGTCATCGGTTCTTTTCTTTTTAATGTAAAATCACATACTTCTAAGCTAGGAGTTACAAATCAATATGAAGTTCCTTCAATGTCTTCCTCTACAGAACTCTGAAAATCAAAGATCAAACTAAAACTGATCTTAGCAAAATCTTTAACCAAAAGCTTCACAATGTTCTACATTAAGGTATAGGAGGATTTCGTCAATCCTGTACAGATGTTTACAAATAGTTCCAATTTTGAAAAAGAAAGTTCACCCTCTCAATGAAACCTAGATGCTAAACAATCAGATTACCCAGGCATCTTTAATAAGTCACATATTTGCACTTTCAATTTTTGTTAACATCAGTGAGGTCAAGGGTTTCCCTACACAAAACCCATTACCTAACAAGACTTCTCACTCCAAATACACTGAATTTTCCACATTCTCACCTTTAACTGAAAGCTTAGTTAAAAAGATCAGTTCAAAGGCTACCCTGTTGAATCCCCCACCCTGGGTTCTGCTGTGGGTTTACTGGGTGGGAAACAGTGAGTGAGTACATGCACGCACATACATGTGTTCTTGCTCTCAAAAAATAGTTGACTTTATTTCTACACGTGGAAAAAGAAGCTTACTTATCCTAATAATTTGGTCTACAATAGTGAAGACATATCATGAAGAGTCAATGTTAAAGGGTATGGAATAAGGAAGTTTTTAGTTCCACTTATGTATGGCCTATTTGTCTCAAACACTAACCTGAGGTTTATTTTTAATAACAGAAATTTTTTACCTCCTATCACTTCCTAGTTTGAAAACAAGAGCCTAATTTTTTTATCCATTTCAGAGGATCTTTACTAAGCCCATGCACATTTTCCATGAATATTTTGGTAAGCTTCTTTCCACAAACTATGATTCTGGTGATCAGGAATGAATAAATAATATTATGAATAATTTTCATCACCTAGCAGATAATATGTTTTATAGTCTTTCAAGGAAAAATCACTCAATGGGTGAACAAAAGTGTGGACAAAAGGAACAAAAAATTGGAAAATATTAAGTATAAAGAATCTTGTTTTAGCCATTTTCAAACTCCCAAATTCTAACATTTAGTACCATCTAGTAGAGATACCATGACTTCCAAGGAAACACTACTCTTCTACCAATGTTGGTTTGACTTATACTAGTGGCACATTTTTTTCTTCACGTTACCATTTAGGATCATGGACTCTTAAAGTCAAAAGAGGTTGTCTAATATTCAGAGAAATGACCTAACCAATGTCACATACCAAATGGTCTAGTTTGGTCACAAGGCCAAACTAGAACCCAGGTCTCCTAATTACCAGGCCACTCCCTTGCCATAAACCAAAATGAAATAAGGTCACAATTAATTGATAAGAGAAAATTTAAGAGTAGCCTATACTATTATATCAATACTAAATTCGCTAATTTGGATAACTGTGCCCAGGTTGTATGAAAGAATGTCCTTGTGCTTAGGAAATCCATGTTGAAGTGCTTAGAGATCAGGGGCTTGATACCTCCAACTTATTCCCTAATGGTTCGTTAAAAAACACATACCTAAATACTTAACACAGAGAGCTATAATGCAAAAGGGGTAAAATGTAACTGATTATTGGATGATAATTGGGATCTCTGAAATGCTGCTGAACTTTTCTGTTAGTTTGTAATTATGTAAAAACTACATGAGTAAATAAACTGTATATCATAAAATTAACATTTTACTTTCAAGTCAACTGTCATTGCTCCCAACAAGTAGAAATTAGGCCACACTTAGAAACAAACTACTAAGAAACGTTATCACAACCTTCATCTCTTTGAATGAGAATCTACATCTCCATCAAGGTTCCAGGAAGAGGTTCTAATCTGTGCACAAGCACTAAACATTTCAAGGCAGCCAGTCCTTCTAGTCCCAGGACCCTGCGACCCTAATCCCCACTCCAGCTCTATATGTTACTCTCCCTTTCAAGCTGATGCAAGTGGCCAGACCTGGACAGAAATACATCTACTAAATGAATAACGCTGACTCAACTCAGCACTGGTCCAGCTAACAGTTCTCTCTTCCCCTAGGACCACCACTATAAGCCACTCTTCCGCATACTGCAGGCAGATCCAGAGCCAGTTACATAATACTTTTCTATAGCCCCCAGGGGGAAAAAACTGGGGAGAAGATACAGCCTAGACCAAAACAACATTACTTTAGATAGCCAAATTCGCAAATGAAGAGACAAGTTCCAAAGAAAGTTTATAGAAGGCATTAGTTTTAATACAAAACAAAAGGCAAAAGGAACAGTTGGGAAAGATAGAGAAAACCCCAAGGATTCAAAAAATAAGATCTGGAATTAGGTAACAAAATGAAATCTGACAAAACCGCTAGCCATTGAATTAAACCACATATCCACAAGCCTGCTTGGAGAAGGTAACTGAGGGAAATCAAATCTAGCCTAAGCCAGTATCTGCTCCAAAGGAGTTCACAATTTAGCAAGGATAAAGTAAAGCAGGTCTGTAAAGGGTGAGGTGGGGCTGACAAGGTCCCCAGAGAAAAAGGCAAAATGTGCTTAAAAGACTTTACAGAGATGCAGTGCAGTGGGCAACACAGAAATTTCACGATCAGACCCTGTATTTTGGTAATTCCAAGTGGACCATAAAGTGTAATTTTAAAAAAAAGTAAAAGGAAACATAAAATTGTTTTGGGATGCTTTCTTTGTTTTCACAGCAGGTTCCCATTCAGGTCGGGATGGGACAGCCAAGTTAGTTTTTTTCTGGCAAAAAGGAAAAGTTTCTTATGTTGTTAAAAAGTTAACTACAGATGTGGGCATCAGGTCTGAGGGAGTAAGAGAATGATTTAGACCCGAAAGGAAAAAGACAGGGGGCCCAAACAGGCACAACAAATAAATCCTGACAGCTAAGAACGGCAACCCACGCGGCCTTCCGGTACAAGGCCGCGGGAAGCTGAGGGGCAGGGGATGGGCGGAGTGCCAGGGCTGAATCGAGGTCACCGAGGGCAGAGAGAGCGAGCTGTGACGCTGTTGACTGAGGCAGGAGGGCAGCCTCTGCGATTCCGCGCGGGGGGACCAGAGCCGACAGGCACCTCTGACGGAATCAGAGGGGTGGAAAGCTACCTGCTGGGGCCGAGGTGGGCGGACCGGGCGTTTAAAGGTCAAGGTCAAGGTGGGGTTTGGCAAGAGACGCGGAAGCACTTTTCCAGGAGGCCGAAAGCATACAAAATAATAATGATGCTAGTATCACTCTCATTATTATTATTATTATTATTTTTAAAAGGTCTCCTGGACAGCTTCGGAATGGAAGCGGCCCTGGTGGGGGCTNCCCAGGGCCACCGCCGCACTCACTTGCCCTCCTGGCAGTCATAGAGCACGATGGAGTCGTCGTCGCTGCTCGAGATGACCGTCTCGCCGTTGGGGCTAAAGTCAAAGCAGTTAATCTTGTCCGAGTTCTCGCGGAACACCTTGGCGACGCGGAAACTCCGCAGCACGCTGTCGGTCAGCTTCATGGCGGCGGCTGCTGGAGGCGGCGGCGGCGGCGCAGGGCTGGGGCGGGGCCCGGCGGCGNGCTGTTCTGCCGGGACTACGGGGTCTCGCGGAGCGTTCCTTCTCACAGTCGCCTCAGGGCCAACCGGCGCGGCGCCGGCTCATTGTGTCCGCCATCTTGGGACAACAGGCAGAAGCTGAGGACGAGGAGCCTCACCGCGGCGCACGCCGGGAAAGGGGGAGGGGCAGAACGGCGGCGCGAGAGGGAGCGGCGGGGCAGTGACGTCAGTGCGGCCGCTGAGGAATGGAGTGGAGATGTAGCCGGAGGCGGCGATTCCCTGACGGGCAGTGGGACGCGAGGGGTGGGGATGTCCACGGCTCTCCCCGTGGTGGGACGGAAGGCCGAGGGTGCCCGGAAGCTGTGGGCTTTTGTGCGGGATCGTAGGCCACTGGGAGCAGGTACTTTGGTGGTCGGCTACCCCACGGAGCGGAGGCCTGGGGGTGAGTTAGTGCACTGACCACTGGTGGTCTTTGACTGCTAGTGCACCATAGCGCAAGCATAGTTTCAATTTCAGGGCTTGGGCGTTTTTTTGTTGTTTTTCGTTTTCTTGAGATATACGATAGACTGCACAAATTTTAAGTGATTTTTTTTTTATTTGGATATATACCCCTGCGACTACTACCCAGAACTTTAAGACTTCTTTGAAAACTTTTTAATTGACAGATAAAGTGAATAAAGTGGACCAATTTTAAGTGTATAGCTCTACACACTTTAAGAAACACCTTTCAGCTTTAAGACATATTTACAGCTTCAAAACTCATAGCATGGATTACAAAAGATTTTTAAAAGCAAAGTTATCTCTTATTCAACATATTTTCTCCCGATTTCCTCCTCCTTATTAGTATATCTACATAAACTTTATAAATGTAACCATCATTCTCTTCACACACACCCCCCCCCACAGCTTAGGATTGTATTTTGCACATTTTCCCATGTTAGTAAACCAAATTGTTGGTGGTGTTCTTAATTGAGGTATAATTTAAGTACAGTAAAAACTAGCCTTTTAAATGGATAGTTTTATAAGTTTTGACACTCATGTTCAGTCGTGCAACCACCACCACATTCAAGATGTAAAACAGTTGCATTGCCCTCTGGTTTGTTAAGAGATTCTTTACCTTAAAAGGAAGGAAAGTTGATACCTAACAAAGGAGAGCGATATCTGATCACAAAATAGGTAAGGGCCAGGCACCTTGGCTTTAACTTTCTATACAAGAGGTCAAACTCTGTGCAACCTGTGAGAGTTCATAGATCTCTAACTTATGGTCAGCAACTCAAATATTAATTGCCTGAGGTCTCTAACAATGAAGACAGACCTGTCTATTTTGCCTTGCTAAACTGCAGTGGCTAAAGACGAAGAAAAAGAAAAGACTTAAACACTAAAATCGCTGATATTAAGAAGATGTGATATCCAGAGATCCAGATATAACCTGGACAATGGTAAAAACAAAGTAGAAACCCTGATAGTTCAGTCTTTCTAGAAAGAACTAAGGGATGTCCCTGGGTGAAAGGAGAGCCAGGATCCCTACACATAAAGAGAAGTTGTTCTTTGAAAGGAGTGGGCAAGATCCTGGCTAAGTCTGGGCTGCAGTTGCCTTCAGACAAAGAGCAGAACTTCTGGCTACGATTTGTTCTGGGATCTGGCAAAAGCCTGTTTGAGTGAAACCTGAATGGATGGCAATTTTCCAAACTACGAAGCAATGGAAGAAAAGTCCTCTGTGCCCTGGAGCTCTCACTTCCCAGCAATTTCTGCTTCTTTATTTACTGGCTAGAAAGGCCAATGTAGTCTGTTTTGAATGGTTAAATGGCAATAAGGACAGATTTGGTGCCATGTCCTGGAACTTTCAAGAAGTGAATACACCAAGTGAGATACCATTTGTTTGATCCCTTTTAACCTACTAGGGGAAGGGGGGTGGGGGGGGACAACCAGAGATAGAAACAACTGAATGTTGTCAGCTGTAAGAAAATCTTTTCGAATTTTGTACTCCCTGTCCCTTTCCCAGATTTCACTGTTAAGACAGAAGTTTCCTCCCAAGACTTGACTCCCTGAATTATTTTGGGGATGGAAAAGTCATTTCTTCATATTTTAAGAGTGTCCTGAAATGGCTCAGCCTATTTCACATTCCTTGTCTGGCTTCCTGCCGTGTTAGAAT
Organism: Crocuta crocuta; assembly: GCF_008692635.1. Lineage (NCBI taxonomy): Eukaryota > Metazoa > Chordata > Mammalia > Carnivora > Hyaenidae > Crocuta > Crocuta crocuta. Next base: position 942,392 of record NW_027529995.1, read on the forward strand.
GGGGCTCTCCTAGCTTCCAGTCCAACGGTGCCTTAAAGGCTGGACTTTAAAAGGTGACCCAGAAAGATTGGCTCCAGTGGGGGATGGGTAGACGGGAATGCTGCAGTCAGAAGTACATCAAACTTCTTGAAGAACATCAGACTTAAATTTTTATTTTTCCTTTTCTTTTAAATCATTTTTCATTTGGGGTGCCTGGCTGGCTTAGTCAGTTGAGCATGTGACTCTCAATCTCAGGGTTGTGAGTTCAACCCCCACATTGGGCATGGAGCCTACTTTAAAAAAAGAAATTGGGACACCTGGGTGGCTCAGTCGGTTAAATGTCCTACTCTTGACTTACCTCAGGTCATGATCTTGGGGTTTGTGAGGTTGGGCTCTGCAGAGCCTGCTTGGGAATCTCTCTCTCCCTCTTTCTCTGCCCCTCCCCCACTTGTTCTCTCTCCTCCTTCTCTCTCTCTCTCCCCCTCCCTCAAAATAAATAAGTCTAAAACAAAATCATGATTTCATTTATTTACTTAGTTTTCACACAAGCAAATATATATTCATTGCAGAAAAACTAAAAAATACAAATTAGTAACAAGAAAAACAAACAGCATCCAATAAAAAACCAGTGGGTTTTTATTAAGGTAAAATATACATGGCATAAATTTTACCATTTTGATGTAGAACTTTTCAGATTTTTCTCTTGAAATATATTTTTAATGGGTTCATAATTTAATATTTATAACCTCTTTTCATCCAATAGTATGAACATCTTCTGGGTCAATAAGTACAGAACATCTTGAATGGCTACATATGATTCCATCATGTGTTTGTGAAGTAATTTTGCTTACCATTTTATCTCGGGTCCAGCCAGGGTCTGGCTCAATTTTTTTGTTTTTTGTTTTTTTAAGAGAGAATGAGCAGGGGAGAGGGCCAGAGAGAGAGGGAGAGAGAGAATCCCAAGCACACTCCATGCCCATCTGGGAGCCTAACATGGGGCTTATCCCATGACCCTGACATCATGACCTGAGCTGAAATCAAGATTCAGACACTCCACCAGCTGAGCCACCCAGGTACCCCTGGGTCAATTTGTATTTTTATTTTATTTATTTATTTATTTATTTTTTAATATTTTTATTTATTTCTAGGAGAGAGAGAGAGACAGTGTGAGCAGGGGAGGGTCAGAGAGAGAGGGAGTCACAGACCGAAACAGGCTCCAGGCTCTGAGCTGGCAGTCAGCACAGAGCCCGACGCGGGCTCGAACCCACGAACCGTGAGATCATGACCTAAGCGAAAGTCGGACGCTTAACCGACTAAGCCACCCAGGTGCCCCACAATTTGTATTTTTAATTGAATAGGTGACTTTAACCATAGGATTTCAGATATTTGATTGGCCCATTTGTCTTTTTTCCATTTTCTCTCTTTCTCTTTTTCTTCTAAGACTTAATTTTTTTAGAGAAGTTGTAAATTAACATCAAAATTAAGAGGAAGATACAGAAATGTCCTGTATACTCCTTGCCCCCACACATTCACAGCGGCTCCCATTATCAACAACACCCACTAGAGTGATATATTTATTATGAGGGATGAACCTACATTGACACTTCAAAATCTCCCCAACTTTATAATTACATTAGGGCTCACACTTGGTTTTATACATCCAGTGGGTTTGGACAAACATAATGACAAGTATCCATCGTTATGGTATCACACAGAGTATTTTCCCAGCCCTAAAAATCCTCTGTGCTCTACCAATTCATCCCTACCACCCCCACCACAGCTCCTGGCAAATCCTAATCTTTATAAAGTCTTCATAGTTCTCCTTCTTCCAGAATGTCATATGGTTGGAATCAAAGAACATAAATATATTTTATTTTATTTTATTTATTTTTTTTTTTCTAGGAAAGAGAGAGAGAGACAGCGTGAGCAGGGGAGGGTCAGAGAGAGAGGGAGTCACAGACTGAAACAGGCTCCAGGCTCCGAGCTGGCAGTCAGCACAGAGCCCGACGCGGGGCTCGAACCCACGAACCGCGAGATCATGACCTAAGCGAAAGTCGGACGCTTACCGACTAAGCCACCCAGGCGCCCCGAACATAAATATATTTTAAAAACCGCAGCCATCCAACACTTGAAAATCAATCACTAGCTGGCAGTGTTACGTGTGTAGAAAGTAAAGGATGTGTAGCCATAATAACAATTACCTTACATACATACATATTTTTATTTATACACATAATCTCTCAATCCTCACAACTCTATAAGAGATGCAATTATCTGTATTTTATTTTTTTAATTTTTAAAAATTATTTTTAAGGGGGGGAGGGGCAGAGAGAGGAGATACAGAATTCAAAGCAGGCTCCAGCCTCTGAGCTATCAGCACAGAGCCCAACATTGGGCTTGAACTCATGAACCGTGAGATCATGACCTGAGCTGAAGTTGGACGCTTAACCAACTGAGCCACCCAGACACCCCACAATTATTTGTATTTTATAGATGTGAAAAATGGAGGCCAAGAGAGGTATTCCGGTAGCAAGTGTCAGAACCTGGATTTGTCTGTAGATACCTATGTATATATGTGAATATTGACAATAAATGTGCATAGAGAAGAGTAGTTGGGAGTTGATGGATAAGTAGATGTATCTGAATATATGCAGAGACAGATGTGTGGACAAAGAGATGAGGCAAATAGATGAGGTTATGCAAACTGTTCCCCACAATCATGACTTCTCATCTAACTTAGGACTCAAGATGTGGCTGTGTTTGAACTTGAGCTCGGAATACTGACTTCTATCTCAGTAAACTTATTTCATTGTTTAGCAGTAAACCAAAACTCCATTGTCTCTTCTTATTGCTCATCTAGTTACCTGGATTCTAAGCAAACCAATCCCAGCCCTAGAAATTAGTGCTAACACTTGGCATCAGTAGCAGATAATGGTATGTAAATATTTTTGCATTTGTATAACTCTTCCTATGTGTTGTCTTCAAAATAAAACTGCTTTTGCTAAGATCATTAAAGATAGTTTAGTAGTCCAAACCAGGGATCACTTTTCAGTGCTTACCTTCCTGTTGCTATCTGTGATATTAATGGTGTTGACCATTCCCAATCTCTTTTCCATGGCTTTCTTGACATCTTCCTTGCTGACTCTCTTTTCACCAGTCTGGACACACTCCTTGTCTCTTCCTAGCTGTTTTTTGGCCACTGTATGGTTGCCTGCCCAACAGTGTCCTCCTCTTGGCTCTTTTCTGATGGAATATTGATTTTGTTCAGGTGTTCCTCCCTCCTCTGGATAGCAATCCCTTTTCTAAACGTTGACCCTGCTCCCCTGAGATAAATCCTCATTAGTCTAAATCACTGTTCTCAAAGGTGGTCTTAGGACCAGCAGCCATCAGCCCTGCCTGAGAACTTGTCAAAAAGCCAAATTCTTGGGGCGCCCAGGAGGCTCAGTCAGTAGAGCATCCAACTCTTGATTTCAGCTCGGGTCATGCTCTCAGTCATGGTTTGTGAGTTAAAGCCCCACGTCAGGCTCTGAGCTAAGCTCATGGAGCCTTCTCCAGATTCTCTGTCTCTCCCTCTCCTTGGCCCTCTCCCACTTACTTTCTCTAAAAAATAAACATTAAAAAAAAGTCAGGGGGCTCCTGGGTGGCTCAGTCAGTCATGACTTCAGCTCAGGTCATGATCTCATGGTTCATGGGTTCAAGTGCCACATCGGGTTCCATACGGACAGTATGGAGGCTGCTTGTGATTCTCTTTCTCTCTCTCTCCCCCTCTGCCCCTCCCCCACTTGTGCTTTATCTCTCTCTCTCAAAAATAAATAAATTTTAAAAATAAAGACAAATGTTTAAAAAAAAACAGGATAAAAACAAATGTAATTACTTATATAGTTTCGGGAGCCCTACAAAGCCAGACTCAAAGGCATGAAGGGAAGGAAAAATTCTCTACTCTCAAGGTCTTCCAGCTGGACTAAGAATTAAGCTGACAGGAGACAAATTAACAGGAGAAAAAAACCAAAGTTTTATTACATGTGCACAAAAGCCCAGTTATGAAATTGAGACTTCGAGAAATGACCAAGGCAGGCAGTTTTCATACTTTTTAGACAAAGAAACAATAAATCTGTGAGGAATTGACAGAACAAAGAAAAACTACTTTGGGAGCTTCAATTAGTAAGGAATTCTAAACAGAATTTGGGCTGGGGTCATAAATTAGTAAAAAGTAGCAAGAGTTATTTATACAGCCTTCTGGGCTCTGAATTTCCCATCTCTGGTAAGAAGGGTGTCTCTTTAGCTCCTGGTACAGGGAGGATACTCTTCAGCTGGGAGATTTGTTTTCTGCTTTCAGGGGGACAGAGGAGGGTCTGAGTGTCCTTCCTGCAGAGGCTGTTTCTTGAGTCAATTTTATTTAAAATAATATGCCAAAGTGGCACATTTTGAGGTAGCCTGCCCTTGGCCTCTACAGTTCCCTCCTTAGAAACTTCCCTGGAAATTTCACACATTCAGAGTTGAGCTGGTATATTATTTCATCTTGTTGAATCAGTCTCTTAGTCTTGACAATAGGTCAGTTCAGCTAAACTCAGTTCAGGAGGTGAGGATGCAGGTGTATTTTTAAAAATTAAGCCTATGATTCACGTAAGGTGTTAAGTAAGAGCCATTCCTATGGAAACAAAAGAAAAATAATGGTTAATGATTTGATCAAGTTATAAGCCAGTTTTAGAGTTTTGGGCCAGCCAGCCAAGATTTCTAGATGTCAGATAGAGCAGGCAGGGGCAGTTTGACCGTTTCCTAGATTCCTGGTAGTTCCAATGTCTCTGGTGACCTCTGAGTGGCCCACAAAGCAACAGGCATAAAGATTATCTATATAAAAGCTGTTGAGGCGATTTCTCTGAAGTTTACATCAAGTCATTCATATTTAGTTTTCAGGGCTTCAGGAAAATGAACAGTGTTAGTTATCAAATGATAATGATTCCAAGTCAAAAGGATGGGGAAAAAATTAAAAACCATTAGTTTGGAGAGTTGTAGCCAAGCATTGAAAGAAACTAGAAGAAATCAGGATCTAGTCCAGTTTATAATAAGTTGTATTAGAATCTAATATTTACAAAAGTGTGTTATTGGAACATAATTTTTCTCTCTATGGTCACCCTCCTTGTTACCAAAGATAGTCAAATTAACACTAATTAGTCTGCGGGGTGCCTGGCTGGCTCAGCGGAAGTTTTATTTATTTAAGTAATCTCTATATTGTGAGTTTGAATCCCACTCAGGGTGTAGAGATTACTTAAATAAATAAAACTTTTTAAAAAAGATTATTTACAAAATAAGTCTAGTTTCAGAAAACTTGGCCTGATTCTTTATAACTGCAGCAAAGACTGTGATTGGTCACAGTCTGCTTTAAAAAGCAGGCTTTTTAAAACCTGCTTTGCTGGATTTTTTTAATAAGGAATCTCTGAACTTTATTTTTAATGTATCTTTGAACTTTATTATTCTTAAGCTTTAAGCCCAGCATGGGCTTGAACTCATGACCCTGAGATCAAGAGACACATGCTCTACCAACTGAGCCAGCCAGGCACCCCTCGAGGTTGAACTTTTAGTCACCTGAGGCCAGAAGCCAAGCCAAATACTTGCCATCAGACTTAATCTGCAATACTTACAGCTGCGTTAATACCTCTCTTTTCGAGGTCCTCAAAATATCCTGAGTTCCTGCACCTGCCAGGAAGTGGCCTTCTTTCTCTCTCTCTCTTTTTTTTTTTTTTTAGTTTATTTATTTTGAGAGAGAGTGAGCTTGAGCAGGGGAGGGGTAGGGAGACAGGAAGAGAGAGAGAATCCCAAGCAGACTTTGCACTGTCAGCATGGAGCCTGATATAGGGCTTGAACACACAAACTGTGAGATCATGACCTGAGCTGAAATCAAGAGTCAGATGCTTAACTGACTGAGCCACCCAGGCACCCCAGGAAGTTATAACCATGAGATCAAGAGTTGCTCACTCCACCAACTGAGCCAGCCAAGCACTCCTAAAACTCATTTTATTATTAAAAAAATTTTTAGTGTTTATTTTTGAGAGAGAAACAGAGAGGAGGGAGGAAGGGCAGAAAGAGAGAGACACAGAATCTGAGCTGTTAGTACAGAGCCCGATGCAGGGCTGGAACCCATGAACTGTGAGATCATGACCTGAGCCAAATTCTGACACTTAACCAACCAAGCCACCCAGGCAACCCTTTTTATTATTGTTTTTAAATTTTATTTATTTATTTTGAGAGAGAAAGGGCAGGAGCAGGGGAGAGGCAGAGAGAGAAGGAGAGAGAGAATCCCAAGCAGGCTCCACACTGTCAGTGCAGAGCTGGATGTGGGGCCTGAACTCATGAACTGTGAGATCATGACCTAAGATGAGATCAAGGGTCCATCACTCAACTGATTGAAACATCCAGGTGCCCCTAAAACTCATTTTAAATAAATTTATTCTAAGTGGCCATTACTGACCACACATAAATTTCTTTCCAAAGGTTTCTTTTTTTCATAAACCTTCTACAGTTTTCTTTTTACATTCAGTTTTGTCCTAAGTTTTAAATAATCAGTCTCACTTTAGAACAAAATTATTTTCTTTTCTTTCAATGAAAATGTGTTCCCATTCCTTATAGATTTTTCTTTTTTTTAAAAAAATAAATTTTTATATGTTTACTTTTGAGAGAGACAGAGAGAGCAGGGGCGGGGCTGAAGAGAGGGAGACAGAGGATCCGAAGCTGGCTCTGCCTGACAGCGGGATGCAGGTCTCAAACTCACCAACTGTGAGATCGTGACCTGAACTGAAGTTGATCATTTAACTGCCAGGCACCCCTTCTCATACTTTTCTTACCAAAAGTCTTACTTATGTCTTACTTTCCTATGGACAGAATTGTTTCCCTTATTATTTCTAGTTGTCTTAATTACATTTGTTAGAATTCTTAACTCTCACAAGCCTTAATTTCTAGTGAAAACTAAGTAGTAAGCAATTGTGAACTGTTACACCAGAATGCCTTAGCATGGCAAATTTATGAATACATTTCATAATTTAGAAATATGTGTCTCTTTATAGTACAATCTTTCATTAGAGCTCAAGATATGTTTTCTAGCAGACACAAATTAATCTTTAGTTTCTCTGTAATAAGAGAAAAGTAGATAAACTTATGTTCAATACTTAATATTTATAATTTTTATCTTATTGGAAATGACTTAGATATTAAATGAATTATTTAATTTAGTAAAAAATTATTTTTAATGTTTATTTATTTATTTTGAGAGAGAGAGAGAGCACACGCACATGAGCGAGTACACATGCAAGCAGGGGAGGGGCAGAGAGAGAGGGAGAGAGAGGATCCCAAGCAAGCTCCTCATTGTCAGCCCAGAGCCCTACACCAAGCTCCATCTCCCAAACTGTGAGATCATGACCTAAACCGAAATTAAGAGTGAGATGCTTAACCAATTGAGTCACCCAGGTGCCCCTAACTTAGCAAAATGTTAATCTTTCATGTTACCAAAAAGATTTGGAGAAACTATTTTAAAAATTTACCCAAAACCTTTTAATCTTATTTACATCTATTTAATTTACTTGTTCTTGAAAATTATGTTTAGATTACCCATAAAAACTTTCAGACTTCAATTAGTCATCCTTCCAAACTATTATTTTAAACAATTTATAACAGAGATAACATCAACTTATTTGATTTTAAGTAAACACGGGCGGAATAAGAGTTTTAGGGGTACCTGGGTGGCTCAGTTAATTGAGCATCCAACTCTTGATTTAGGCTCAGGTCATGGTCCTGGGGTTGTGGGATCGAGCCTTGAATTGGGCTCTGTACTGAGCATGGAGTCTGCTTGGGATTCTCTTTCCCTCTGCTCCTCTCCCCTGCTTGTACATTCTCTCTAAAATAAAAACATTTTTTAAATAAGACTTTTAATTTTAATACTGATGACTTTAAAGACATAGCTTTAGTATCAAATATTTTCCCAGATCACATGAACGTGAAAAACATTTGGGTTAATTTCTAGATTTCTGAGTTTCAGAATGTTCAGTCTTTACAAGCACTTGCCTTCAAGCCAACTAAATAGAGGTCTTTTACAAATTTATTTTAGCAAGATCATCCAGAGATAGATAAAATCTCACATTTACAACATATATATATGGACATATATACATAGACAAGATGCAAACAAAAATCTCACAGCTTTTTTTAATTGTAGAGTCTTTTTTCTTAACACTTTTTAAATTTATTTTATTTATTTTGAGAGAAAGAGAGCAAGAGAGAGTAAGAGAGAGAGAGAGAAAGAAAGAGCTGAATGGAGGAGGGACAGAGAGTGGGAGACACAGAATCTGAAGCAGGCTCCAGGCTTTGAGTTGTCAGCACAGAGCTGGATGTGGGGCTCAAACTTAAGAACCGGGAAATCATGACCTGAGCCAAAGTCAGATGAGCCACCCAGGCGCCTCTCATAGCTTTTTTTTTTTTTTAAACTAAATACTTATATTAAAGGCCCAATTTCCAAATACTTCTCTCTCTCTTTTTCAAAGAATTTAAAAAAATTTTTAAATTTATTATTTATTTTTTGAGAAAAGAGAGAATGAGAGCAGGGGAGGGGCAGAGAGAGAGGGAGAATCTCAAGCAGGCTCATGCTGTCAGCACAGAGCTGGACACAGGAAACTGTGAGATCATGACCTGAGCTGAAATCAAGAGTTGGACACTCAACCTACTGAGCCACCCAGGCCTCCCCACTCTCTCTTTTTGTTGAAAAACTTTTCCCTGAAGTTTGCAAATGGCTCTTAAGTCCTAGAGAAGATGGGGGTAGTAAATTTACAGAGAAAGTATCCATGTTTTCTCTGAGGTGAATATTTAGAGCATATCTACCTGTTATCAGAGGTGCCATTAAAAGAGCCTTTTTAGCAGCTTGTATTTTAAAAGGTCTACTCCCCTCGCTCCTTTTTTCCCTTTATTCTCAGGCAGTTGTACGCTATGTTATTTCACAAGGACAGAAGATTAATAACTTTAAGGGGCAGAGAAAGAACGCAAGTTTTTTTTTTCCCTAAGTATAGGACAGTTTTGTTCCAGTATCTTGATCTTTTATCCATAAATAGGGGCGCCTGGCTGGCTCAGCTGGTAGAGCATGTGACTCTTGATCTCAGGGTTGTTCAAACCCCATGTTGGGTGTAGAGCCTACTTAAAAAAAAGTAAAATATCCATAAACATTTTAAGAGAAATAGCAGAGGTTTGTAAAGATAGGTCGGCTGTGACTTGTTTCCAGGGTTGAATTTCTCATTTTTTATAGATATTTGTAAAATAAAGGCTTTTTTTTAAAAAAATTTTCTTTATGTTTTATTTATTTCCAAGCAGGGGAAGGTCAGAGAGAGAGGGAGACACAGAATCTGAAACAGGCTCTAGACTTGGAGCCAACTGTCAGCACAGAGCCCGACGCGGTGCTCGAACCCACGAACCCGTGAGATTGTAACCTGAGCCAAAGTTGGACGCCCAACCAGTTGAGCCACCCAGGCACCCCAGGTTTTTAATTCCCCCAAAGAACTGGATTATAGCCTGAATATCAAGGGATTGGCCCACCTTTTAAACTAAACTTGTTTATATCATGGAGATTTTTAACTAAAATGAGAATCAAAAGATCTATGCCTTTGTAAAGTCTGCATAAACATTTTAACAAAAGCCTTCTTTCTGAGTACTGAGTACACAATTTAACCTAGGCTTCTGTTCATCTCTGAATACTGGCCGTTTGCAGGTATTCAAAATTGTAGGTATTCTATTTGTAGGAGGGCCTAGGAGAAATTTTGATCACCTGTTTCTTTTGTGAAGGGTGGTTTTTTCAGGGGGCAGTCTGGCCTGTCTAATAACCAGTTTAATCTTGGGTCAGAAGAACTCCCCTTAGCAGCCAGTCAAGGTCTCTGTGAGTAGGGTTGTGAATAGCAATGAATCTTTCTAATTCCTCTCTAAATTTGGTAGGATCTTTTGAAAGTGGAGGGAAAAGGGCTTTATAATTCAAAAGATCTGCTGCTGTTCAAGGGATATGAATTCTTTGAAGTGAGGGGCACGGTGGGGAGTGTTGTCTAGGATACACCTGTGAAGGTTATTGCATAAAAATGCCTGAAGCTGGTAGACCTGATTACAGCAAAGTGAGCCCTACTGCCTGTCCCAGTTGCTTCTGCTAAATTCACTTTCTGGCTTTCAGCATTTACAAGAGTAGCCTGTATATTCTGAACCTAGAGATTAAGCTGGAATGCTCTCTGCAAATCTTGTAGGGAAAGGGAAGTTAAAATAGGCAGATTTGAAATCTGGATTTTAAGGAAGGAAATTTAGCTTGGATGTGGTCATTTATTCATCTTAAATCTAATTTTTATCTTGTCAAGGGAGTCCTTAAGCCTAGCCATTACTCTAATAAGGCAATTGAGAGTTCTTTTTTTTTTTTTTAAGGCAATTGAGAGTTCTTTATACAGGATTTTTTTTTTTTTTTCAAATACAGTCAATTTAAAGGATTTATTGTCTGGCCATTGATGAGTAGGATCTAGGGACTCAAACCAATAAGCCTTTTAATGGTTTAACCAAAGATACAAGGGGGTGTCCAGAGAGGGCATAGACATACAGCCCCCAAGATCCAAAAGTTCACTCCCAAAATTAGTCTAAGAACGAAAACCTCTGCTGCACAGGAGGTAAGGATGTCTCCAGTCTCCCATGAAATGGTGAGATGCCTCCAGTCACCAGACCCTCTAATTTTTGACACTGGGCAGGTGCTATTGGAATGGGATTTTTCTAACACTGACAAGCAACGAAGCTTGGACAACAAAGGCTCCTTATGGGCTAGGATCTTTTATGACAAATTCCCCTGCGAGCTGGCCTGGCCAGAGAGTGCAGCTTGTAACTATGTGTCCCTATTCGACAGGCCACCAAAGTACACCCTAGTAAGTGTACCTTCCCGAAGGCAGAAACCAGAGAGAATGTTTTCATGGGCCACAAAACCAAACTCTTAGAACACAGAACAAAAGGAAAAACCTCATTCTATTTTTACATAGAGGATTCACAGCAAAGTTTGTCTAAATGGATGCTAGTCTGATGAGAACCTTTAAGTCACTAGTCTCTGAGGCCAGCTCAAGCGTTGCTCAAGGAGCTAGTCCCACAATATTTTCTCCTGCTAATCTAAATTTAGAGGAAGAAAAAAATATTCTCACCACTCTAGCTCCATTGGACCCTGTAGAAATTCCAGGAGGCTGACATGGTAAGAGATGTTACCTTTTGCCAGTCGATGTCAGATGTCCCAGGAATCTCTCAGCTGCTACAGTGCCTGGAGCAATAGATGTCCAGTGAATTAAAGTACCTGCCAATTACACCAACTGAAGAGAAGGAAAAATTCTCCTCTACTCCCAACATCTTCCAGCTGGACTAGGAATTAAATTTATTTATTTATTTATTTTTAAAAATATTTTTATTTATTTCTAGGAGAGAGAGAGAGAGAGAGAGACAGCGTGAGCAGGGGAGGGTCAGAGAGAGAGGGAGACACAGACTCTGAAACAGGCTCCAGGCTCTAAGCTGGCAGCCAGCACAGAGCCCGACGCGGGGCTCGAACCCACGAACCGTGAGATCATGACCTAAGCGAAAGTCGGACACTTAACCGACTAAGCCACCCAGGCGCCCCATGGACTAGGAATTAAATTTACATGAGACATATTAACAGGAGAAAATGCCAGAGTTTCATTACACATGTACAGAAGCCCAGTTATGGAATTGAGACTTCAAGAAATGACCAAGGCAGGCAGTTTTCATACTTTTTAGACAAAGAAACAATAAATCTGTGAGGAATTGACAGAACAAAGAAAATTTAACTTTGGGAGCCTCAATTAGTAAGAATTTCTAAACAGAATTTGGGCTGGGGTCATAAGTTAGTAAAAAGTAACAAGAGTTATTTATACAGCCTTCTGGGCTCTGAATTTCCCATCTCTGGTGAGAAGAATGTCTCTTTAGCTCCTGGTACAGGGAGGATACTCTTCAGCTGGGAGATTTGTTTTCTGCTTTCAGGGGAAGAGTCTAGTGTCCTTCCTGCAGAAGCTGTTTCTTGAGTCAATTTTATTTAAAATAATCAATATACCAGGATGCCTGGGTGGCTCAGTCAGTTAAGTGTCTGATTTCAGTTCAGGTCATAATCTCACAGTTTGTGGTTCAAGCCCCACATCGGGCTCTGTGATGACAGCTCAGAGCCTAGAGCCTGCTTTGGATTCTGTGTCTCCCTCTCTCTATGTCCCTCTCCCACTCACACTCTGTCTCTCTCTGACTCTCTCTCTCAAAAATAAATAAAACATTAAAAAGATTAAAAAATTAAAATAATCAATGTACCAAATTGGCACATTTTGGGGTAGCCTGCCCTTAGTCCCTTCAGGCAGTCAGGCAACTGAGGTGTTTGTTTGTTTTTAAAGTTTTTATTTATTCATTTAAAGTAATCTCTACACTCAACATGGGAGTCAAACTCACAGTCTTGAGATCAAGAGTCATGCTCTTGGGACACCTCGGTGGCTCAGTCGATTAAGTGTCTGACTCTTGATTTTGGTTCAGGTCATCATCACATGAACCATGAGAGATCAAGGCCTGCGTCCTGCTTTGTGCTGACAGTGCAGAATCCTTGCTTAGGATTCTCCCTGTCCCTCTTTCTCTGCCCCTCCCCTACTCGCATGCGAGCTTGCCAGTGCTCTCTCTCTCTCTCTCAAAATAAATAAATAACAAGAGTCACATGCTCTTCTGACTGAACCAGCCAGGTGCCCCAACGTTGAGGTTTGTATACCATCCTGAGCTGTGGAGGAAAGTGTAGGGGCTAGGGCTTCAAGGGGGAGAAAGACAATTCACAAGAAGATGAGAAGAGCAAATGTTCAATAAACAAATGTTTGCCATGCCAGGCAGATATGTTTTCTGGGTTTTTTTAACAGCATTTTTTAAAAAGTTTATTTACTTATTTATTTGAAGAGAAAGAATCCCAAGCAGGCTCTGCACTGTCAACACGGGGGCTCAAAGCAGGGCTTAACCTCACAAACTGTGAGATCCTGACTGTTGAGACCAAGAGTTGGATGTGCAAGGGACTAAGCCACCCAGGCGCCCCACAGATAAATCTTTCTGATGTAAACAGTTATCTCTGGTAACAGCTCTCTTCCTGTTACACGCTGCCTATCTGAATTCTCTGGACGGTTTAGGGAGAAGGAAGAAGCTATTCCTGAGTCAGCTTACTTTCCTTCAGTTCAAAACAATCTACATGCCCAAGTGGCACACTCTGGGGTTGTGTTTTCTACTCCCCCTCAACGTCTTAAATAAGCCCTCACAATAACTAGAGTCGTGTGACTCTTTGGGAAGGTTGTGTGTGTGTGTGCATGCGCATGTGTGAACATAATTGCCACAGAGGACATGCAGAATGTTGGAACACAATTGCAACCCATGGTGACTGCATACAGTGCATTTCAGCTGTCACTGTTCACATAGAACCACTTCTCACCTGACAAATTGCCTGCTTTTGCTAAATGAATGCTTCATTTCACTTACCACCAATAGGAAACAATGATGGCCACGCATGGAGGTAACATTTTACATCAAATGGAAATTACAACCCTTTTCTCTGGCATTAGAGGCAGCCTCAGCAGTGATTTCATTCAGTGAAATGTATTTTCTACTGTTTTTTGTTTCTGATTTTTCCTTCAGTTGGTCAAATTAATATATACTTAAAAGTACTTTAAACGATTAGAACATTTGATTTTTTTCCCCCCAAGGAACCCAGGGCTGATTTCATTTAATTCATGTGGCTTGTACCACGCCTGAATTACATGCAGGGTTCAGTTTCCCCAAGGAATCAGCCTGTGGAAGACTCCCAGGTGTGGCCTTTAGCTACTGAGTGAGTGAGGGTTTCTAGGTCTCTTGCTTAAAGAGCTCTCCTGGGCCCAGTGGCCAGGACATGCCTGTCATAGTGGGGGGGGAGAGGGGAGGTCTCAGATGTTCTCATCACAGCCTCAGTACTGCCTGGGAACCAGTGCCACCTCGGCTCCCCACAGTGTGAAGCACTGGGTCCTCCTAACATGTGGTCACTTACTGGAATTCCTCAGAAAGGTCCTGAGCTCCAGGACCAGGGGGTCTGAAAGGAGGGGGTCTGAAACCGACTACATAATTTTCAAGGCCCAGGACAAAATACAAATATGGGCCCCTCCTCAAAAAATTGTTAAGAAATGCAAGAAAGACAGCAACAGTAGAATATCCGATAGTATTCAGTCTTCAAGTGCAGAACCCTTCTGACCTTGGTTCCCTGCGTGACTACACAGGTCACATACCCAATAAGCTGACCCAGCCACACCTTTGAGCCTTTCTACATGCACTTTAAACATATTGTTTATTTAATAATCTTAACCCCATTTTAATGATGAAGACTGAGAGGTTCTGAGAGGTTAAATAACTTTCCCAAAGTCACACAGCCAGTAAGCCAAGTATGGATTCACACTCTGCTTCTGACTGGAAAGTTCCAGCCTGGTTTCTAGGGCAAAGGTAGGTAATCATTCACATTTAACAAAGTCCATTGTTGGTAAACAATGCCTTTTTGTTCTGGAAGGAACGGATGGGTTCTTCCCAGATAAGCCTAGACCGCTCAAATCAGGAAGAACTGCCTAGAGCCCCAGGGCCTCTGCTTCCAAACACACAGAACTATTTCAAAAGGCTTAAAAATCCTTTTTGACAATTCAACCTGCTGTGCTTTAGCAACCCTGGATCTGTCACAGCAGTGCTGCTTCTGGGTGCATTTATACCCCCCCACCCCTCCTTGCAAGAAAAATAGCCTCAAGGTGTTTCACAGCTTTCACTTAGGAAAGCTCCACTCACAGGGCGCCTGGTGGCTCAGTCAGTTTAGCATCGACTCTTAATTTCAGCTCAGGTCATGATCTCACAGTTTGTAAGTTTGAACCCCATATGGGGCTCTGTGCTGACAGTGCAGAGCCTGCTTGGGATTCTCTCTCCTTCTCTGCCTCTGTCATTCATGCTCTCTCTCTCTCTCTCTCAAAATAAATGACATATTAAAACTTAAAAAAAAAGAAAAAGAAAACTCCACTCCTGGCCTCAGGACCCTATCCAGCCCCACATTGGAGCTCTGGTGTCTCGGGGCTCTCCCAGGGCACCCACCTTGGGCCTGCCCTGGAGAAGTGTCTAGTGCTGCAGAGACAAAAGCAGGGGTGGAGGGTGGAAGAGGAGGCTCCTGAAAACTCACTGTAGAGCTGGCCCCGGAAGCCCCGAAAAGGGATCTCTTTACCCCTCGGTGCCACCTCCATGAGGCATTAGGGGCTGAATGCTAAGGAAGAGGTCCAGGATGTCAAGGACACGTGAAGGAGAGGCCCTGGGCACCAGGAGTGCTTTCCTGAGAAGGCAGCTGCCTCCAGTTTGGAACTGATGACGGAGAACCTCTGACTTATCCCAGGTATTGCATAAATTAAAAAAAAAAATCACTATTTTTACAGTGGATTTTAAGGTGGCAGAACATTTTACAGGTTTCTCTTATGGATGCAGTATAATAATTCACAACAGTTTTTAGACTGAATAACCAAACTGAGTATATCTTACTGGAGAAAAGACTGAACATGTTCACATTCACTATTTTTACTTTTGTTTCTAAATCAATCTTACATTTCTTGCTGTTCTTGAATTCTTACTACAATTATTTATTTTTGTCCAGTCACAATTAAAATGCAGAAAAAGAAGAGAACCCCAGAGGCCACATGAACTGATTGAATAAAAATCTGCCCCACCACAGAATCCCAAGACTGATGTAAGGAATTTCTCCTCATGAATGCTGCCTTCTGCTTTTTGCTCCTGCCTTGCGGTGTTGATTAGTGCACAAGACTCTCCTGAATTAGAAAATACAGCAAGACGTTCTTTCTCTTGGTGCATCTAGCAAGATGAATGTCAGTGAGAACCAACATTTTCCAGATGATATGATATCAAGAGTAGATCAGGATTCTAAGATGCAGATGCAGGTTTTGATTACTGAAACTAATTTGCAACAGGATAAAGTGTGCATATCAGCCAGCAGAGGCCAGGTTATGATGCAATAACACAACCCCCCACATCTTAGTAGCTTTTTAAAATTAAAAAAAAAATTTTTTTTTTATTTTTTAGAGACAGAGAGAGACAAAGCATGGGGCGGGGGGGGCGACAGAGAGAGAGGGAGACACAGAATCCGAAGCAGGCCTCACTCTGTCAGGACAGAGCCTGATGCAGGGCTCAAGCCCATGTGAGATCATGACCTAAGCCAATGTTGGATGGTTAACCGACTGAGCCACCCAGGTGCCCCAACATCTTAGTAGCTTTAAACATCAAAGGTTTATTTTCTACTTTCAATTCGTGTCCTTTGTGGGTTGGCAGGATGGCTCTTCCCACCTGTCACTCAGGAAGGTCTCACCTGGTCAGTTAACTGAGCCACACCCCTTCTACTTGCTACTCATTGGCCATTACTAGTCAAATGACTCTTCTTAATCACAAGAGGGCCAGGAAGTGCTAGAAGGGGAGAGAACTGGACTTCGGTGGTAAATGGCACTAGTACACACCACCATAGTTTGAGTTTGGAGGACAACAGGGTGAATGTCAATAGAGGGACAGGTACTTTAGGGGAATGGCTGCTGGCTCTGCTGGCAACGTGCACTAACACTCCAAACCTCCGTAGGCATCAGAAACCTCAAATGGCTGCAATCATGTGTGATCAGCTTCTTCAACAAGCAGGGCTTATTTACAGCAAAGTTCCAAGTCAGAAAGCCCAAGACTGAGCACTGTTCTCACAAATGTTACCACTCACTACCCTGATGACCTCTTTGAGCTTGTGTGAGGGAAGTGGGGTGGGGGGGTGCGAATTTCAGAGTTATAGGGACCAAGTGCTTCACCCATGTTGAATTCCTGCGATTCAACACTGTTAGTGAAGATGGGTACCATTATTGCCATCTTCCCCTGGTCACTGATGACCGAACATCACCCAGGAAAAACCTTCTCCTTTGCTCTAAATGGGAACATTTTAGAGCCATCTGGTGGCTCAGTTGGTTAAGTGTCTAACTTTGGCTCAGGTCTTGATTTCACAGTTAGTGAGTCTGAGCCCTGCATCAGGCTCTGTGCTGACAGCTCAGAGCCTGGAGCCTGCTTCAAATTCTGTTTCTCCCCCTCTCTCTCTGCTCCTCCCCTGCTCATGTTCTGTTTCTCTCTCTCTCTCTCTCTCTCTCTCTCTCCCTCTCTCTCTCAAAAATAAACATTAAAAGAAAACTTTAAAAGGGAACATTTAAATTAAAGTTTAATCCGGGGTGCCTGGGTGGTTCAGTTGGTTAATCATCTGACTCTTGACATTGGCTCAGGTCATGATCTCACAGTTCTTGAGTTCAAGTCCCACATTGGGCTTTGTACAGACGGCACGGAACCTGTTTGGGATTCTCTCTCTCCCTCCCTCTCTCTCAAGATAAATAAACTTAAAACATTTTTTTAATTGAAATTTAATCTGATGAATAAATTCAGTAAACCCTCCCTCAATAGGGTATGAGTAATGTACCCCAGAATATGCCTTCTTTCCTTCACCTTGCTTGAATAATGCAGAAGGCTTATATGTTTGACTTATATGGTTGTTTTCCTTTTCTCTTCTTTTTTTTAAAGTTAGCCCTATGCCTAATGTGGGGCTTGAACTCACAACTTTTGAGATCAAAAGTCACATTCTCTATGGACATCACAAAAGTCACTCACTGTATCAACTGAGCCAGTCAGGCATACCTTAAATTATCTTTTCAAACATAAAATAGCTTTGCAAAAAGAAACACATATGTAAGCCTTACTAGAATACCATTTTAAATATCTGTTTGGAAGTACTATAACTTGTTTAAATTCTCTTCTCAATGGATATTTAGATTGCTTTATACTCATAACAACTCTGGGCTGAATATCTTATGTCTATTTAAAGGGGATCAGAATATGCCACCCCAAAATATGCCACTTTGGCATAAGGATTACTTTGAGTTGAAGAAATATCAGGACAGATGCAGAAAAGGCTCCCTGCCCTCCTCCTTCCTATGTAAAAGTAGGATGTAAATTTCCCATGAGAAAGAGTCCTCCCTTTACCAGGAGAGGGAGAACCAAGGCCAAGGTGAACCTGTACAAACAAATCTTACTAACAGCAATCCTTATCTTCCATTAGTTCCATATATATATATATATATACACACACACATATATACACATATATATCTCACATATATATTTCCCACATGTATATATCCCATATATATCTCATATATATATGTCCTATATATATGTGTACAGTTTCCCACAATTTATTACCGTCAGAAGCCTGAACCCCTTTTGTCTTGTCACATCTTTCAAATTTATTCCCTTTTGTTTAAACTGGTATATATGTAAGCTCTCAGGCCTAATGGCCTCTTTGGGGTTTTTACTTCATTTCTGTGAGGCCCCTCCCATATACATATGAAATAAACTTTTCCTTTCTGTTAATCTGTCTTCTGTCAGTTTAGTTTGTAGGGCCTCAGCCACTGAACCTAAGAGAATAGAGGACAAAATCTTTTTCCTTCCCTACATCATCTTTATCTACACAGCCAGTTACTTCCTTGTACTGAAGTTGCCTATCACATTTTTAAAACTAAGAACATTTTTTTAATGTTTATTTCTGAGAGAGAGACAGAGTACAAGTGGGGGAGAGGCAGAAGGAGAGGGAGACATAGAATCCAAAGCAGGCTCCAGGCTCTGTCTGAGCTGTTAGCACAGAGCCCAATGTGGGGCTCAAACCCACGAGCCATGAGATCATGACCTGAGCCTAAGCCGGACACTTAACTGACTGAGGCACCCAGGCACCCCCTCATTTTTGACATCGATACTTATTGTCAAAGGGCACTTAAAAAGACTATAGGCATATTCATACCTACTATCAAGGTATGTGTATGCATTCTGATGAGCCTAATTGTTTTCTTAGACCTAAATCCCACTGCTTCATGAAGACCCCTACTTCTTCTCTCCACTGTTTCTTTTGCTTACTAACAGCAATCTTTATCTTCCTACTTTGGGTCTGCAGCACTTTGCAGCTGAGTACTTCACTGTTCTCTTGTTAATTTGTTAAAAAAATAGTAAAGAAAGAAAGAAAGTGGGGGTGGGAGGAAAAAACCCCACCAAATTCCAGCTTTTATTAGTGCCTGGTCCTATGCAAGGCAGTAGAGATGCAAACATAAGTTAGACCAAGACCTTCCAAGAACTCAGAGTCCAGTGGGCATTTAAACCTTGCTGTTAAATACATCTTGTGAGTAGTGGGGTGGGAGGGGGATTTAAAAAATGGGTATAATTAGTCTCCTACTTACAGTCTGACAGAACAGCATTGGCATAGTAAATGGTATCTGTTCATGAGTCTCTGGCAGTAAATAATGAGAGAGGCACTCAAATATACATTCCCTCCAGTAGCGGGGGACTGCTATTATGAAAGCAGAGTAAACTTCTCAACTCAAAGTACTATTTTTTACTCATCCCAGTAGTTATAGTATTTGACATACATAGAAGGTTAGGGAATGTCTGGTGAATGATGGAGGAATGAATAAATGCATGCTGAACAAAGATTGCTTACTACCAGCAAGGAAAAACTGAAATTTTACGCATTGACAATCTCCCCACACATCTAAGGAAGGCAGATTCTCCTGAACGTGCCTTTGTTTTGATGACGGAGTGGGAAGTTTGGGAGAGGGTGATAGGGAATAAAAGTTCCTCTATTATAAAGGGAATGAAAAACCCAGGGAGACAGCTGGGAAGTGGGTATGAGAAGTTCATGAGAGCAGAGCATGGTTTGGAGACTTACGGAAAGATGTGGCAGCTGCAAAAGGGAACTGGTAGGGGGGAAATATGTTTTAAGATTTTTAGAAAGTCTGATGTGTGATTTGTGATGTAACTCCCCCCCCCAATCTCCCCAAGAAAGTATCAGTTAAAAAAAAGTACTCTTTTGTGTCTTTGGAGTCTGATCAGGACATGTCTTTTGAATGTGGGAAGGCATCAAGTCAGGCTCAAGGATGGATACAAGTTGAGAGTGGAGAGAGTAAGGGAGGTCCAGGGTCACTCGTGTTTACACGCAGTTTGTGCGCTCAAGGATCACGCAATTGAGTCTGAGCTGTTACTTGGTTGGCCAAGGAGAGGGGAGAACACAAAGAGTTGTTGTGGGATTATAGAGGTGGGGAGGAGCCGAGATTATTTAATCTGGCTCCAGGAGGGGAGAATTGTGGGCAAGTTGTAATTTTCAGTCCCTCTGCGCAGTACAGTGCCGGGCACCTAACAGGAGCAAGAAATGTATTTGCTGACTGATGGGATCCTACGGGATAAAGGAAGGGACGTTTAAAGCAACTGGTGACTCAGAGATTATTGCCCCCATTGCAGAGATGAAAGCAATAAAGCCTGATAGTGACTCCACCCAAGCCTCCCAAAAATCAGAGCGGGGGAAACGCCAGAGTCCTACTCGCTCCACCCAAGCCTCCCAAAAATCAGAGCGGGGGAAACGCCAGAGTCCTACTCGCTCTAATTCCACACCCCTTCCCACAGCAGCTTGAGCCCGTCAGCACCCCAACTCCGCCCCTCTCACCCCACACTTCCTGATTCCGCTCCGCCCACCCGCGAGTACTTCCGGTCTCTGGCACCGGAAGCCGCCACCCAGAGCATTGGGACGGTAAGTCGACTGTGTGAGGTCCCACAGAAGCCGTCCTTGGGCGGAGCAGTGGCAGGTCCAGGTGGTGGCAGGCATTTATTTCTCGGGTCACTACCAGGCATCACGCGGCAGCGAAGTTCCCTCGGAAAGGTCTGAGGCTCCGGCCTCAGGATGACGTTACTTCCGGAGCATGTGCGGGCAGGAAAAGGCCGGAAGTGGCGCCAGCCCCACTTGGTGTCGAGGAGGAGTCAAGGAGGGTCTTCTCGGTGTTTCCGGGTTTCTCTCTGGAGTACTTGGGAGTTTCAAGAGAGAGGATGTCTGAGTAAAGAGTAGCTGGTTAGCAGATAAAAAACAGAACGTCCAGTTAAAATTGAATTTCAGATAGGTAACAATTTTTTAGTGTAGGTAATGCCTCAAATATTGTATGGAACATAATTAATATTTTAAAAGTTCCTTGTTGAGGGGCCCCTGGGTGGCTCTGTCAGTTAAGCGTCGGACTCTTGATTTCAGCTCAGGTCATGATCTCAGGTTGGTGAGATCGAGCCCGTGGTCAGGCTCCGTGCTGATAGTGCAGAGCCTGCTTGTGATTCTCTCTTTGTCTCTGTCTCTCTCTGTCTCTGCCTCTGCCCCTCCCCTGCTCATTCTTTCTTTTTTTCTCTCTTTCTCAAAATAATAAAAAAATAAAAATTCCTAGTTTATTTGAAATTCAAATACATCTTATATTTTAACTGGTCACCTTTGCTTTGAACACCCCTCTCCCATTCCTCCCCTGAGCTCTGGTGTACTGTGGCAAGGCTGGAATCCTCTAGGCCTGGGTGCATCTGGGAAAGAGGTACAAAGTTCATACAGGCTGTCAAGCTATTGCTACATTCGAAGCTGCTTTTAGTTCCTAGCCTAATGGGCCAGCCCCAGGGGCTTCCTGGCAAAAGTTGAGCCCATTTTCCGGAGTCCCTATGGCAGCACTCTCTGTGTTCCCTTTCATGCTGGAGTCAGGCAGCATTGGTCTTATGGAAAAGCTGAGAACCATGCTGTCTAAGTGGCTGAGGGCTACACATTGTTAGGTTTTTGAGTGTGGGATAAAGTAGGGCTCAGATTTTCTGTGTTAACAGTGGGCAGCTTCAGAGAGACCAAGGATGTTGAGGGCAGAGTGTTAATCTTCTCATCTCACCTCTCATTTTGTATGTGAGGCCCAGTGAGAGAAAAGGAACTGAGTCTTTGGTAGAGCTGAAGCCTGATTCCTAGCTTCCTTCCCCTGCTCTGTGCATACTTGCTGCTGCAGTCAGCTGGCAGCATTTATGGTGGGCATTGTTAAAGCAGATGCCTTTCTTAGAGACGAGCTCTTTGGAGGCTTTATTGTCTCTGAATTCCTTTACAGCCTCCTGACCTTCACCCCAAGGCTTCTGTAGCCTTTACCTTGACCATTGGGGAAAATGACTATTTGGCCTCAGCTCTGGAAGCCTGGCCTTTCCTGCTCCAGACACTCGGCTCTCACTCCTGTGGATGGTGTGACCCAAGACTTGTCAGAGCGAAAGGCATGTTCTTGGCAGGGGCGAATCTGGCTAGCCAAGTAGGTGGAAGGGTGTCCTTTTCTGTCCTGCAGCATGACTCCCAAGGTATATGGCCTTAGTGTGGTATCTAGGGACTTATCTGAGGTTCCACCATGAGCCAGTCTTTGCTGCCATTTCACACTTGAACCCAAACCTTTTGCTGGACTGGCCTTGAGCACTGGGATCCCTTAGGCTGTGTCCTGAGGATGTGCTCTGGGTCTGCCTGCCAGTGCTCCTGTGAGCCTACAGCCTCCCCACACAGACCTAGCCTTCCCAGGCTCCCCCGCCCAGATCCACGAGCTAATGAAACAGAGCAGGCTGCATGCAGGTCATCGGGCTCAGGGTCAGTTGGTGGGACAGCCAGCAGCCTCGTGGCAACAGAAGTGGCAAAGAGGCAAGGAAGGAGTGCCAGAAAGGGGTGTTGCCCCTGAATGAGGGCTCAGAAGTGCAGGGGGTGGAAAAGGGGTGGTGCAGGAGCCCAATGAGAGGAATTGCTCCCTCTGTGAATGATTAACTCTCAGCCAAAGCAGTTGGCCTAGGGGAGGGCTCACCTAACAGGACCTTTGGACTCGAGGCAGAGTGTCCAGAGGGCCAGAGTGTAGCCTGCAGAAGAGAAGGACATGGTAGGTGGCAGGCTTGGGCTCCAAGAACTAGAGTTAGATCAGGCAGCTGAGGGCCTCAGATAGTCTTGGACGACAGATGGCCTATTGCAGCAGCCACTGTGGGGCCCAGCAGCCCCAAGCCCTTAGAGAGGTGGCTGGGGGGAGGGGGCCTGATTCTGGTCTTGCAGCGACCTTACTAGTGCTTTCTTCCCCCTAGGCAGCCATGGGTGCCAGGTGGTACTGAGAGCAGTGGGGCATGGCTGCAGTCCTGCAGGTCCTGCCCCGCTTGGCCCGAGCCCCCTTGCGCCCACTCCTCTCGGGGGGCGCGGTGGTCCGGCTGGCCAGTGGCATGGCCCTCGCAGAGCAGGCACAGCAGCTGTTTGAGAGCGCTGTGGGTGCCGTGCTTCCAGGCCCCATGCTTCACCGGGCACTGTCCTTGGATCCTGGCGGTGGGCAGATGAAGGTACGGGACCGGAGCTTTCAGCTGCGGCAAAACCTCTACCTGGTGGGCTTTGGCAAGGCTGTGCTGGGCATGGCAGCTGCAGCGGAGGAACTACTGCGCCAGCATCTCGTGCAGGGTGTGATCAGCGTTCCCAAGGGGATCCGTGCTGCCATGGAGCATGCTGGCAAGCAGTAAGGAGCCTTGGGGGGCTGCTGCCCACTGTCCATCGGGCAGGGAAGCTAGGCCCAGACTCAGGCTGCATCGGGCCTCCCTCTCTCACCAGCATCCCTTTCCTTCTGGGTCTGGACTGGCTCCAGGATGGGTGCCAGTTGGTATCCTTCACCTGTACAGCTGGGAAATCAGATGGAAGGAGAGAAGCCCTCCCCATCTCTTCCTATCTGTTCTCTATCTCTTCAGGGAAATGCTGCTGAAGCCACACAGCCGGGTCCAGGTATTTGAGGGCGCAGAGGACAACCTCCCAGACCGTGATGCACTCCGGGCCGCACTGGCCATCCGGCAGCTGGCTGAAAGCCTTACGGCTGATGACCTACTGCTTGTGCTCATCTCAGGTGTGGGTGCCAGATTGGTTCATGTGGGACAGTTTGGGGGATGGTGGTGGTGGTATTCCAAATACCAGGTCTGTGAGAGATGGTTGGTCTGAGCCCTCGGGGTCACAGCAAGGGAGGCAGTAAAGAACCTGGATGGCTGACTCCCGGGTGGCCCTGGGCATTGTATCTGGCCTCCCTGGAGCCAAGGGGGTCCTCCCCTGACTGACCTTGTTGGGTGACCATGAGAGGGCATGCAGGGAACATCTGACTCAGGGTGTTGCAGGCGAAATGTCCCTGCTGTTGCTGCTGTCTGTGTCAGTGTGATCTGGGGCTAGAGCCCAGGTCTCTAGCCCCCACGGAGCCCCTCCTTGGTCTCCCCATCTCCTCCTGGTCTGCCCCCTATTCCAAGCTCTTAAGGAATAGTTCTTCCAGTGCCTGCTGGGACCTAGGCTACTCTGAGGCAGGGCACAGCCTCAGGGGCCCAGCGTGTGGGGACTGTACACACGGTCACTGCATGTCCACATGGGGGCACCCTAACCCCACCTCTCTAGCATCCCCTTCCCTAAAATGGGCACTGCCTGCCTGCTGCCCTAAGTGGGGGGTTCCTTTGCAGTTCTGTGCCATCTGCCTGACTTCTTCACTGTCTCTGCAGGTGGGGGCTCAGCCTTGCTGCCGGCCCCTATCCCACCAGTCACACTGGAGGAAAAGCAGACACTCACCAAATTGCTGGCGGCCCGCGGAGCCAACATCCAGGAGCTGAACACAATCCGGAAGGCCTTGTCCCAGCTCAAGGGTGGGGGGCTGGCTCAGGCTGCCTACCCTGCCCAGGTACATGGGTTGTTTCTACCCCAGGGAGCCCTGGGCTGGAGGAGCCTGGCCCACATGCTCCAGGGAGATGAAAGCCTAGAACAGCATACAGATTGGCAGGGGCCTGGTGTGGGAGTCCATAGGGCTAGCTGAGAGGGATATCAGAGAGGATTGGGGGTCCAAATGGCCACATGTTCTGCAAACCCCCTTGAGAGGGGTTAGAAGTGGGTGAGAAAACACACTGGACAGCGTGAGGGTGTGTGGATACATGGCAGGGGGTGTGTGGCGGTTTGTCCTCTATGGCTGTGTCGTGAGGGCTGGGAGGGACTGAGCCTTGCTTCTGCGACCCCACCCCAGGTGGTGAGCCTGATTCTGTCAGACGTGGTGGGGGACCCTGTGGAGGTGATTGCCAGCGGCCCCACTGTGGCCAGCGTCCACAACGTGCAAGATTGCCTGCACATCCTCAATCGCTACGGCCTTCGTGCTGCCCTACCACGTTCCGTGAAGACTGTGCTGGCTCGAGCTGACTCTGACCCTCATGGGCCACACACCTGTGGCCACGTGCTCAATGTGATTATTGGCTCCAACGCACTGGCACTGGCCGAGGCCCAGCGGCAGGCTGAGGTGCTGGGATACCGGGCCGCGGTGCTGAGTGCAGCCATACAGGGTGATGTGAAAAGTATAGCCCGGTTCTACGGGTTGCTTGCCCAGGTGGCTGGAGCCCACCTCACTCCGGCTGGGGCTGGAGCCTCTGCGGAGGAGGACGAACAACTCTGGGAGCTGGCAGCTGAGCTCCAGCTCCCAGACCTGCAGCTGAAGGAGGCTTTGGAGGCTGTGGTGGGAGCTGGGGGCCCTGTTTGCCTGCTGGCTGGTGGTGAGCCCACAGTGCAATTGCAGGGCTCAGGAAAGGGTGGCCGGAACCAGGAACTGGCCCTGCGTGTTGGAGTTGAGCTGGGACAACGGCCACTGGGTCCTGTAGATGTGCTGTTTTTGAGTGGTGGCACCGATGGGCAGGATGGGCCCACAGAGGCAGCCGGGGCCTGGGTCATGCCTGAGCTGGCCAGCCAGGCTGCTGCTGAGGGCCTGGACGTGGCCACCTTCCTATCTCACAATGACTCACATACCTTCTTCCGTTGCTTTCATGGTGGGGCGCACCTGCTGCACACAGGGCTGACTGGCACCAATGTCATGGACGTCCACCTTCTGTTCCTGAGGCCGTGGTGATGGTGTAGGTCGTGTTTTAGGAGTACATAGGAGGCCTACAGGGCAGCATCCTGGAGCCAACCAGGGTTGTTCTCCAAGGCCTCAGCAGGCCTTAGGGCCCCTTCTTTCCTTGGCCCTAGCTGCCTGGTTGGCCCTTATGCCTCACACCCATGGCCTCTGCTCTGTGTTCATTCCTCCAACCAGACTGGCAGATGGGGGTTCTCTTCTCCCTACTTTCTGCCATGACAGACAGCATGTACCTCTGAGGACCAGGATGAGCCCCTTGGCCAGTTTGCTATTCCCAGTCTTCTCCCCCGACCCCAACAGCCCCTCTGCTGAGCTCTTGAGTGTCTTTTCTGTGGGGTGAAGCAAGAAGGACTGCAAATAAAAAGAACCACACTATGGGTTCTCCATGTGTTTTCCCTCAAGTGAAGATTCACACAGAGCTGCTGGGAAGGGGAGTGGGGTCAGGCTGCAGCCCCGGCAGTAAAACCCTATAGGAGTTTGCCACACCCCTCTCTGCAAGGTACACTCAGCACTTGTTTCACTTAAACAGGAGCCTAGGATTGTTGAGCCTGGCTTCTGACACACTCGATGGTGGCAAGCAGACACCCCAGGAAAGACATGTCTAAGGACTGCAGACATGGGGTCCAGGAGCAACTGGCCACCTATCCAACTGTGACTCCCCTGTGGCATCCCTGTCACGATCTCCAGCCTCTGCTATGTGCCTTGCTGGGTCAACGCTTAGTACCTACTAAGGCTGTCCTTCCCTTCTGTATTTGGACAGCCCTTAGGCACAGACCTCATCTTTGGTTGATATGCCCTTTGTTTATCCATGGGCTACTCTCAGCCACATGGGATTCTGGACCTTGTTTCCTGTGTCAGGCCCATTTTCCCAGGCTGAACATCCCAGTTCCTTTAGCTGCTCCTCTGGGACATAGTCCACTTCCCAGTGCCAGCCTTGCAGTGGTGGTCTCCAGCGCTGAGATGGTGGGTAGGAGTACTGCTCGGATCCAGCAGCCACCTGCCCGTTCTGTTACAGCTGGGCAGGGAAGAGGTCAGTGGGGGTGGGGAGAGCAGCAGAGGAAAGGTCCCCTTGGTTAGGCTAGCAGCTACTTCTCTTTCGGCCCCCTTGTTCAGGAGCTGAGCCCTCCGCTGGCCGCCCCCGCCGTGCGCCACGGCTCCAATCCCTATATGAATGAGCAGTAGAATCACATAGGAATAAAAAGCCATAGAGAACAGCGAGGCCTGGGGCTGCTCCTGGTGGCCCCCTCATCCACCCCTGCTATACCCTCCTCTCTGAAGGTGTGAGGGGCTCTGGGTCAAGGCTGGCATGCTCTCCCCCTGGGAAGAGCCTCCCTTTCCTACTTGGACTCTGGACAGTCCAGCTTGCAGATCGTTCATGACCTGGGGACAAGGCGAAGTGAACAATGTGAGCCAGGCTCTGGAAGCCAGGGAGCCTTAGGGAAGAGGGGAGTTTGTACTCTGTGATGTAGGGCACCGCTTCCTTCTGTATAGGCATGGAGTTCCCACTGTCTTGGGTGGGGGTTATTAGTCTAGGGAATGTCCCCACATGGCAGTGCCTGTGCCCTGTTGCTCCTCTGGCAACCTCTAGATCTGCCCTGTGTCTGTCTTTGCCCATACAGACATGACTGTTAGTGCTGGATGTCCAGTTCCAGGCAAGAGTGGGGTAGGAGGGCAGGGCTTGAGGCACAGTACTTGTCTGCGGTGTCCACGTGTGTGTGTGTGTGTGTGTGTGTGTGTGGTGGCATATGAGCACACAGGTGTGGGTGGCTGGGGATATGGATGTGCTGCTGCTCACACACTAGGTCTTTTGCCTGCCTGCTTAGGGTTTTGGGTGTGAGTGGGGTCTCACTAGAGGTCTCCCCTGTGCTGCTATGGCTCTTGCCCTACATCTATGTTTGTGGGTGCTGGGAGGCAAGTGGCCGGATTTGGCCCGACCCATTAGATTGGCTCATTTGGCATCCCCAAGATGAGAAAAGATCTACTTGGCCTCAATCTAGATGCAAATATGAGAAAAATGCTGTGTGGTACTCACCATACAGTGTTCAATAGGATTAACTCTGCTCCATAAATTTCAGTTATGGGTCATAATTGCTCCCATCCTATGGTCCAGTCCTGGCTCAGGTTCCTCTTGCCCTTGTGCCCGCCTCATTTCCATTCCCAGCTGGAGGCTTTTGCCGTGTAAGGTGCCCCCCTCCCCCACTGCTGCCACCTTTACAGGTCTTTTTATTCTCTGTACTTGGCATGAACTGAAAACAGCTGGGCAGTGCGCCTGGACAGCTCTTAGGTGTCAGCTAACCCAAATCCATTTGTTTTATAGCTGGAGAAACAGAGAGGGAAGGTGGCTTGTCTGGGGCTGCACAGCAAATATGCCACAGAACCAGAAGGAGAGTCTGGCCAGGACCTGCTTGCCGACTCACTGGGGCTCAGAGATCCTGGGGCCCGGAGAGAGCTCAGCCAGAGTCAGGGATTCACTCTTGCCTCCCTGATGCCCTTCAAGGGCTTAGGGATAATGACATGACTACCCTTGGGAACCATAAAACAGATTTGTCAGTCCTGTCTTGGTGCAGAGTCCACATTCCATCGTGGGTACAATTTGGTAGAAAACCACGTGCAGTTGGGTGATGGGCTTCTACATAGGAGTGTGTGTACATCTGTATGCATATCCATATTATGTGTGCGTGGGAACACGTGTGGGCATGTATGTGTCTAGCTCAACCCACAGCCAGTTCCTAAGCGGGCCTCTGGGTTGTGCTCTGCCCCACCCCAGGGTGAGGACACAGTTTGGTGTGGTTACCTTCTGGACATCTAGTCAAGCAAGTTGGGTAAGGAGGCCATAAAAGCTGACAGAGGCCAATTGGCAAAGGGCCTTGTGTGCCTGGCTGAGAGGTCGGACTTCACAATGACAGTGGTGGCAAGCTTCATGGGGATTTTGGCAAGGAGCGATGCCAGGAGGCTGTTTCATGACAGACTCTGAGGCCTTCCTTACTGCAGAGGTGGGGGATATCTGGGGACGCCCCGGGAAGTGGAGGAGGTGCTGCAGGTGAGAGGTGCATCCTCTCAGTAAGGCCTTGGTGCTCACTGACTGAGGCCTTCTGGCACTGGACTGGCACTCACAAGGAGTGGTATTTGAGTTTTAAATGGCTTCTGGGGTACAGTGCCCTAAGACGTCACAGAACCAATGAGTGGTGGCGGGGGGCGGGGCAGTCAGCTGAGGCTAGAGTAAGCTGACCCAGCCTGGGAGAGAGCCCCCTTGTGTCTCAGAAAAAATGGACAAGGTAGCCTGATCCCTCTGGATCTGGAACATGTGTGAGGGACATGATGAGGCCCAGATTGGGGTCGGGGAGACCTGGCTTCACTGCAGGCTAGGAGTCCCTTAGCTGAGTGAGAGAATTGGGGTGTGATAGGGGAGGGCAGGGGGATACTGACACACCACTCAGGGTGAAGCCAATGGCTTAGGCAGGCCACTGCATGAGAGTGGTGGGGCTGTGGGAGCTGAGTCCAGGCTGGGAAGAGTGGGCTTTCCCCCTGAGACAGGGATGTCTGGGGGTCAGCTGCTCCCCGGGTAATCACTGGGACCAGTCCTGAGGCTTTGCTCTCCCACTTCTCCTGGCTTGGGCTGCCCTTGGGCCTGTAGAGGTGGATGGGTTGGGCTGTGGAGGAACCCCCAGGCCCTTGAGACTTGATGCCCATAGCTCTGATTCCACCTCTCTGTACATGTTGGTCCATGTGGGGTTGTTGCCTGCTCAGATGAGGAGGCTCTGGCTAGGGAAGAGGGTGAGGGAGAGTTAGCCCCTGGAAACAAGTATCCCATTTGACCAGTCCTAGGGGGACAAATACCATTGGCAGCTCTGCCTTATGGGTCACTACCCCCCATAATCTTGACCACTGCTGACTCCTTGAGGGTTCAGGGAGCTATAGAACCTGGCCCTGGCCTGGCCAGATAGCCAGAGGCTGGACACCCAAGATGCACCCCATTGGGGAGATCCACCCCCTGGTCCCTGAATATTCCCAGCCTTTCCTGCCCCTCCTCTGGCAGCCAGCAGAGCCACCCTACTAGTCTCTCTGGAGAAGTGTGAGCAGCACACTCTGTCCCCATGTAGCTCTGCCTTTCCATCCCTAGCTCCAGCTGAGAAGGGGGCGGGGCCCCGGTACTGGCTTCTGCCCCTTCCATCCACTCCCACCCACCTGCCCAGCTTCAGGGTCTCTGGATCTCCTGGTAACCCTGGGTCATCTCCAGTAATTGCACTTGTAGCCTCACGCAAGAACCGGGGCTCTGTCTCCACCTATTCTCTTCCTCCCCCTGCCCCCCACCTTCTTCCCTGTCCAGTTTGGGAAGCTGACCACAGGGTCATCTCTGGGCTCTGGCCTGAATCCCTCCTGCTCGCTACTGTGGGTGAAACCATCCTGGGGATCCTATTTTGAAGGAGCTGGCCAGAGACCCCTAGCAGAGGGAGAAGTGCCCTTCCCCACACGTGCCTCTGTGGGTCTGGTGGTCAGGAGCTTGGGGTGAAAACGGCCAGCCGTGGCAGCAGGCAGATCTCTCCTTCTCTGTCCACACCCCTGACCTGGGCAGTGGGAACAGCCCAGCACATTCCTGATGGGCAACCAGAACCCCAGCAGGGACAGGCACTTCAAGGGTCACAGCCCTGTGGGCAGCCTCACAGCCACAGCCCTGCCAGAGGCAGGGTTCAGAGCCCTGGACTCCAAGACCTAGCATACACTCGAACCTTCAGGAGTGGTTACTCTGGGCAGACCAGCCCACGCCCACCCAGTCAGGCCCCCCTGCAGGTCCCCCTCAGCCCAAGGACACCCGCAGAAGCCAGGCACCAGGGCAGGGACAGAGCCTGCCGGCTCCTGAGCAGCTTTGCCCCCCGGCAGCCAAGTGGCTGCCCCTCTGCCCTCGGCTCCTGCTGACCGCCAGGGCTTCAGGCACTCCAAGTGCAGTGGCCGCTGCCCCGGGCTGGGAGGTGCCGCGCCGGACTGCCCGTGTCCCCACCTGCCCGCCCCCCAAAGCTCCGGCTGCCGCGCCCGCGTCCCGGCTCCCCGCTCACCTCGGTGGCGCTGTCTCCGCACCAGAGGCACTGCAGTGTGGGAACTGTCCCGAGGAGCCAGTTCTCTGCTGAAACAAAGAGGTGGGGGAGAGAGAGGGGGGCAGCGGAGAGGGAGAGGGTGAGTGAGCGGGAAGGAGCGGAGGCTGGAGGGGAAGAAAGAAGGGAGAGGGTGAGGGAGGAGACAGGAGGGAGGGGAACGCAGGGAGATCGCGTCTGACTCCTGGGACTGTAGGGCCGGCGCTGAGGGGAGAGGAAGTGGGGAGGGGACCCGGAGGGGAGAGATTGTTCCTGGGGCTGTGCAGTGAGGGGCGTGGGCCAGAGAGGGAGCCGGGTGACAGGCAGGACTGCTGGGCCGACTGGGGGCTGGGGGCTGGGCCGGGGGGGGGTGGGGGGCGGGCCGGGGTGGGGGGGGCAGGGGGCCCCACCCGTCCTCTGCCTGCTCAGGCACTTGGGTGGGCAAAGGCCACGGAGGGGAATGGGGGAGAGAGGTGGGCCACCAGGCGAGGGCCAAGGGGCTGGGCTGGTGGGTGGGCTGGCTGGGAGGACGGGCCGGGGACAAAGGCGGGAGAAGAACAAAGGTGTCCGAGTGGAGGAATCAGCCCCTGCTGACCTCTGGGTGCCGCAGTCCTGAGCGTCCTGGACAGAGTCTCCTGAATGGAGGGCAGGTCCACTCTGGGGCGGTCCAGGCTCTGAAGTGGCAGCCTGAGGTCAAGGGAAGAGGGGATGGGCTATGGGAGTGGGCAGGGCCCCTTCCTTCTGAGAGGTCGAAGGCGCCGGCTGCAGAGACTGACCACATATCAGGATGCCCGCGAAGCTGTCTCTTTGGGGGAGGGGATGGCTGATGGGGTCTGAAGCTTGGCCTGAGAGCTGGGTGGGGCAAGTCCCCTTTTAGGGAAAAGCATTTGGGATTTGGGGATGCAGGGGAGGTGGAGGGGTGGTGGGCACCGTGGGGAAATGGAGGGATGGGGATGAAGGGAGAGGGGAGCTGGGGACAGTTCAGGGATGAGGCCGGGCAGGTCCAGAGCCCTGCCCCTCAACAGGCCCATCAGCAGCAGAGGCCTCCCTCTGCACACCCCACAGTTCTGCCTGAGATGGGATAGGATAATGAGCCACTTCCCTTCTGTGTCTCAGCACTGCTGCGACAGGCAAGCCAGTGTGGGCTGCTCAGTCACAAGTCTGTGTTAGTGCCACAGGGGGTCAGGGGAGGCAGGTCTGCCTTGACCAGAGCTGTCCCATCCCTCTCCGGCCCTGGGCATATTGCCTTGGGCTGGCCCAGTCTCCCTTCATGCCCAGAGCCACAGAATGTCCTCCTAAGCCTTCTGACCAAAGGAAGGTCCTCTTCTTGTACCACTGGGGACTCCTTATACAAATTCCAGAGCACCTTCATTCTCTGGAGAGCAGGAAAAGGAGAGGGAGGCGTGGGCTGGCCTGAAGCTATGACAGGGAGAGAGGAGGACACTCAGCCGCCTGTCCCATCCTGCACAGAAAGACTGAGAACTAGATGCCCCTTAGACTCTGTATAGCCCTACTCGGTACCACTGCCTCAGGGAGGCCCGCCTGGCCCCACCAAGCAGGGCCGCATCAACACAGCTGCCACTGGAACCTTCCTCCCTCCTTTTCCTCTCCCTCCCTCCCTTCCTTCCAATCTTTGATTCCTCCCTTCCACTTTTTATTTAGAAATAATTTCAAACTTACAGGAAAGTTGTCAAAATAAGAAGAGCCTAAGATGCATATACCCTTTTTTGGCCATATGCAACTATTGTAATATCTTGCTTTACTTTACACCAGAGCCAGCCTGTGGTGTCTGCCCGGTGTGGAGCTGCAGCATGTCTGTGGGGCTGGCGGCAGGCAGGTAGGGTAAAGCTGGAAGAGCAGGGATGCCCATGCTGGGGCAGCTGGGCACACTCAGGAGATGGGCACACTGCCTGGCTCTGAGTGGGCTTGAGAAGCCCCGGCTGCTGGAAGCCGTAGCATAGTGCCAAGGCCTTGAATTCTTGCCTTTGGACCCTCCCCACAGCCCCATGAGGGACAGCACAGGGATAGGTCCTCCACCCCCACCCCCCATTTGATAGCTGGTCCGTGCTGATTGGCTTAGAGAGGGCAAACGGGGGCTCTGGCCGTGGGTCACAGGGCTGGCATTTCTTCTGTCCCCCAGTGCCCTCAAATGAGTTGGAGTTCCATGTGGAGGCTGACCTTCAGATGACTTCTCTCTTATCCCTTCTAACCCCCATCTGAAGGTTATGGTTAAGTGTGGCATTTAAAAATCACATGGTGAGGGGCGCCTGGGTGGCTCAGTCAGTTAAGCATCTGATGCTTGATTTCGGCTCAGATCATGATCTTACAGTTTGGTTCATGAGTTCAAGCTCTGCATCAGGCTGTGTACTCACAGAGCTCACTTGGGATTGCCTCTCTCCCTCCCTCTCTGCCCCTCCTCCACTTGTTCTCTGTCCTCTTTCTCTCTCTCAAAATAAATAAGTAAACTTAAAAAAAAAATCACATGGTGAGGGAAGCCTGGCTGGCTCAGTTGGTGGAGCATGTGACTCCTGATCTCGGGTCAGGAGTTCAAGCCTCATGCTGGGTGTAGAGCTTACTTAAAAAAAAAAAAGAAAAAAAGAAAAAAACACTAAAACTTCCTGTATTGAGTAAAATAAAATGAAATGAAATGACAGTCATAATAATAAACATATAAATTTTGGGGGAAAAATCACATGGTGAAAGATGATCTGACTCTGAAGCCCTGATTTTCTCTCCCTTATAGGTGAATTCCTCTTCCTCCAGAAAGCCCTCCAGACTTCCTTAGATCTTCCCACCTCACATGACTTCTGGGGAATACCAGCCCTGTTTGTTCCTTTACTGGTTCACATTGGTGCTAAATCAGGGCCTAGGGCTATGCTCTGTCATCAGCCTTTCTCCTCCTGTTGCTTCAGGCCAGGCATATAATTGCTGTCCCACAGATGGATGGCATTGGCATGGTTAGTCCTGCCAGGACATTGATTCTTTCTGATGCCCCTGTGCCCGCTGTCTGAAGGTCCACAGGCTCGGGGCTGGCTGAGGTGGTGGTGGGGTTGGGCAAGGGGATCTCCCTGAGAGAGGAGAAAGGCTGGTTCAAGGTAAAGCCTGTCAGGGCAACAGCAGGCCTCCAGCTTGGGTCTCTGACCACCTCCTGTGCTTCTTCCCCTGTAGCATGGGCAAGCCTGTCCGGGGTGGAGGCTGAGGGTCTTCCCCAAACCCTTGGGTGATTGCGGGACCTGCAGGACCAAGGGAGGAAATGCAACCCCTACATCTGTTATCCCCCACCGCCCCCTGCCCACCCATGTGAAAGCCCTGGGTATGCTGGCCTCCTTTCCCCATGCCCATCCCCCAAAGAGATTTCTGCCAATTAGCACATACAGTATTTACTTAATTAGGGTAATGACATAATTAGTGTAAGTTGGGCTCCATCACATGGCTTCAACATGCAATTAGGAGCCGTCAGCGGGAGGCGACATTGTGGAAAAGCTCATTCAATTTTGGTTCCAGCATGGAGGCCGGAGCAGCTGCCTCTGCTTGGGAGGCAGGCAGGCAGCAGCCACTGTGTGTGTGGGGTGACTGCAGGCAGCCACAGACAGCATAGGACAGGAGGGGGGGGCAGGGGGCGGGGCAGAAAGGCAGTTGCCAGGGCTGAGGGAGTCCCTGACCGCCCCCGCCTCTCCCATCGCTTAGGTGTGCTGCCACCCCCCATAGCCCCAGGGCAGGGCAGGGGCTCTGGCTTGACCGGGGTGACTGAGACAGGGAGCCTGACCACTCCAGGCCCTCCTGCCCCTAAGATGCCACCGTTAGCAGGATGGGTCTTCTCTCTTTAGGGCTTTGCTGCTCACAAGAGCCACCATCTCATACCCACTGGCCTGGTGGCTGCTCATGGTAGCTGTGTGAGGCCACAGACTAGAAGGACTGTAATGACTACTATTATCCTCATTGGACTAGTAGGGAACTGAGGCTCAGAGCAAGGAAGGTGGTAGAACCGATCATGGTAGTGCTGACCCTAAGAGGAAGCCCAACGTTGGGTGGAGACTTCTTAAGCTCAGGCAGATCACCCTCAGCCTCAAGGAGGTCTCCTGCTCCATTGGCTCCTTTCCCTGAGAGGGGGCAGAGAAACAGGGGTCCACAGACCCCTGCTCCCTCAGCCTCCCCTCCCTTCCACAAGGCTGGGAGGCAAGGAGACCATCCATGGCTTTCCTTCCCCTCAGTGAGCCTCTCTGCTTTCCTGGTCAGGGAACTGAAGGAAGATGGGAGGTGGTGCTACCATTGTGCCAGTGGGGAAACTGAGGCTCCGGGGCCTTCAAAAGGAATCTAAATCAGGCCTCAGCAAACCTACTCCCTGCCTGGCTGAGTCACCTGGGCTATCCTCTCCCTCAGGCATCAGTTTCCCTGTGTGAAAGGAGAGAGTCTGTGACCCCTGGTCTCACACATCCTGGGACTGTCCAGAACCCCTGGGGAGGTGGGACCCACTTTGACATGTTTTTAACCTCCCTCTAAGTTATGTCATCATAGCTGTCCCTCCTCTTTGTGTCCCACCTGGGCCCTGCCTAGTGGTCAGGGCCCCTGGGGAGGCAGCTCTGACTGGCAATTCTGTCTGTTCCAGGCTGGGCTTCCTGCCCTTCTGAACTGGGGAATCCCTGTCTCCTGTCCGGGAGGCCTGGGCTCTGGGGGCCTTCTTAGACTCTCCCACTCAGTGGTGCCCCATCTTATAGGTGATACCCTCAGATGGCTGGACTCTGCTTTCATCTGAGCTTCTCCCTAGGTCTACAGCAATGTGGTCAGGGCAGGGCTGACTTGTTTGCTAATTGCTGATTATGGGCCAGGCACCTTGGGCCTGGCTACTGGGGCAGGGATGGGAAGTGATGGGCAGGCAGAGATGAGGGGAACTACCTCCAGGGGCTCATGACCTCAGAGTTTAGACAGACCCAGACCTAAGGAGTGTCCTCCAAAGGGTAGGCAAAGATAAGTGCCAGGAAGAGCCAAGACTAAGGACCACACTGAGTAGAGATCTGACCCTCTCTGTCTGGTCAGGAGAAGCAGCACAGGCAGGCCTGTGGGAGGCAAGGCTTTCAGTCCACAGAGGGTGTGCTTCAGGGGGTGGCAGTTTGAGCAGAGGCTGGGAGGCCAGAGTAGGATGTGGGGATGCCTCCTCAGGTGTGAGGAATTTGGGCTCTGGGGAGCTTGAGGAAGGGGCTGGGGACTCTGGTTGTTTGTGGGAGGGTCAAGGCATTCTCTCAACATCCATTCAACCAAAAGTCCCCTTCATGTGTTAGGCGTATGGTGTTCTAGGTTGGGAATTCAGTAGGGACCAAGACAGATGCAGTACCTGCCCTCTGGAGCCTGTACTTCAGTTGTGAGAGATAGGAACAGCATCACGCAGGTGTGATGCAGTGGATTCTAACAGAGTGCGGTGCCAGGGCTGGGGGACGCAGGAGGCTATAGGGCCGGGGAAGGCTATAGGGACATTTAAGCCAAGATCTTAAGGATCCAGAGGTTGGGGGAGGAGAATTCTAGGCAGAAGAGTAGCAAGTACAAAGTCCCTGAGGCATTGAAGAACATTTCACATGACTGGGGCAAGGGAAAGAGGAGAAAGGAGGTGGATGAGATCAGGAAGGCAGGCCCCTACAGCTCAGGCTGAGGCCCATGGACTTATTCTGTGCATGATAGGAAGTCATTAAAGGTTTAAA
Source organism: Crocuta crocuta (assembly GCF_008692635.1). NCBI lineage: Eukaryota > Metazoa > Chordata > Mammalia > Carnivora > Hyaenidae > Crocuta > Crocuta crocuta. Next base: position 978,968 of record NW_027529995.1, read on the forward strand.
GTGGGGAGTGAAGGCTGGAGGAGCAGGGCATGGCTGTCCAGATGGGAGAGGATGGCAGCCAGGACTGGGGTGCTTGCTGGGAGGGGGCGGGAAGATGGCATCTGGGGTGTGGTTTGAAAGCAGGGCCAATAGGACTCCTGATGGTTGGCTGTGGGGTGTGAGGGAAAGTTGTCAGGGCAGCTCTTCAGTTCCTGGCTTGAGCACATGAGTCAATGATGTGGCCGTTTTCCGAAGAGGAAAATACTGGGAAGAACTGGTTAGTGAGAGGCAGATGGAGAGCTGGATAGGGCTGGAGGCAGCAATGAAATAGTCATCAGGTTTAAGTCTGAAGTTCCAGGGGCACCTGGGTGGCTCAGTCGGTTGAGCGTCCGACTTTGGCTCAGGTCGTGATCTCACAGTTTGTGGGTTCGAGCCCCGCGTAGGGCTCTGTGCTGACAGCTAGCTCAGAGCTTGGAGTCTGTTTTGGATTCTGTGTCTCCCTTTCTCTCTGACCCTCCCCTGCTCATGCTGTCTCTCTCTCTCTCTCAGAAATAAATAAAACATTAAAAAAAAAAAAGTCTGGAGTTCCAGAGACTTAAAGCTCCAGAGGGAGCTGATTCATCTTTAGCGGAGACGCAAGAACCAAGGTTCCCCTCCAGCCCCAGGAGCCCAGAGATTCAAATGAGCCAATCATCTGGAAGCCTCCAGAAGGACCAAAGCAGGGGCCATTTGGGAAGGACCCTGCTTTCAACGCCTCCCTCATATTTGCCAGGTGAGCCAAGGCCAGCTCACCCTACCCCAAGGCCGCAAAAGTAAGCTGATTCCGCAAACTTGGCTTTCTTGAGCCAAGGCCCAAATGGGCTGGACCGCGTTGCCATGGAAACCCTGGAGGCTTAGGTGGTCAGGTGATCCTCTGCCCTCTCTAACCAGGCCTGGTGTGAGAAGGTCTAGAGCCCACCCTTACTGGGCCCCACCATGGCTTAAAATGCTCCTTCAGAGCGTCTGGGACTACTCACCTCTGTCACCAAGAGTTAGCTGTGTGTCCTCAAATAAGCCCCCGACCTCTCTGGGCATTGGCCTCCCCATTGGAGGCAGCTGTAGGAAAAATTCCCTTCAGCCTCAGCTAAGGCAGGACAGCCAGAATGATGGGGCTGGGGGAGGAATACTGTCCCTCCATATGTGGCCTGTGGCCCCTGCCTCACTCCCGCTTCCAGACTCTCAGTTCCTTGGGGCCAACTCACCGCAGACAGGCATCACTCCTGGGTATCCCTTCTGCAGGGAAAGGAGGTGGCTGCTACCGCCAAAGCCATCCTCCAGGTCCCTCGCTCCTCCATGCCAAGCACATTAGGGGATAATTAAGTAAAAATAGGCCTTCCGACCAGTGTAGCTCATTAAGACCTAATTAAGTTAATTAGTTCCAGGTGTGGATGGCGAGGCTCAAGTGAGGCGGCGGCTGTTTGCTGTAATTGCATTTTCGCAGCAGCAGCGGTGGCGGTGGTAATGGTGGTGGCAAAGGCGGTGGCTTCCTCTGAGGCCTGGAAGCCCGCCAGGAAGTTGGAGAGGGGCTGGGAGCCAAGTGGGCCTGGACCACCCACAGAGAGCTGTATAGCCAGAGGTTGTGGGTCAGTGGGGGTGGGGGTGGGGCAGGGAAACCTGCGCTCTCTGCTGGGGTGTCCGGGGCTGGGGCTGCGGGAGCCAGGGACAGGGGGAGTACAAGGCCACCAACAGGCATCCTCCCCCCTGATGGAGAGTGGCGGGTGCGAGTGCACCGTGCCTTGTCCTTTGGATTCCCTCACACCCCATGGTGGTCCCCATGAAGACTGTCAAATGGCTTTGCTAAAGGGGAGTGTGTGACTGGGAGGCGGAGGCGGTGGGTAAGATCTGTAGGAATCCACCTAAATCACCCCCTTGGTTTGGCTCGAATCGATAACTCCTGTTCCTTTCTCCTGCAGGTGTGCGAGCTCAGAGAGATGCCCTCGCTTTGCAGTTCAAGGCAGGAGTGGGGCCCCACAAGTCTGGAGCCTCTGCAGGGAACCTGCCGGCCCCATCAGTCTCCTGCCCCAGACGTCTCCCCAAACCCGCGTCCTGCAGCGGTTTCAGGATTCACCTATGTAGGACAGCCCTCCCAGCCTTGTCTGATGAGGGGGCAGGCTGAGGGCAAAGTGCAGACTAACAGTACGCCCCCACCCCCAGGAGGAGTAAGTGTGATATTCCTGGGCCACTCCTGGCTACCCAAGAACAAAGGAAAGGGGTTTAGGTGCTTGTCATGGTGATGTGGGAAACTAAGGCAAATGAAAAATTAAATTCGCTTACTGCCTACAGCCCATTGACAGGTCCTTGACACCAGCAGAGTGACCTCCCTCCAGGAGCTCAGCTGCCTCAAGGATGACACTTCGCTGAGGGCAAAGAGAACCTTAGCTTAACATTATCCAAGCCTCGAGGATCCTACAAGTCCACTTCCTTTATCTCAACTGCCCCAAGATACATGCTGGCAATCATGCTCCAAGCTTATGGCCCCCCGATATTCATTTGAAAGGTCTCATGACTGAGGTTTTATTAAATGGTTAGCCCCTCAAGGTCCTGGAAATCTTGCTTCCAGAATTCTTTGGAGACTTACTCTATCCCTGACCCCCTCTCAACCTGAGGGTATATAATGAGTTACCCATAGTGACCCGAGTGCAGCTCTTCCTGTCCTGTCCCCATGCTTTAATAAAATTACCTTTTTGCACTAAGGATGCCTTCAAGAATTCTTTCTTGGTTGTTGGCTCCAAACTCCACAGATCCCCCATCACCCCAAAACTTCATCATTGGTCACATCCCCTTCACTCATTCGTTTGTCATTCACTAGGCACCTCCTCTGTTCCCGGCAGCAAGGCCAGGGCTGGGACACAAGGCTGGGTGAGATAGATTGGGCCCTGCCCCACGGCACCTTGGGTCTCTCTGAGGAGGCAGACATACTAATGTCCCTGGTCACACAGTTTTGTGACGGCTAGCAGGGCGTGGACTTGCTTACCCCTGACCCGGGAGGAAAGATGTCTGAGCTGCAGAGGATATGATCCAGGAGAGGAGGGGTCAGGCACCTAGCATGTGCCAGAAGCTAAAAGGGCCTCCTGGTGGGAGGGAGTGTAGAGAGTGAGGGGCCAGATCTGGGGGGCCATGGAGGGGTCTGAGCAGGGCTCCAGGGTAGGAAAGGGACTGGTAACCGTTAGCTGGTGGCTGGGAGGCCAGGGAGGAGTGGCTGGATTTGAGGAATAAGTTTAGGGGTGGAAGGGGTTGGACTTGGTTCACTGGTTGGCTGTAGGGGTGGGGAAAGAAGAGCCTTGGGCTCCCTGAAGGAGGGGCTTTGGGAGTGGGGTTGGGTTCTGAGACCCCCACAGGGTTGGGACTAGGGTGAGGCAAGTGAAGGGTCTAGGGTGCAAAATTGGGGGTATTCATCCCCCCATCTGTGCCCTGTCCTTCTGAAATTTCTCACTAAGAATGTGGAAGCCACCTCTAGGGATGGGGCAAGAAGGATAATTCTGGACACGGTGTCCCCTCTGTCCTTTTTTTTTTTTTTTTAAAGGGTATAAAATTTTTTTTACATGTTTATTTTT
>NW_027529995.1:982570-991047 GCF_008692635.1 Crocuta crocuta
AGGGTATAAACATTTTTTTAAATGTTTATTTTTGAGAGGCTGGGAGGGGCAGAGAGAGAGAGGGACAGAGGATCTGAAGCAGGCCCTGTGCTGACAGCAGAGAGCCTGATGCGGGGCTGGAAACCATGAACCGTGAGAGCAAAATCATGACCTGAGCCTAAGTCAAAGCTTAACCAACTGAGCCATCCAGGGGTCCCTCCCTGCTCTGTCCTTTAAGCCCTACTTGGGAGATGCTGCCTTCTCTGTACCCTCCAGGGCTGGAGTGGGGCCAGGATTGACACGTTAGGGTCTTATATCCTCTGGACATCTACTCCATTTACATTCTGATGCAAGATGACAAGTACCCCATCCAGCTTCTTCCTGCATGCCTCTTAGGACAGGAAGCTCCCTGCCACCTGGGCACCTAGTCCCCTGGCTCCAGCCGTTATAAAAAATGTTTTACCCTGATCCCCCAAACCTGGAGGTTTGCAGTGTCCTAACAGTGGCCTCCTCGGCTCTGCCTCTGACCCTTTCCCACCCCTCTGGTGGGTCTGCTGATCCCCTTTCCCAAGACAGCTTAGCCTCTCTGAGCATCAATATCCCTATCTGTGAAAGGAGAGATAATACTAGTCACAACCTCCTAGGGTTGGTGTGAGGATTAATGACCTGATGTGCATAAACCTCAAGACACACACTAATTCCTCAATAATGGGTGACTCACTGATAACAACTGAATAACTACACAGGTGGACACTGTCCTCCTCCTGGTGTGGGCTGCCCAGTGCTGTAGCCTCAGCCTAGGCCCCAGAACTCACTTGTTGGCCTCAGGCAGCAGGCTCTGCTGTAACCCTCTCACATCCAGCACAGACACAGAGCTAATCCCAGAGGACGATGTTCATGGGGAAGAGGGAGTAACATTTTCATGGGGTGACCAAGTGGTGCTGAGGTATGGGTCTGCCCTGCTGGTTTGAATTGTTTCTCTGCTCAGTATTCACTCGCACCGCAAGAGCAGCCTTGGCGCCTCGCCTCCGGCCCCCTTCTCCTCAAGTCTCTCAGGGGGACGAGGGGTGTCTGAGAAGAAGGGATGCAGACCTACCCTGATGGAGGTGTCTGCCAATAGGCATCTCTGGGGCACATCACTAGACCCCCGTCGTGTCTGTGGGGCTGTCCTGGTGGAGAGGGTGCTCCTGAGCCTGAGGCCACTTGCAGAGCCCGGGATCCCACAGATGGGGGCAGTCCCTACGGAAGCTCATTCCAAATAGGCGCAGTTGTGCGGATCATTACCAGGCTCCTGGCGGGAAACTGAAGTGTGGGAAGCCTGGGGCAGGAATCCCTGACTCCCTCCAAGAGTCAGAAAAGCCAGCCCAGGACGGAAGGACAAGCGGTGCCGTAGCCTAGTCCCTAAAGCCATCCCGTGGCCGCCCTTCTGTGCTGTCTCATTCCAGGAGCCGTGTGCTCTCTGCCTCGGCTCAGGGGCTGGTTCCTTGCTGAGGAACAGAGCTTGTCTCAGGGGACTCCTTCAGATTTAAGGCCGCGGTGATTGTGCTCACCAGCTCCTGGTGACCCAGGAGCTCTGGTTTCCGGTCTGAGGGGCAAGAGCACCAATGAGGACAAACCAAGGGTGCAGAGGTCTGGGGCAGGGGGTGTGGTGCAGAGATGCCAGGTGCTGGGGGGGCCAGCGGCAATTCTGGGGGAGCAGGGGATGTGGGGTGTTTGTGAGGCTGGGAAGGAGCTGGCTTTGGGCCGGGTGGGCCTGGTTCGTTTTCACCCTGGCTGGAGAAGGGAGAGCTTGCTGATATTTTTACAGACTGGGGGCTCCAAGAGAAGAAGGGATATGGCCAAAGTCACGTGGCGGGTGGGACCTGGGCCACCACAGCCTGCTCCCACCCGTGCCAAATCCTGGTGGCTAGGTTCCTCCCTATGGGGTGCGTCAGAGGAGGGACTACGTAGCCTCCTGGGCTCAGTTTTATTTGGTTGAGGAGCCTGCCTTGGGCGTCCTGCGTCCCCCCAGGAGGTCTTGCTTATTGTGGCCTGACCTAGGCCAAGGCCCAGCTTTGCTCTGTGCCTTGGTTTCCCCCAGTTGTACAGGGGAGTTCAGAAACTGAGGTTTGGCCTGTACTCTTTTGCGTCTCCTCACAGTGCACAGGGGAGACAGGTGGGTCCACAGCTCTGTACAGAGAGGGGACAGGAATGCCTGGGGCCCAGCTCACCCCCAGGCCTGTAGATCCAGCTCTGAGGGTGTGCTCAGCAGCCAGGAGAGGAAGCTGCAGGGGCTGGGGGCCCGAAAAGCCCAGGGTTTCTGGTATCTGGTGTTCTTTAACCTGCCCTCCAGCCCCCTCTGCCTTGGGTTCTCGGCTCCACCCCAGCCCCAGCTGAGTGCATCCTGAGGCAAGGCTCTCCCCACCCCTGCTAATTATGGCTGGTCACAAAAGCTGGACCGTGACCAGACAAAGGGACAGGGATGAAAGTGCTGGTTGCCATGGCAACCCCGAGAGTTGCTGAGAACCGGGGAGGGGCTTGGCTGTGTGCCTGAGCCCAGGCATCTGGATGACCTCTGAGCGTAAGCCAGGGTGGCCCAGGGGCTCGTAGGGATTTCCCCTCCCATTCTGGGCCCACCAGGACTGGGCGTACAATGGCAACTTCACCCCCTCCATGGCAGCACCTGCTCCCTGGGCCTCCCCCAGTGGCCCCATTATCCTGCACCTGCTGCCCCCATCCCACACCTGCTCCCCAGCCCAGGCGCCCTTCCCAAGGTCCTCTCTGCCCATCTCCAGGCCCAGCTGCCTGCTCTGAGGGCCAGCCAAGAGGGGCAGTGGAAGCAAGAGGGGTCGCAGGGAGGACCCTGGGCAAGGGTGGAGGGTCCAGCTGCCAAGCCAGCTCTGCCTGACGAGCAGTGCATGTGCTCCTGACAAGACCTCAGGGCCTCAGTTTCCTCACCCGTAAAATGGGAACAGCCATTCCTGCCCTCAGGGCCTACCAAGAGTCAGTTTATTTCTGCTTGGAAGGAGATCTGAGGCCAGAATGTTGCCAGAGCTGGGTCAGGACAGACAGTGAGGTTGGAAAGAGAAGAAGGAAAGGGTCATCTTGGGTCATATTCTCAGGGCCATCTCTGTTAGACCACTTGGAGACCTGAATGTCTTCCTGCACACTTTAAGGATCACAGTTCAGAGCAGGAGAGGGCATTTTCCAGGAGACCCTCAGAGGTCGAGGGGATCTGGGCAGGGACCCCATCAGTACCAGGTTCTTGAGTGGCCCATCAGGAGTACTAAAGGATGCCCTTCCACAACAGGGAGAGTGCGTACCCCCAGCGGATGGCCCGAGGGGCCTCGCCCTCCAGTAGTTCAGTCCAGGTGAGGAAATGAGACCCTAGGAACTACAGTTTCTGGCTGTCTGGTATCCCACCACCAGAGGGAGGCATGGAGGGACGAGAGAGCAGGAGGCGTGGGGTGCCCACCAATGCCCCAACTGCTCCTGGAAAGGGATGGGGATTCCCATGGCGACTTTTTTTTTCTTGTGGCTCACATTCTAGTGGCTCCCTACACCCTATGGGACAGACCCAGTTTCCCCTCATACTTGGCTGTAACCTTGGGTGAGGCCCTTCCCTTCCACCTCCGTTTACCCACCTGGAGTGTAGCAGATTTCCAAGGAGGTGGTCAGCTCCAGCTGCTGCTCCAGCTGCTGCCCCAGCTGTTTGAAAGACCCCCAAGCCATCCTGGCCGCTGATGGCCACCCCATCTCTCTGATGAGGAATTTCCTCTCTTGAGCAAACTATCCTTACTGACTTGTCTGGAATTTCTTTCTTTTTTTTAATTTTTAAAATGTTGTATTTATTTTTGAGACAGAGAGAGACAGAGTGCAAGTGGGGGAGCGGGCAGGGAGAGAGGGGGAGACAGAATCTGAAGCAGGCTCCAGGCTTTGAGCTATCAGCGCAGAGCCTGATGCAGAGCCTGATGTGGGACTTGAACCCGTGAACCGCGAGATCATGACCTGAGCTAAAGTCAGACGCTCAACCAACTGAGCCACCCAGGTGCCCCTCTTTTTATTTTTATTTTTTTAATGTTTATTTGTTTTGAAAGACAGAGTACATGTGCAGAGAAGGGGCAGAAAGAGAGAGAATACGAAGTAGACTCCGCATGGCCAGCATAGAGCCTGACATGGAGCTTGAACTCTCGAACCATGAGGTCATGACCTGAGCCAAGATCATGAGTCATATGCTTAACCGCTTAACTGACTGAGCCACCAGGTGCCCTGACCTGTTTGGAATTTCTTACATACTCCCAGAAGTGTGACAGGGGGAAAGCTTCTGCCAGGGAGGGAGGCATCTGGGGCAGCACAACGGTCCTGGTGTCCCTCAGACCATTCTGTACAGGTGGTTGGCAAGTTTAGTGGACTCCACGGTGCAGATGGAAAAACTGAGGCCTAGCAAGGGAAGAGACTTGCCCAGTGAGTCAGCAGCAGAACCCAGGCCTACTGCCCTGTTCATAGAACTTTCTAGGGGTGGGTCAGAATGGTTGTCTGGTCCCCAGACTCAGTAAACTCAGGCTCCCTGGAGGAGGGGCGTGGGGGCACTTGGTGGGTCATGGAGCCAAGATGATGAGGCCATCCCCAGTCTGTCAAGAGATCATTCAGTCTGCTCAGTGAGTTCCTTGGGGCCAAGGGAAACCAGAGGCACTCACAGCCTAGTTGTGACAAACAGCTCCCTGTGTGTCTCCTCAGGGCCCCATGGAAATGTTCTGTGGAAGATATCACTCTCTGGGGTCTATCACTGGGACCCCCTCCTGGCCCCTGCTCCTGGAGGGCAGAAACTCAGCATCCTGGACCCTGTTGTGGGGGCATGGTCTGGAATTTCGAGTCAGAGGGAGGTAGACTGGGGAGAGGGTATGAAGGTGGGATTGGTACCGCTGGTCAGTGGTCACCACCTCTGGGTCGGTGGCTCTCATGTGCATTACTCTGTTTCCTTTTCACCTCCCTAAGGTTCTTCTAGGACTGATGGATTGGCAGGGCCACCAGGAAAAGCAGCACTCCCCCTCCCCACCATTCCTGCTGTTTAAACCCGCCCTTCAGTTGGATGACACAGCAGTGACCAATGTATGGCTGCCTATCAAGTGGTACTGACTGTGGTCCTTGGGGGGCCCTGAATAGAGTATAAGCATGTTCTATGGGCCGAGGCAATCAGGGAGGGCTTCCTGAGGAGGTGTGGCCTGAGATGGGATGGGAAGTTGTAGAAAAGCTGAGAGGGAGGAAATTCTAACTAGGAAGCTCCACGTGAGTACAGGTGGGAATGGCTTTGGGTTAGGGGCTAGGATAAGGCCTCAGCATTCACGGGCCAGGGGTCCTCAACCTTCCAGTCTCCTGGGAACTCCTACTCCTCCCTGAAGTCTCAGCTGCTAAGGTCTTGTCTGTCAAGATGACCTCATAGATCAAAGGAAAATTAATTTGTCTCCATTTTTATTCATCAAAGAACGTGCTGGTCAGAGATACTGAAGCGAGCTGGCCGATGGCAGAGAAGGGGAGGGTCAGAGAAGGCCTAGGGAGAGTGGTTAAACCCAGATCTTACCTAGCCCTCTGACAGCCCCCATGCCTGTGACTCATTTCTCGTAGCAGCTCAGAGCCCCTGGCCTAGAAAACCAGAGGAAGATCTTGGGGGCCCAAGAGGCTGGCTGGGGTCAGGTGGGGGAGTGGATAGTTCCAGCCATACTGTCTGGATGTCTGTCGCCTTCAGTTCCAGCTGGCCAGCCACGTGAAGGGCTCATTCTGCTGCCTATTCACATGGGGCTTTCATCTCCGCAGCCAGTGAAGCATCGCTCCCAGCTTCAGCACTGCCAGCAGGAAGGCACAGGGGAGGGGGAGCCCAGGTCTGCCATGCCCTCAGACCTCTAGCCCAAAAGGCATGAGCCTGGGGGCCCTAAACAGCATGGCTGCCCAAGCCCTAAGCTTCCAGGCTACCAGCAATGGGCAGAGGACCCCCCACTCACAAGCTCTTGCAGAACCCAGTCTTTCCTATTTCAACAAGAGCAAGGCTGGCTTCCCTTCCAGCCCATACAGAGCAAAAGACTGCCCTCCTATCACAGGATGGGTGGGATCCGATGGTGGGGTCATGGCTCAGCCCCTACTCCTCCCTCAGGGAACAAGTAGGTATGGTGGCCTCCAGGGTAGGACAGGAAGAGCAAAGCCTGAACCCATGCTCAACCATTGGAGAAGATGAAGGCATTAAACAGTGGACACTGGAGACCCAAGAGAGCAGGGACTGGCCCCAGTGTCCTGCCAGGGAGGGAGGGAGTTGGTCATACCCACTGTCCACACTTACAGAGGGGCAAAGTCGAGGTGGCAGGACTGCTGGGAGAGGCCGACCCACTGGCTCCCACCCCCCAGGTGAGGGACGCAGCAGTGACTGTCTCACGGTGGGGAGTGAGTGGATCTGTGGGCTGGACCTTCTGAGAGTAGACCCTCCTGCAGTGGCCTATCCATCTGTCTGGCAGCCATGGCCCCTGTGATGTCATCGACCCACTGCGTTGCTTGGCAACTTTCCAGGATTAGCACTCTGCCCCTGTCATCCCTGACGTCCCACCATGGGCTGATGTTGCCCTGGCAACCCGGATGGGTACTGCAGCTTTTTGGACAGCTATACCCAGTGTGGGGAGTGCCAGGAAAAAGCCGAGAGGCAGGTGCCTCTCTCTATGCCAAATAGGGTGCACAGACTATCCCCAGACCCACAAAGGAGCCAGGCTGCCCTAAACAGGGCTTTGAGGGTCTTCATCTCCTTGAAGAGCTTTGGTCACCTTTGCCTCCAATCCCCCTCATACCTTTTCCTTTCTTCCACAGTGGTCAGTAAGCACCTACTGTGTGAATGCCAACAAGAAAAGCAAATAACACTACAGTTTGGGCTTAGGGAAAGTTGAAGGATGAATAGGAGTTGGCCAGGAGCAGGAGTTGGTGGAGAGAGGTGTTCTGGATAGAGGACGCAGAAACCTGTACAAAGGCCAAATCTCCGTCTCCAGCCACAGCTTATACTCGGCCTCTGGGCTCCTCATGGCCTGGCCTCTCTGGCTTTCTCTTTCAACAGGCATTTTAAGGCAGGAACCAGTTTAAATCTGAATGCTTAGTGCCCAGCACTGACTTGACACTAAGCCAGTGTAACTAAAATGTCAAATAAAATTGGACATTTGTCTGATAAACCTCAGGTCCTCCTAACCACCCCCCCCACCGACACCAACCTGCCTTTCGAAGCCTCAGTTTCCCCATCTATGAAATGGGACCAACATGGAGAAAGCTCTCTGGGTAAGGGTTCTCAGGTTGAGGTGGGATGGTTTTAAAATTTTTTTTTGGTTTGTAACCCACCTCTTGCCCTGACCCCTCCCGCCCCCAAATGTTTAATTAAGACTAGTGCAGTGGACATCTGTAAACGTTCACATTTCTCAGTTGTTAGTATTGGACCACTTTTGCTTCATCTCCTCTCTAATCTATACTTATCTGTATATAAATTTAGCCAAACCATTTGAAAGGAAGTCACAGCAGCGGACATCCTGACATTTGTCCTGAAATTTTTCAGCCCACATCAGTTAAGACAAGGACAGTCTCCTATACAACCACAATGCCATTTTTCACATCTAAGAAAATTAACAAAAATTCAATATCCAGGACAGACAGGAGGATCAAAGCCTGAACTCACGCCAGGTCCTTGGAGCAGATGGGCGCCTGAGGCCAAAGATGGGGGGCAGGAGCACCCACTGCCCACCCTGAGGAGGCTGAGGTGCAACCTGGTGTGTGTGTGTGTGTGTGTGTGTGTGTGTAAGCTGAGCCTCCAGAAAACAGAAGCAGCCCAGGATTTGTGTGTGTGTGTGTATGTGTGTGTGTGTGTGTGTGTGTGTGTGTGTAAGCTGAACCTCCAGAGAACAGAAGCGACCCTATTCGCAGCGACCTGACCATCTGGCCTGCAGCTGTGGCTTAGATATGAACTTCCTCAATTATTACCCCCAAATTATTCACATAACTTTACTTTTTATTTTATTTATTTATTTTTACCAGGATTCAACCAAAGTCCTCACACAGCGTTTGGCTGTTTTGTCTCTTTACTCTAGAACAGTCAGGGAGGGGAGACAAGTAATGGAGCCTGGGTTTGACAGCCTAGAGGGCGGCCACTGTCCCCATTCCGCTCAGGAAAGCCAGGAGCACAGGGCAGAGGAACCAAATCCCAGCATGAGTGTCGGGCGAGGGGGCTTGAAGACCCGGGAGAGTTCGGGGGCGGAAGTCCCGCCCGCCGCGCGGATGGTCCCGCCCCTTAGCAACAGGCCCAGCGTCCCTTCCTAGAGACGGGCCACCAGATTGCCCTCTGCTCGTTGGAGCCGGTAAGTCGGTGGCGAGGGATGGCAGGGCGAGCAGGGGCAGGGGCACCTCGATAAGGCACAGAGGGCGAGTGGACGGGAAGGAGGACGCCCTCCTGGCCCAGGGTCCACATTCCCGTCTCCGACTACGCACTCAGTTTTCTGAACCTTGGCCAG
>NW_027529995.1:991517-1049114 GCF_008692635.1 Crocuta crocuta
GCACTTTTAAACAACCTTGCATTTAAGTCCTGTACTTACTAGACTGGCTTTTGCCCTTCCCCCCACACGCCGAGAATGTAGCCACAACTCCCCGCCCTGTGGAAGGCCCCTGCAGGCAAGGAGCCAACGTCCTCAACGGCCACGCAGCCAGTCCCTCTCCTGATGCCACCTGCAGTCAGTCTCCTTAGTCCTCTGTGTCCCTATCTGTAAGTCCGCAGAGTACCGCTGTCCCTATCTCACAGACTCGTTACAGACATTAGCTTTCTTTCCTTCCTCACTTCCTTCACTCATGAAATCATTTGGCAAACACGTTCTAGGCACCTACTGTGTGCCAAGCCTGTGCCAGTTCTGTGCTAGGTGCCGAGGTTCCAGAGACCAATGTCATCCCCAAATTCCTGCATTTGCAGCTCTCATGATCACCTGGCAGGGAGGATAGATGTGCACATACAATACAGGGAGGTGTTCAGTGAAGGGAAGAGCCTCAGACAGCTGTGGGAGTACGGAGGGGCTCACGTTAGGTGAGTACTCCAAAAAGGTGGAGAGAACCCCACACCTGTCTGGGTTATTATCATCTTCAGTAGTGTTTGCCAGGTAACGCTAACAAGGGAAGAGACTTCAAAAATTCTTTAATCCACGGATCTGTTAGATGACACCTTACACAGAACCTGGTATGTGAAACAGATACAGGGTCTTTATTGAATCCAGGGTTGGGTGACTCCGAAGTTCTTCTGCTTTGGCCCTCCTCCCCACAAGCACTCCCTTTGCAGAGCCTCAGGGCTCTTTGGCGCACAGTTTGAGAACCACTGTGGTGTTGCTTAGGAACATGGACCTCTGGGTAGCCAGAAGTGAAGACCTCAGTTTCCATTCTGGTTCTGTCAGTTCCTGGCTGTGTGTCCTTTGCAAGTTTCTTGACTTCGCTGGACCTTCCTTGTCTGTGGTTTGGTGGTGGTGGTAGTACTTGTGAGGATCAAAAACCCTTCTTCATTTGTGTCCATCCTGCCAGTGCCTGGTGGGTGGTTGGGTCACATGGGGTTGAATGTCACTGAATCCAACCTCAAGCTTCCTCCAATTCAAGCTATTAGGACTCCCAGGTGATCTGACTGGGGAGGAAGAATGCCTCGGATTTAAATTCCATCTGTGCCACTTGCTGGCTATCTGAACTTGCACAGGTCCCTTAACCTCTCTGAACCTCATTTTCCCCATCTCTGAGGAATTAGGATGATGTCAGTTCTCACCTCAGAGGTTTGAATGAGATGTTGCACAAACTACATGTAAGCCCCTAATAGCATTCACCATTCTGACACTGTGTCTGCTGAGCTACTCCTGCCATCTTACTGGTCAGTTTCCTTGTGTAATAGGGGAGAGTGCCCAGAGTGAGAGGCAGAGGCTTACTGGTAACCATGTGCTCACCCTCTTTCCAGCCATGCTCTTTCCCACATAGAGTCAGCCACCACCCGTGGGGCTGATAGGAGACAGAGGTGGGTCTGTCTGTGTATCTGCGCACAGGTTCCCAGAGCTGGGGTGGGATGGGAAGGGAGCCGTGGATCTTTGTAAAGGGCTGAGGGGTGGAGGAAAGACAGGATTCTGAGTCTGCAGCTCGCTCTCATGCCTTCCTTCCTGGGACGAGCTTGTATGGATCCTCCACTGCCAAACTGCTCGGAAGGAGTGGGCTCACAGGAGAAAGAATCCCCCAACTTTTGCCTATAGTAACACTACTTTCCTGGACATTTCTGCAAATGTCATCTTGGCCGAGCCTGATGAACCTCAGCTCAGCAGCCAAACATATTCAAGCACTTTGAGAGCTGGGGAAACCAGGGAGTGGGATGCCCTCCTGTGGAGTGGGGACCCCCACTTCTCTAAGAAACTGCTCTGTTTAGTGATTTTGTTCAAAGATGAGCAGACCTCTTTGGGTTTGCAGCCATGACGGGGCTGATCCCCAGTGGGTCCTTTATCCGTTAGGGTGCTCTGGGAAGGGCTGGTGACTGTCAGGCGGGTAGGCCAGACTCAACATTGTTTTCAGGACCTGCCCCAGGAGGTAGCTGGCCACCAGGGAGTGGATTCAGGGAGCCGAGTTCTCGTAGGACGCCCCTGACTGGCTAGAAACTGGTCAGCCTTTGGGCTCAGAGTTTGGGGCTTCCTGCCAGAGCCCCATCTGCCCTTCATGGGCCCTAAAGTGGTCTTGCCAACTCACCACCTCCTTCTTAGAAATGGACTCAGCACCTCAGGCTGCTTCAGCACTGCTGGGTAGCTTTGATCCAGACAGTCCCGGCTACCCACCCTGCCTTTCATTCAGGTCAATCCAGACAGGATTCCCCTGCAGTGATCCAACGGGGCTGCCTACACCAGCCAAGCATACCTAAAATGGAGACAATCGGGCACTAAGCACCCAGCCAACAGAGGCCTGTGCTGCAAACTCCTGGCTGCTTTGTCCTCGTGTGCAGGCGCTGGGAAGTGGGATGGGGCGGGGGGAGGATGTTGCTTGGGTCAGGGTATCCTTTTGTTAAGCTACCCTCTCTCTCTCTCTTTTTAAAACATTTTTTAACGTTTATTTATTTATTTATTTATTTATTTATTTATTTATTTATTTATTTTAAATAGAATTTACTGTCAAGTTGCCTAGCATACAGTGTATACAGTGTGCTCTTGGTTTTGGGGGTAGATTCTGTGGTTCATCGCTTACATATAACACCCAGTGCTCATCCCAATAGGTGCCCTCCTCAATGCCCATCACCCATTTTCCCCTCTCCCCTGCATCCCTCCTCCCATCAACAACCCTCCATTTGTTCTCTGTAGTTAAGAGTCTCTTATGGTTTGCCTCCCTCCCTCTCTGTAACAAGATACCCTCTCTTTTTAATTGACATTGTATTGAGATAATTGTAGACTCACTCCCTTTTTATTTTTGTACCAGCATTACACGAAAACCTCTTCATCACCATACCCTTGTCCAATTTCTTATAACTCTCCCCTGACCAAATATTTCCCCCAGTGATGCGTTTTGAGGTAGCCAAAAGCAACAGTGGCCTGGCAAGGGCTTGCTCACCCGCGGTAAAAGTTCTGCAACCCTGTGTCCCTGGGATGGTGGATGTGCCTGCAACCCCGTGGTGCATGTGCTGTTCCTGCTGGGGAGACAGGAGGGGATGCACTGCGTGAGCTGACCCGACCCTGAGAGCCAGGGCGGCTGAATATCCTTCCGTAGCTGGCGGCGGGATCTGTGGGTCATGGGAAGGTCAGGATCCCTCCGGGGAGACCCTTTAGTCCTCTGGCTCCTAGGTTATGGTGTGGGGCAGGCAGAGGTGGGGGAGACAGTGTGTGGCCCAGCGCCCCACGCTGGGGAGAGACAGGGCCGTCCAGCTGGGCTGGGGGCCCAGGGCTGCCTCCTGCTGAAAGTCGTATTGGGGAAAACCAAACAGGGCCCTTGACTGAGTGAAATATGGGCCTCCTTCCTTGTCTCATTTGTGAGAAACTGGGCCTTGCTGCCTCACCTGGGGGAGAGGGGTGAGCAGGTGCAGAAGGCACACTGGAGTGGGGGCATCTGCAGAGCTTCCCTGACTCTCCTCACCCAGGCCCTGACTCTGGGGGCTCATTTCTCACATGCAACATCCAAGGAAGGCCCTGCTGTCTCTTGGTGGGACCTGCCTGGCACTGCATGTCTGTCCAGATTAGGAGACCACTCCCTCCCTCTCCCACCCCTTGTGTGGCAAGCTGTGGCTGGTTGCAGGATGTGGACGAGGCATCCCTGTGCCCCAGCGCCCCTGAAGCCTGAACAGAAGCCAGCAAGGGCCCAGTGATGCCAGTATCTTCTCCTAGGAGCGCCCCAAGAAGCAGCATGGAGCAGCCGAACAGAGAAGGCTTCAGCCCAGGAAGGACCCCTCAGAGCCCGGAGTGCAGCCGTACTCCTGTAGGCCAAGAGTGTAGCCTGAAGAGGACACAGCCAGACCTAGAGTATAACCTGGGGAAGATTCTTCTGGGACAAGATTTTGGGTCCAAGGCTCTAAGCCCTGACCCCAATGCCCTGCCTTTTCCTCTGCCCCCATCCGTGCTCTCAGACTTGGGGCAACCCCGGAAGTTGCCCCTAGCAGGCACTGAGAAGAAGTACCCCCTGATGAAGCAGCGTGGGTTCTACTCTGACATGCTCAGCCCTGGAAGCTTGGATCAAATGGGGGTGAGTGTGGTAGCTGTCCCCTACCAAGCCCAAGCCCTCCTTATGGGTTCCAGTCACCTTTCCTTCCATCCATCTCTCAGACCATCAGTCCATTTGTTCATTTATCCATCTAGCCATCTGTCTGTCTAATAATTTGTCTATCCATCCATCCACCCACCATCTACCCACCTATCCATCCTTCTGACCATCTATCCATCTGTCCTCCCATCCATTTGTCCATTCATTCAACAATTCGTTACTGAGTATCTCTTATGTGACAGGCCCTGGTTACGCGGTGGTGACAGTGAGGATGAGATATCCATGTCCCTATTGTCATGGGGCAATGGCTTTGGTGGGAAAGTCATCCCCCAGCTCTGATTGGGGAGGGAGTCTTTGGACAAAGTGGCATCCTATGTGTTTACTGGTTGGCTGGCGGGGGGTGGAGGGGATGTTCCAGGCAGGGCAACAGAAGGTACAGAGGCCTGGGGACCCTAACGGGCCATGGCCTGTGTAGAGAAGGAGGAGAGCATGTGAGAGGGCAGATGGAGGCTTGGGGGTAAGGGGGCAATGGACAGGGGATGACTTGGGGAGAGTTCAAAGAGCCCTGTAGTCCTGGAAAGCCTTAGGAAAGTTCTAGCTAGAATAGGCCAAGAGAAATAGGGCAAGGATCCACGGATCTCCACTATGTTGGGGGTGTCAGAGTCGCCCTTGGTGGGGGAGACATGCACAGAGATACCTGCTGGGGTTGTGGTCCCTTCATCTAGTGGCTCAGCCCCTGGACACAGCAGCAGTATCCTCCGAGTGAGGAGGGCGCTGTGCAGGATCAGAAGGGGATGAGGCCAGGGGTGTCCCGAGTGGCTGGAGCATGTTGCCCACTATGGCCTCTGAATGAGGAATTGTGGAAACTCACTGTTCTACCCGATTCTCCTGTTCCCTTGTGGGCTTGGGGGAGACACTTGGCCTTGTGGTCCCTCCCTGGTCCTGCCTGTCCCCAGGATGTCTATACCCCTCAGAGTTCTGGGATTTGGTTTTAGGAGGTATGCCGTGGTCCCTGCATGAACCAAGATCTCCTGCGGCAGGCCGACCTTGACAAGTTTACTCCAAAAGGTCAGTGCCTAGAAGGGCAGGGTGGATGAATGGGTGCATTTAGAAGCAGGACCTCTGGTCTTAGATTGTTTCTTCTTGGCTCGGGATCTCAGTTTCCTCAGCTATAAAACGGGGATAATAAGATGTAAGGTGCTTTGCAAGCTAATGGTTAGTGCTCAGTGAACCACAGCTTATGTTCCTCTTAGCTGAGCTGTGACAAGGGCACCACTGTGAGCGGGACTTCTGAGGGCCAGGGCATTGGTTCTCTGCCCAGCTGAGAACACTAGGGTTTTCACGTGTGTACGTTACATTTTCTACCTCCCCTGGTACAAGAGCTTGGAGGAGGCTAGGGCTGTGTCTTGAGATTTCCCTGCTGGGACTCCAGCGTCTAGAATAGGGCCTGGCATGGGAAGGTGCCCAGAAGGTCTCTGCTAAAGAGGGGAATGAAGACTTTCCTCTCAGGCTCTGCACTGAGTCCTGTAAGGTTTGAGGCAGGTCTGCAGAGTGTGGGACAGTCTCCAGTGGCAGAGGGGAGATAGGTTGGCTCCAGGAGAGGCAGCAAGGTAGGTGGGCCCTGAGTGAGGAATTGGGTAGGGGCCCTCCCACCTGGCTGGCAGATAGGATACCCCCTTAGATCAGGCTCAGAAGTCCCAGCTGTCTGCCTCTCCTCCCCAGCCCCAGGAGAGGCCTGGCTCCTTGCTGGCCCTGCCCAGATTAGTCTTTTCAGTGCCCATGGACCTTGTGGGGTCTGTGAAGCCCTAGAAGTAGCCCAGGAAATATCACATGTACGCGCATTTGTGCAGTGAGCTGAGGATCCAGTCTATTGGGCTGTACCGTCTCACAGACATCTGTGGCCCAGAAAATGCTTACAGAGCACAAATCTAAGGGCTGTGGGGTGCTCCCACCATCCACAGTGGGGTGGGGTGGGGATGCTCGGCAGCTCTGCATCTCCACCCATCTGAGGAAAAGCAGGACCAAAACATACCCCCTGGGGGCCCTTGTCCTTCTAGGCTTGCACTCCCTTAGGTACCTGGTGCCAAACCTGGCTTCTCGTGGCCACTGCCAGCCACAGGCAAGCTCTGAGCTTCCCTTGCCCCGGGGTGTGCATATCCGGTACCTAGCACTTTGTCTCGGGGTGTATTGGGCTCTGGCCTGAGCCCCTGCCACTCCTGCCTCTGCCTCTGCCTGCAGTCAGAACCTTTGAGATTCCTGAGAACTTCGAGGAATATTTGGAGCAGCAGCACGTCGGGTCCACCACCCAGGTGCTCACCCAGACTGACTTCCCACTGCAGGCCTACGAGCCCAAGGTGCAGGTGCCTTTCCTGGTGCTGCCAGGCCAGTGCCCTCGAAAGATTGAGATTGAGAGGTATGGCCAGGTTGGCAGTGGGAGCGCTGGTCCCTTAGGGGTGGCGGCATCCACCCAACTCAAGGGGCGAGGGACAGTAGGTAACTAGGTGACCATCCTCGTGGCAGAGGTTACTAAAATGGGTCTGTGTACAAATCTTCTAGGCCTTTGGTTTCTTTTTTGTTTTTGTTTTAAATTTTATTTATTTATATTGAGAGACACACAGAGAGAGAATCCCAAGCAGGCTCCATGCTGTCAGTGCAGAACGCAACGTGGGGCTTAAATTCACAAACCGTGAGATCATGACCTGAGCTGAAATCAAGAGTTGGCTGCTTAATTGACTGAGCCACCCTTTGGTTTCTTTATAGGAACAAACTGCTTTCCTTGCTGTAGGATTGGGGAGGGTGGCATTTAGGTCAATGTAATGGACCTACTAGACAGGATGGAGGGCACCTGGGGCCCAGGACAACAGTCACAGCTACCACACCACTTACTGATGAATTCCAGAGGGGTGGGGGGCTTGGAGGCATCCCTGGGCCACACCCCTATCCACTGCAGCCCTGTGGACCCTTGCTGGCATCCCTGAAGCCATCTCACGTGAGCTGAGCTGTCCTGAGATTCCCTTGTCCCCCCTTGGCCAGGAGGAAGCGGCTGTACCTGAGTCTGGACATCGAGCAGTTACTGGCTCATGAGGGCATCGACTCTGACAAGCTCATGCCCAGGCATCCAGACCCCCACCACCCCCAGACCATTGAGCAGGGCCATGACCCGCTCTTTCCCATCTATCTTCCACTGAAGGTGAGCCTAGTTTCCATAGCAGGCTGATGGTTGGGGTGGGAGGGGTACAGGACCCCGGCTGAGAGATCAGACCTGAAAGGGGATCCGTGGCAGTCATAAGCACTCACTTGTCAAGCATAATTGGACCTCCCTGCCAGGGGTTTTGAGCATCCTAGGCTGGGACAGGAAGGGCCCCAGAACCCCTGAGATGCTGACTCTGCTTTTTTCTTGGGAGACTGAGGAACCTGTGTATATAATCTCTGTCCCCACAACTGCCAACCTCAAGGCACCAGAAGCAGTCCAGTTAGACTGTGGAGTAGCATACTGACCTCCCTGACCACTGCTTCTGGACTCACTGAGATGGGGGAACTGAGGTGGAGGAGGGCATCATCGTTGCCCCTTTGGGATACCGATGGGGAAACTGAGTCCAAGGAGGAGAAAGAAGGAGCATAGCCTGCTCTAGCTTACACTGACCTCCTTGCCCTTCCTCTCCATGAGCCTGAGTATGTCTTACTTGGTGGTCCCTGTGGGTAGGCAGAGCTGAATCCACATTACTAAGGGTGGCCTCCTGACAACCCTGAATCTCCTTCATTTCTGCATGTAGATAGAGTGCTCGGGAAAATCCAAGGGCGTCCTCTTCCTTTGGGCTGAGTTGGATGATCCTTGGGCAGTGGGAGAGAGAGTTCATATCCTGTTCTGAGTCCCCAAATATGTCTCTGCTTGCATCACAGTGGTCTGGTTGGGTGGGAATCCAGGTTTCACAGAGCCAGACCTCACAGACCCCTGTGAATAGTAGGGGAGACATTTGGCCCCATGGCCTCCACTCTGTAGCTCCTGCATCTGAAGAGGACCCTACTTAGGCACCCTCATCCTCTGCCACACCCAACCTATCAGCCCCTCTAGGGGACAGCTGCCTCCTCCAGACCTCTGCCCATTTCTTCCAGGTATTTGACAATGAGGAGTTTGACTGCCGGACTCCCAGCGAGTGGATCAACATGGGCTTGGAACCAGGGTCTCAGAACAGGAAACCTGTCCCTGGAAAAGCCCTCCTGCCCACTGATGACATCCTGGGACATGGTGAGCAGGGCCAGCGTAGGTCAGGGGTAGAATCCTGGTCTGCAACATCCTTGTCTGGCAAGCAGCCCAATCATCTGCTCCTGGGCTGCCCTGGGGGCCGGCAGCCATGGGAGGGGAGGGTCTCCCACCTTTTGAGGACTTCCAGTTGGGATAATGACTAAGGGGCTGGCCATATAGAGGCAAAAAATACAAGGACTAAGGATGACATTGTGGGAGGGTTGGGGAAGGGACTGCTGGGTGGTGTCTAGTGTTTTAAAAAAATCTTTGATTTATTGGTAGTAAAAAATACGCAAACTTGATGGAAATGTTCAAATGTGTACAAGGGGCACAGTTCAAGCCTTCCTTCCTGCCACCCAGAAATCACCATTGCTCTAGCTGTACCCATGACCTCTCAGCTTGCACCTCTGCGTGGACAACACACACCCTCGTGCTCATACACCTGCTTGCAAACACGTTCAGAAGCACACTTACCATCATACTCACACACCATCCCCCCACACTCACCTTTTCACTACATATACTACATATACTCACATACTTCCTGTCACCCATTCATGGCCACTANGCTGTAGTTCTGCCTTGTCTGTGTCTGTCTCTCCTTTGGCCCCACATCTGCCCTGGGGCCGTGTTTGCTGCTGTAGGGAACTGAGCCAGGGTGACCTTCCTTGGCTGCCGCCCTGGCCTGCATGGCTGGCCTCTGAGTGAGCATTGAGGAAGATCTGGGTTATGAGGTTGGAGACTGGAGATGGCTGCCCCTCTCTGCAAGGCTGAGGGCCACTCTGCTCTCTGCCCCATGGTGGACATGCTGCTTTGGGACAGGGAGTGGCCCCTCCATGGGCTGTGCCCAGGATTGAGAGCCATGCTGGTTGGTTTTAAGACTTCTCAGCTTCCAGGGGGCCCCACAGCAAGTCCATTGAGCAGGCTGTAAGTTTATGTTTCGATTTAAAAACATGTTAATGCTGGAATCAATTTCTCTGAACTAGACAAGAAGCCCAGAATGTTCCCTTTACTTTGGACTTAATTACAAAAATAATTTAACTCAATTGTTCCCAGATCTCCAATTCCTGGCAATAAAACCAGAAGGTGTGGGGCTGTATTAACCTTAAATGTACCAAGTACCAGCCTCCCCGAAGTGCTTCTGCTTACACTCCTTCACGTGGGCCCTGGCCTTGGGCCATGGCACTGGTGGGGGCGGGGGGTGGGGGTGGGGGACTGGCAGGGAGCATATCTGCCGGAGACCTCTGGTTTTCTGCTGGGGCCTTCTTGTGACATCGTCTTCTCTAAGTTTAGCCAAGACAGGTCAGCATTTTCAAAACAGAAGCATATAGGAAGGGAAGGGGAAAGCAAAACAGAGCCAACACCATGAGATTGACCACAGCAAATTCCTTCATGCATCCTTCCAGCGTCAACCAGCATGTTAGCAATTCCTTGGAGTTCCAGCTGTTCTTCTTCAACCTAGGCTGTAGAACCCATCAGCTTATTTTAAGTCACTTCTGCTAGGCACTGTGCTGTGTGCACCTTCCTTGTACAAAGTGTTGTGAGCACCTACTAGTTAGCAGATCTGGGTATAGGGACACAGCTGTGACCCAGGCAGTGCTGGACAGTGCTGCTCCTGCCCTGGGGGAGCTGCCCTTGGTGTGTGAGGGCTAACCAGAACCAGGATTGTATGTGTACATAGTATGACTTCAGGCTCTGTGAGGGACACAAAAGGGCTAATGAGTCAGAGGGTGCCTGGGGCAAAGGCACTCTTTGAGGCAGAGATGCTTCTCCGAGGAGAAGCCATTTGAGCAAGGAACAAACCAGCAATGAGGTGACCTGAGCAAAGACTGTTCCAGGCAGAGGGCATAGCCAATGCAAAGTCCCTGAGGCAGGAGTAAGCTCCAAAGTCACAGGAATAGCCAGACATGCAGTATGGCTGGAGAGAGAAATGTGTAGGGTGGGTGGTGGCAGGAGATGAGCTGGAGAGGTGGTGCAAAGCCTTTCAGTCCCAGAAGTGGGTGGGAGGCCCGTCCTAACCAAACAGGCCCTGAGGCCTACTTTGGGGCCACTGCAGGGCAGCAATCTTTTACCTTGCCCTGACCTGTCCTGATATAAGGGGCCTAGGGGCTCAACTGCCATGTGCAGCCCATGGGAAGGGATTCACTCTGGTCTTGGTCACTTTGAAAGGGTCCATTTCAAACATGATGAGTTTTTCGGCTGCATCCTCACCAGGTCGCTGTGTGCCTGGGGCTTTGCTGCCTCCTGTCCTAGGCTTGCTGGCTTGTGTCTCTGTCTACCCCCATGGGGTCATACAGAGCACATGGACAAAGGCCTGGTCCTTCTGGCTTCTCCTGCCACCAGGGGTTCCCCAAAGGCCAGCTCAGCTGGAGGAAGCAGGATCCCTGCTTTGCTGGAGCTTAGAGGGAGTCACCCTGGTGGGAGGGAGGCCAGACCAGTGGGCCCTGAGACTCGTTCCCACACTCAGAGTCCCCTACTCACCCTACAGCAGAGAGCACTGGTGGGTTCCCCTCCTGTTTCAGAGGACCCCAAAAGTCGGGAGCTGAAGTATGAATGGTGCAATGTGGGCGTCCTGGACTATGACAAGGAGAAGAAGCTGTACCTGGTGCACAAGACAGATGAGAACGGCTTGGTGCGAGATGAGACCGGGAGGCCCATTCTGAACGGAGGGGTCACCACTGAAGGTACAGGCTCTCTGCCCCACCCCACACAGACCGCCCCCCCCAACTCAGGACCGTGACTGAGGCCACCCCCTACCCATGGCACAGCCACGTCAGGCCTGAATTCTTCCTTGCTCTGTATGTCCTGTGCTATCTGTTCCCTGGCCAGTGAAAACCAGAGGATCCATCATTCAGACAGAGACCCCAGGAAGGGAAAATGGCCATTATTTGATATGCCTGCTCTGAGCAGCTGGTGGTACCACTTCCAACATGATGCAGAGAAGGCATCTGAGGCCCATCAGTAGTGATGTTTGCCTTGAGTGTGGCAGCAAGGAATGGGCATGTCAGCAGTCGCCCCTGTGTGACTGTCTGTCTGTGCACAGCTCTTTATGGTTTCAAAGCGCTTTCATATCCATCTATGGCCAACTGTGAGGTGGGCAGGGAGAGGAGTGTTGTCATACCCATTCTGCAGATGTGACGGGGTGTCAGAAGAGGGAGCCCACGTGTGCAGGGCCACCATGTATCAGTAGCAGAGTCTGGGTTCTAGCCCAGAGAGTCTGACTGTGTTGTGCATTCCCTTCTCGCTCCTGCCTGGCCCAGGAAGGCACCCCCTCCTCGCCTGCCAGTACTGGGTGCCTCGGATCCAGCTTCTCTTCTGTGCTGAGGACCCACGCGTGTTCACACAGCGTGTGGTCCAGGCCAACGCCCTGCGCAAGAACACAGAGGCTCTGCTGCTGTACAATCTGTACGTGGACTGCATGCCCTCCGAGGGCCACCAGCTCATCAGTGAGCAGAGCCTGAGCAAGATCAAACAGTGGGCCATGAGCACACCCCGGATGCGCAAAGGGCCCTCGTGAGTCTCCACTAGACCCTTCCCTATCCCCGCTTCCTCCAGGAGCCCGGGGGCAGTGCTCCCTCCATGCTGACCTGTGGGCCATATTGCCCACTGCATTGTGGACTTCTTCGGTCCCAAGTAATGTCTTGTTCATCTCCAGATCTCTCATTATCAGTATCAACTCACGGGTTCTTATTTTATTCAAAGGGATAGAACTTGTTATTACTATTTTTTATTTTGGTGCCCAAATGGTCCCAGATTTGGCCAGAGAGAGTCTCTTCAAGCTGATTTCTGTGTCTTTCTGATATGTTCCTATTGTTCTTTGAGTGTGTCTTTAATTTTGGAAATAGTAAGAAGTTCTGGGCTCATCTTGTACTTCCCCAGACCCAGCTCTGAAATCAGCTATTTCTCCAAGGACCCCTGTTTCCTTTCAGTGAGGAATTTAGAAGCCAAGATCTGGGCATTAGATACGCTCATTGCTACTGGAAAATGATTGCTGTGAGCTTCTTAGGCCAGACAAATCTGGGAAATATATATATTATTATACTGTTATATTATTATTACATTATATTGCATATTACCCCACACACACCCATGTCTAATTCTTTCTATCTGTTAAAAACCATGGGTTCCTAATGATACCTTAAAATTGACCCCAACACCACACAGCTCATTCTCACACATCTCTTACTTTTTTTCCAGAAGAAAACCAGCTCCCATTGTTCATAGTATAATTATTTGCTTAGTCCTAGAATACACAGAAAGTAGTTTCAAACTGCTAATTCATACTCTTTGGAAGAAAAACCTTACTAAGTAGACTTTGATTCTTTTTCTCTTTACCCTGGGAGCATTTAGTCCAAATGCAATATTCAAATGTCTTGATTTAGTTCTTCCCACCCCTTCAGTGGGATATGTTCATTTGATGAAATACAGCATGGTGGTGGTCCATTTGTCGTATGTATAAAATGTATATATTCTCCATATCTGTTTCTCTCACTGATATGTAGTATTCATAAAGGTTTCTTGGATCTGTCATTCTCCACCCCCATTAGTTCTATCCTATCCACATCTTCCCCTTTCCACCTTGTTCCCACCACATGCCCGTAGGTAACCAGTATCACTAGCTTCTGGTTTATCCTTTCTGTATTTCTTCTTACACAAATGAGCAAGTGCATTTTCTTTTTCCTTTTTAAAAAATTTTTTTTTAATGTTTTATTTATTTTTGAGAGAGAGAGAGAGACAGCGTGAACAGGGGAGGGTCAGAGAGAGAGGGAGATACAGAATCTGAGGCAGGCTCCAGGCTCTGAGCTAACTGTCAGCACAGAGCCCGACACGGGGCTCGAACCCATGAACCACAAGATCATGACCTGAGCTGAAGTCAGACGCTTAGCCGACTGAGCCACCCAGGTGCCCCACAAGTACATTTTCTTATACTCCCTTCCTTCTTACTTAAAGAGCAGCACACTATAGATATCATTTTGTCCTTTGCCTTTCTCACTTACAGTACATCCTGGAAATCAGTCCCTACTAGTTCACTGAGATTTCCTTCATCCTTTTTTTATAGCTGCATAGTAGTCTATTGTGTGAATGTGCCCCGTACCATCATTGACTCAGCCGTTCTCTAATATATAGGCATTGTGTCATTTTCAGTATGTTGTAATCACAAACAGTACTACAGTGAATAACCCTGTGCATTTATATGTTCATATTGACAGAGGGATAACTTTAGGGTAAATTCTGAGAAGTGGGATTGCTAGGTCCAAAGAGAAGCACAGATGTAGTTTTGTCAATTGTTGCCAAATTTCCCTCCGCAAGCGTTGTGCCATTTCGCATACCTGCAAGCAGTGTGTGAGTGCCATTTCCCCCACAGCCTTGCCGAGAGTGTGCTGTCATGCTATGCAATTTTCTGACATTCTGAAAGATAAGTAAGGAAGTGAGGTAAGTCAGTCTGAAGTGTTATATGTGAGGCCGTGCATGTTTTACATCTTTTCCTATGATTAAGGGCAACTTGTATATATTTTTGTGACCCATCTATTCATGTCTGTAGCCCATTTTTTTTCTCTCAGGCTTTTGGGCTTTTTTCCTCCCTCTGATATTTTTTTTAAATGTTTTATTTATTTCTAGGAGAGAGAGAGACAGTGTGAGCAGGGGAGGGTCAGAGAGAGAGGGAGTCACAGACTGAAACAGGCTCCAGGCTCTGAGCTGGCAGTCAGCACAGAGCCCGACGCGGGGCTCGAACCCACGAACCGCGAGATCATGACCCAAGCGAAAGTCAGACGCTTAACCGACTAAGCCTCCCAGGCGCCCCTCCTCCCTCTGATTTTGAGTTCTTTCTATATTAGGGATATCCTTCATCTGTGATGTATGTTGTAAATATTTTCTCCTGGTTTGTCAGTTGTATTTTTACTTTGTTTATGGTAATTTTTGCAATATAACCTTTAAATATTTACTAATCAACATTATTAATCATTTCTTCTATTACATCTAGATTTTGAATCACAGTTAGATAACCTTTGCCCACAGTGAGAGTTTCTTCCAGAACTTGTATGGATTCATATCTTTGTTTCATCCTTCTTTTTTAACATTTATTTATTTTTGAGAGAGAGAGCATGTGAGCAATAGTAGGGGAGGGGCAGAGAGCGAGAGTGAGAGAATCCCAAGCAGCCTCCATGCTTTTATTTTTTTTATTATTTATTTATTTTTTTACAAATAGTTTATTGTCAAGTGTTTCCATATAACACCCAGTGCTCATCCCCACAAGTGCCCTCCTCCACGCCCATCTACCCCCGCCCCCCACACCCATCAGTCCTCAGTTTGTTCTCAGCATTCAAGAGTCTCTCTTGGTTTGCCTCTCTCCCTCTCCCCCACTGTTTCTCCCCTTCTTCTCCCCCACGGTCCTCCGTTAAGTTCCTTCTAATCCTTCTATATGTGCAAACATATGGTATTTGTCCCTCTCTGCCTGACTTACTTCATTCAGCATAACACCATCCATCAAGGTCCATCCATATTGCTACACATGGCCAGATTCATTCTTTCTCATTGCCATGTAGTATTCCATTGTATAGATGAACCACATCTTCTTGATCCATTCATCAGTTGATGGACACTTAGGCTCTTTCCATGTTTTGGCTATTGTGGAGAGTGCTGCTATGAACATTGGGGTACATGTGCCCCTATGCATCAGCATTTCTGTATCCCTTGGGTAAATTCCTAGCAGTGCTATTGCTGGGTCATAGGGGAGTTTTATTGTTAATTTTTTGAGGAACCTCCACACTGTTTTCCAGAGCAGCTTCCATGCTTTTAGCCCAGAGACCAATGTGGAGCTCAGTCTCATGAATGTGAGATCACAACCTGAGCCAAAATCAGGAGTCGAACTCTTAACTAACTGAGCCACCCAGATGCCCTTCCTTATGTATGGTATGTGGTATGGATCTCATTTTATCCTTTTCTAAATGACCAGCATTTATTAAGTGGTTTTATTAAATGTCCATCAGCATTTATTAAAACCTCCGTCTTTGGCCCAGTGATTCAAGATGCTACCTTTATCATATGCTAATTTTCAGATGCACTCAGGTCTATTTTTGGACTTCCTGCTCTCTTCTACTGTTCCATTTGTCTATTTGTGCAGTTGGACTGTAGTTTAATGATAGATGTTTTACAGTATTTTTAAATGTCTTGTAGGACCAGACCCCCTTTGTAGCTTTTCCCTTTCAGTGTTTTTTTGGCTATTCTGGCATGTTTTGTTTGTTTGAACGGGTTATTTCTTAAAACTGTGGCAAAATAGAATGTAAATTTTACCGTTTTAACCATTTTTAAGTGCACAGATCAGTGGAGTTAAGTGCATTCACATTGTTGTGCAACCATCACCACCATCCATCCACGGAACTTTGCGAAACTCTGTACTCGTTAAACAGTAACTCCCCGTTCCTATCGCCCTCCAACTCCCGGCAACTGCCCTTCTACTTTCTATCTCTGTGGATCGTACAGGATTTGACCTTTTGTGTCTGGCTTCTTTCACTGAACACAATGTCTTCTAGGTTCATCATGCTGAAGTATGTGTCAGAATCTCTTTCCATTAAAAGGGAAAAAAATCCTTTGAATGTTCCATTGTATGCACATACCGCTTGTTACCTATCCGTTCATCTGTTGATGGCTGCTTGGGCTGCTTCCATCTTTTGGCTCTTGTGCATAATGTGAGCATAGGTATACAAATCTCTCCTCATGTCCTTGCCTTCAGTTCTTGTGGCTGTATACCCAGAAGTAGACTCGCTATCCATGTGGTAATTTTATTTGTTACTGTTGTTTAGTTTTTATTTCATAATCATAATGTTAACTCTGCAATCTAGCTAGACTTGAAGGGGGAGTAAGGAAAACGTGGAACTAAAGAGCTGCAGTGAGAGCACAGATTATAGGCTATTATGAGCAGATAGGAGAAGGAACAGTCTTGTAGTTAAGAAAAAGCACACATCCAACTCATTAGAGTTGTCCACAGTTGGCAATGGCGAGCTTCTTGCTGGTCTTGCCATTCCTCGACCCAAATCACTCCTTGGTTCTCTTTCACCTTGCCAAAGACCACATTCTTGCCACCCAAACATTCAGTCTTGGTAGTGTGGATGCAAACCTGGGAACTGTTTGCATTGGGTCCAGAATTTGCCATGGATGAGACACCAGGATCTGTGTGCTTCAGGATGAAATTCTCATCATCAGATTTCTCCCCCTAGATGGACTTGTTACCAGTGTCGTTATGACATGTGAAGCCACCACCCTGGCACATAAACCCTGGAATAATTCTGTGAAAGCGGGAACCTTTATATGCAAGTCCTTTTCTCTCCAGTCCTCAGAGCACAAAAGTTTTTGGCCATCTTTGGAACTTTGCAAATAGCTCGAAGGATATGGCCCAAGGGCCCATGGTTGATAGCAGATGTCGAAGACCATCGTGGGGTTGACCATGATGGGGTGGCACAGGGCAGCTCTTGGTGGCATCAGAAGCATCTGCAAAGCCCTATTTTTAATTTTTGGGACACCATCATCTAGCTGCACAGCAGTTGCATTGTATTATATTCCCACCAGCAGGGCACAAAGGTTCCAATTTCTTCACGTCCTCACCAACGTGTCTTGTTTTTTTTCTCTGTGTAATAGTCCTCCTAATGGATGTGAAGTGGTATTCCATTGTGGTTTTAATTTGCATTTCCGTAATGATTAGTGATGTGTGGGCATCTTTTCATGTGTTTATTGGCCATTTGTAGATCCTTCTTTGGAGAAATGTCTATTAAAAATCTTTGCCCGTATCTGAATCTCGTTGTTTAGTTTTTGTTGTTGAGTTTTGTGAGTTGTCTATATATTCTGGATACCAATCCCTTATCAGATATGTGATACTTTCTCCCATTTCATGGTTTGCCTTTTCATTCTGTTGATAGTGTCCTTTATGTTACCAGGACACAAGGCTTTTCATTTTGATGAATTCCGATTTGTCTTCTTTTTTCTTTTGTTGCCTGTGCCTTTGGTGTCATAGCCAGGGGATCACTGCCAAGTCCAGTATCATGAAGCTTACCCCTACGTGTTCTGAGAGTTTTATAGTTTTAGCTTTTACTTTACAGTTTTGATCCATTTTGAATTAATTTTTGTATATGGTGTTACATAAGAGTCCAACTTTCTTCTTTTGCATGCGGATATCCAGTTTTCTCAGCACAATGTGTTGAAAAGACTGTTCTTTCCCCCATTAAATGGTCTTGGCACCTCTGTCAAAAATCATTTGACCCATATATATTCCAGAAGTTATTTCAGGACTATTTATTCTATTCCTTTGGTCTATATGTCTTTATGCCAGTACTATACTGTTTTGATTACTGAAGTTTTACAGTAAGTTTTGAAATCAGGAAGTGTGAGTCCTCCCACTTTGTTCTTTTTTAAGATCATTTGGCTATATGGGTCCCTTGAGATTCCATATGAATTTTAGGATGGATTTTTTTTTATTTTTGCAAAAAATGTTGTTGAGATTTTGATAGGAATTTGCACGCTTATTTCCCCATGAACATTGTATCAACTCCTCTAACTCCAGTTTAAAAACACTTAGCGGGGCGCCTGGGTGGCTTAGTCGGTTAAGCGTCCGACTTTCGCTTAGGTCATGATCTCGCGGTTCGTGGGTTCGAGCCCTGCGTCGGGCTCTGTGCTGACTGCCAGCTCGGAGCCTGGAGCCTGTTTCAGTCTGTGACTCCCTCTCTCTCTGACCCTCCCCTGCTCACGCTGTCTCTCTCTCTCTTTCCTAGAAATAAATAAAAATATTTAAAAAAAATAAAAAAATAAAAATAAAAACACTTAGCATTTTTGATAGGATTGCATTATATTTTTTAATTACCTTCTGTACAGCCGACATCTTTAGGATCTTGAACTGTACTATCCAAGAACAAAGAATGTTCATTCATTTGTTCAAGACTACTTTTGGGAGCACCTGAGTGGCTCAGTTGGTTGAGCGTCTGACTCTTCATTTCACCTCAGGTCATGATCCCAGCATTGTGGGATCAAGCCGTGTGTCAGGCTTTGCACTGAGTGTGGAGACTGCTTAAGATTCTCCAACCAACTTTGGCTCAGGTCATGATCTCGCAGTTTGTGGGTTCAAGCCCCGCATCGGGTTCTTTGCTGGCAGCTCAGAACCTGGAGCCTGTTTCAGATTCTGTGTCTCCCTCTCTCTCTGCCCCTCCCCTGCTCATGTTCTGTCTCTCTCAAAAAGAAATAAACTATTAAAAAAAAAAAGATTCTCTCTCTCCCTCTACCCCTTTTCCACACTCTCGTGGGCGGGCTCTCTCTCAAAAAAAAAAAAAAAAAAAGACTACTTTTGTGTTTTCCAGGAATGCTTTAAGTGTTTCTCATATAGATTTTGCATATTTGTTATTATTTTGTCTTCTTTGTTGCTATTATCAATGGGATTTTCTCTACTATTGTTTCTAGTGATTTTTGTATGCTAATTTTGTATCCTATTACAAACAATCCTTACTGAATTGTTTGAATGTGTTTTATTATTGATTCTCCAGGATTTTCTTTTCTTTTTATTTTTTTTAAGTTGCTTATTTATTTTGAGAAAGAGCACGAGCAGGGGAGGGCAGAGAGAGAGAGAGGGAGAGAGAGAGAGAATCCCAAGCAAGGTCCACACTGTCAGCAAAGAGCCCAACATGGGGCTTAAACTCAGGGCTTGAACTCATGAAACTGAAATCATGACTTGAGCTGAAATCAAGAGTTGGGTGCTTAACTGACTGAGCTGCCCAGGCACACCTCTCCAGGGCTTTCTAAATATACATGACCTATAAATAGAGTTTTACTTATTCTTCTCCAATTCTTATTCCTCTAATCACTTTCTCTTGTCTAATTGCATTTTCTAATACTTCCGGTACCATATTGAATAGTAGTGGAGATGGTAGGCATCCCTATGTTGTTCCTAATATTAGTGGAGGTACCTCTAGTAAGTTTACCCCTTAAGAAAATGCTAACCTTAGGGGCGCCTGGGTGGCTCAGTCAGTTAAGCCTCTGACTTCAGCTTAGGCCATGACCTCGCAGTTTGTGAGTTCAAGGCCCACATTGGGCTCTACACCCTCAGCACAGAGACTGCTTTGGATCCTCTGTCTCTCTTTCTGTCCCTTCCCTGCTCTCGTTCTCTCTCTCAAAAAATAAACATTAATGCAATAATTTATACATGTATCCATTGAAACTTCTGTTTTCTTAAGTGTTTGTTAAATCATGGGCTTTTAAAGTACCTGTGGAGAGGGGCACCTGGGTGGCTCAATTAGTTAAGTGACTTCAGCTCAGGTCATAACCTCATGGTTCATGATTCAAGTCCTGCCGTCGAGCTCTATGCTGACAGCTCAGAGCCTGGAGCCTGTTTTGGAATCTGTGCCTCTCTCTGCCCCTCCCCCGCTCATGCGCGCGCTCTCTCTCTCTCTCTCTCTCTCTCTCTCCCCCTCTCCCCCTCTCTCTCTGTCTCTCAAAAAAAAAAATAAATGAAGTACTTATGGAGATAATCATATATTTTTTTTCTCCTTAGATCTATTAACATGGTGTATTTTATTAATTGATTTCCTAATATTGAATTCCTTGTATTCCCTTAATAAATCCTACCTGGCCATGGCGTATCATTTTTTTAAATAAGGTATTGTTGGGTTCTTTTGGTTAGCATGCTTTCTAGAGCTTTTGCATTGATGGAAAGGATGTTGGTCCATAATTTTTTTCATACTGTCTTTATCAAGTTTGAAGCAAGTTATAGTTGCTTCATAAAAGAATATTGATGTTTTCCTTCATTTTCCATAATCTGGAACAAGTTTTGGTGTATTAAGGCTATGTGGTTATTCCCTTCTGCAGTCATTTGGACAGGATGTTTTTGGTGGGATAGTTCTCTAGAAGTTTTTTTGTTTTTTGTTTTTTGTTTTTTTTAACAGGAATTGGTCTATTTAAGCTTTGTATTCCCAATTTGGAGGTCAGTTTTGGCATACTTTGTTTCTCTAAAAATTCATCCATGTTTTATAGGTTTTAAAATGTATTTGCATAGAATTTTGCAAAGTGGTCTCTTATGAATTAAAATTTTTTTTCTGTTTCAATGTTGACTTCCCCTTATCACCTCTTTTTTTTCTTTTCAAATTTTACTTAAATTCTAGTTAGATAATGTACTGTCACTTCTTACTCTTTCTTTGCTTTATTGAGCTACTTAGTGATTTGTTTGATGTGTTAATTTTTTAAAAATAGAAATTAGATTTATTAACTTGACTGTTTTCTATGTCTACCTCATTAATTTCTACTTTTATTATTTCCTTTCTTGTGCCTCCTTTTGGCTTGTATTTTGTTATGTTTCACTTATTTACATTCTTACTGATAAATGTATTTAAGGCTATTGAACTTCTGATAACTGCTTAAAAAATAGTCCATAGATTCTGATATGTAGTATTTCATTTTTTTTAATTCCAAAAATTTGGTTTGTATTTCCCATTTCATTAAAGAATTGTTTAGGGGCACCTAGGTGGCTCAGTAATTTAGGTGTCCAACTTTGGCTCGGGTCATGATCTTGTGGTTCGTGGGTTCAAGCCCAGCTCTCTGCTGTCAGCACAGAGTCCAATTCAGATCCTCTGTCCCTCTCTCTGCCCCTGTCCCTGCCCCTGCCCCGTTCCCTTTCCCTGTCTCTCTCTCTCTCAGGAATAGATTAACACTTTAAAAAAAAAGAATTGTTTAATGTCAGGTTTCACAATTTTCCATGTGGAAAGGAGTTGTTAAAATTTGTTGTTAATAATTTTTATTTTTATTGCATTGAGATCAGGGAGTATTATTTATAATATTTCTACTCTACAGAACTTGCTGATGTTTTCTCTGTGGCCTAATGTATAGTCAGTTTTTTCCTGAATGTTTCATTTGCACGTGAGAAGAGGTGTATCCCTATAGTTAGGGTTTAAGAGTTTTATATAGACACATATTGATTATGTTATTTATGCCTTCTATATCTTTACTTATTTTTGCCCACAAAGAGTAGTGTGTTACACTGTCATTATCAACTGTGGCTTTTAGAATTAAAAAGTGTCCTTGAGGACTGTGCCTGGGTGGCTCAGTCAGTTAAGCATCTGACTCTTGGTTTAGGCTCAGGTCATGGTCTCACAGTTTGTGAGTTCCAGCTCTGTGTCATCAGGCTCCATACTGACAGTACAGAGCCTGCTTGAGATTCTCTCTCTGCCCCTCTCCTGCTTGCACACTTTATCTCTCTGTCTCAAAGTAAATAAATAAACTAAAAAGAACAAAGTGTCCTTGATCAGGTAAAATGCTTTTTGACCAGAATTTTATTTTGTTTGATATCAGAATTGTAACCTGATTTTTTTTGCTATTTTCATTTTCCTGATATATTTTTACCTAGCACTCTAGTTTTAGCTTTTCTGAGTTAGTTTGTTTTACACAGGTCTCTTGTTATTAACATATAGTCAGGTCTTACTTTGTGAGTCAAATTAAAAATCTTTCTTTTGTAATAAGTGAGTTGAGCACATTCAGATTTATTTATAGAGCTAATATGTTTGATCTCAATTCTGTATTTCCTTCTTTGCATGATGCATTTTCTTTGTTCTTTCATTTTTAAGATTTCTTTTGGTATTTGAGAAGATTTGTGCCTTATTTTAGTGGTTTCTTTTGTAGTTAAACCTTTTATAGTGCCCCAAATCCCCTGCTTTCTTATTTAACTTGTTAATATCCACTTTGTCAGTTTTTAATGGTATCCTTCGACTCCCTTCATGTTCCTTTGTAGCAATCTTGACTTTAATCTACTTTCCTCATTCCTTTATCCTCTCATTTTTTGTTGTTTTTTTTCTCCTTACTATTTTAATATGATATTCTTCCATTCTCATACTTATCTTTGTTTTATTTTTATTTTTAAAAGTAAAGTTGATTGATTGTAAGCTCTCTGCCCAACATGGGGCTCAAGCTCACGGTTTGCTCTAGGACTGAGACAGCCAGGAGCTTCTATCTCTGTTTTAGTCTTAAATCTACAATTAAGTGGATTAAATGTATCAGCCTTTCTTCTGAAGTTTCTCCTATCATCTTGTAGGGGACGGGGAGGAAACAATCCTTTTTTTTAATACCCTTCTAGGTTCTTGGCTGGAAGTCTGTAATACAAGACAGATTAGCAAGAGAAGAGCTTACAAATTTACATGTTTCCCTTAACATGGGAGCCTTCATAAGGAAATGAAGACCTGAGGAGGTTAAACCTACACTAGATTTGAGGAAAAGTGGACAATTGTGGGGGTAGTGGCAAGACAAAAAGATATGAGCTAAGGGTAGTAAACTGAGGAAAACTTAGCAAGGCCTCTTAGTTGCGATTCCTCTTGGTGTCGCTCCATCTTGGAGCTAAGGATGTCCTGTCTTCTGGGTGTAAGGAGGGCACTTCTCACATAGGGGTCTTATGACCTTCTTCAGGGGAAGGTCATTTCTCCAACTGCTCCAGGTTAAAACATTCACTATGCCAAGGTACCATACTTTGGGGGCAGTATGTCTTGAACCTCATCAGTCTCTTGATTGGATGAAGCTACTCTTCTAGTAGATTCCTCATAAAGGGTTCAAGGGTATAATGTTCCTAGAGTTCTCGCATGTTTAAAACTTGACAAACAACTTGACTGGAATATAGTTCGTGGTTCACACTTTTATTGCTTGAGTTTTTGGTTTTTTTAATACTGCTCTTTTGTTGCTTTGCTTTGAATGTTGATTTTGAGAGGCCTGATGCCAACCTCACTCCCTTTCCCTTATAAGTTGTTTGATTTTTTCGCTTGGAGGCCTTGGTGGGTTTTTTTGGGTTGTTGTTGTTTGTTTTAACAATCTTTAAAGTCTAATCATTTTACAAAGGTACATCCCAGAGTTGATCATTCTGGGTCAATTTTTCTTAAAATGGGCCTTTTAAATACATATATTGAGATATTCTTTATTTCTGGAAATTTCTCTTGTATTATAGTTTTAAATTTTAGTTCTGTTCCATTATCCTGCTTTTCTTTACCAATTCCATCATATATCTCTATCTATCTATCTATCTATAATCTATTTTGCTTCTTTACCTATTTCTAATGTAACCACTATCTGTCCCTTTTAGTTCTTTTTTTTTTTTTGCCTTATTTTCATTTTCTTGGTTATATTCCTGCCTTTCTTCACTGTACTTTATTAATTTTTTTGACTCTATTCTTCCTTAGACACCTCATAATTTTGCCTTCCTTCCAGAAATAATTTTGTTTCTTCCATTTCCTTCCTGCTCCCTGAGTTCAATGAAATAACTTTTCATTTGTTCCTGTTGTTTGCCCATTTCTGTGTTTCAGTTGTGAATTTCAGATTCAAGGTGTTTTTCATATGCTCACATACTTGTGTGAAGATATTTGGTTCAGTTTGAAGTGTTATGTTAGTTTTCTTCTGCTCTGTCTTTGTTTTTTCTTTGAGGGGTAGGCGAGAATTTTCATCAGGTGCTCTCTCTTTCAGTAGCTTTTTGTAAGTGTTGTCTACTTTCACTTATTCAGTTCAGGAATTTGGGGTGATTTACAAGATTCCTAGTTCCAAGGCGCCCTCTTCTGTTAGCATAGCAAACTATTTAAAAAAAAATTTAAAGTTCATTTTATTTTGAGAGAGAGAGAAAGCATAAGTGGAGGAGAGGCAGAGAGAGAAAAGGAAAAAGAATTCCAAGCAGGCTCTGCACAACGCAGAGCCTGATGTGGGGCTGGAACCCACGGACTGTGAGATTGTGACCTGAACTGAAGTCAGACGCTTAACCAACTGAGCCCCCCAGGTGCCCCAGTTTTTTTTCTTTTTTAAGTGAATGGCTCTGTGTGTGTGTGTGTGTTGGGGGGGAGGGGGGCTTGTCCTCCAAGTTGTTTGTTCTCTCTTATCTTGCAAGACTCTTAAATTTTTACTTTTGCTTCCATTTCTATCACCCTTCAATCTCCAAAGTATTCCTCTTCTTGTCTTTTACCTTCCCCCTCAATATGTCATGATGTCTTTCAAGGAATGTTATCTTGGGGGCACCTGGGTGATTTAGTTGGTTAAGCGTCTGACTGTCGATTTTGGCCCAGGTCACAATCTCAGGGTTTGTGAGACCGAGCCCCACCTCAGGTTGCATGCTGTCAGTCGGGCTGTGCACTGACAGCGCCGAGACTGCTGGTGTCTGTCCCTCTCACTGCCTCAAAATAAATAAATAAACTTTAAAAGACAAAATGTTACCTTGAATGCATGCACGGAGACCCCTTCCTTGTCCTAAGTGCTCTGCTTCTCCAGAACGCAGTCAGTGTTCTGGCAGTTGTGGGAGGGACTTTCTGTCTTGCTGGCAGGATCTTAGACCAAGCTTCAGGCCGTCACTGCTCCCCTCTTCTGCACAGTTGGGTTTTTTTTTTTTTTTTTTTTTCTTTTCAGACAACCTCATTCTCCAGGTAGGGTGGCAGTGGAAGGGTGAGCTGTAGCTCACTGGGAAAATATGATTATTTTTCTAGTTAAAGATGATATGAAGTTTGGGCATTTTCTTTATTCTGCTTATGCTAAAGGCGAGGGTTTGGGGAACGTTATTTGTCCTTTTCTTTTTTCCCCTTCTTTCCTTTTTTTTTCTCAGCATGCTGAGAAATTGGAATTGATATAGCCACCATTACCTTAGTTGTCTAAAATTCCATTTCTTGAGCTTTATATCGTTGGGAATGTGCTTGGCTGTTTATAACAAATATGCTGGGCTCAGACTGGCTTCGACAGTAGGGGAACCCACTGTTTCGCCTGTAACTAGAAATTGGACGCAGGACATACCAGTTTAGTGCGTCAGGGCTGTGTCCAGTGTGTGCTTCACCTCCAGGCAGGGTGGCAGCAGCATGTTCAGAAGCACAAAGTCCAGAGTCCGCTGAGTCCTGCCGTAGATTGGATCCCCTTGAAGCAGGGCCTGTGTGAGGGATTCTTATACAACTGATTTATTGATGAAGTCCTCTCAGGAGACATCTCTAAGAGAGCGAAGGCCTCAGGATATGATGGAGGAAGCAGCAGAGATGTGGGGTTTTGTTTGTTTGTTTCTTTGTTTGTTTGTTTGTTTAATTTCTGAGAGAGAGAGAGACAGCGTGAGCAGGGGAAGGTCAGAGAGCGAGGGAGGTACAGGATCCAAAACAGGATCCAGGCTCTGAGCTAGCTGTCAGCACAGAGCCCAACACGGGGCTCGAACCCGCAAAACGTGAGATCATGACCTGAGCCAGAGTCGGACGCTTAACTGACTGAGCTACCCAGGTGCCCCAAGATGCAGCTTTAGGAGAAGTACAGCTTCTGATCTCACAGGGGACTCTGGAGCATGAACAACTCACCAGAAATTGTCCTGAGGAAGATGGGACAAGGGGCTTGATTTTCTAGCTTGGTGTTAGTTGTTGATTATAACTGGATCTTGCTCCCACTCCTAAGCCAGTTAATAGGTTGAGTTCTACCATGACTGGCTTAGACAGGTGAGATCACCTGGGGCTGAGACTTGTCATCTTCTTCTAAGTCAAGTGAGCAAGGAGAGAGTTCTAGAATAATAGTAAGGTACAATTAGGAGGAAGTAGATGTCAGGCAGGCAGACATATGTGTGGCAAGTGTCTCTCTTGTACCAGGCACGGGGGTGCAGCAGTGAACACACCCCACGAAGGGCCTGCCCGCCTGGGCTCTCAGTCTGGCCAGAAAGATATACAGTGAGAAAATGAGGTGATTCAGGGTTTTGATAGGTATTGCGGAGACCAGGCAAGACAAGGGAATAGAGATACTGTGGAGGGTCTCCTTTACATTAGGTGGTCAGAGAAGGCCTCACTGGGGTGGTAACATTTGAGCTGAGTCCTGGAAAAAAGTGAGGGGAGAGCAGGAGCCTGGCTGAGGAAACAATAGTGAATGAATGAAAGAAATGCCCTTAGGGGGTCAGGAGTGTTGAGGCAGGGGAAGCACTTTGGGGGCCCAAATGAGGCTGCCCTAATCCAGAGGGGGCAAAGCTCATCTTAGATAGAAACCCTAAAGGAGGCGCCTGGGCTGGTCAGGCAGAAGTAGGGGCTGCATCAATCAGAGTGTGGCCACCAGAAGGAACAGTATATGCAAAGGCTCTGAGGTGAGAGCTCAGTGCCTCTAGGAACCCAGAAGGGCTGCCTGTGTCTGAGGCTGGGGTGGGGGAGGGACACTAAAGTGACTAGAGAGGAGAACAGAGAGAGGCTGGAGGGCCTCCTGGGGCCCAGGAAGAGGTTTGGCTTTATCCTAGGATGCAGGGACCCAGGATGTATTTTTAGGAAGAGAAGGAGGTGCTTATACTTGAGTTTTGTGGGGAGTGGACTGGAATGGACAGGGGTGGAAGTGAGGGGACCAGGCAGGGAGGGTACCTCGCTGTGATGACATTGAGAAGTGAGAAGCAAAACAGGCAGACTCGGACTGATGCGATAGGGAAGAGGAGGTGGCCTGAAAGAGGGGCAGGGGGCAAGGGTGATGGAGGTTAGTGGCTGGTGGCCAGGTGCAAGGTGTGAATCTGGGGGGGGGGCGGGGAAGTCCCAAATTCATGCCCACAGGTCAACGGCAGAGGAGAGTGGGCCCCAGCCAGCCCACCATATGGGGGGGTATGTGGAGCCCACTGACTCCCCTGTCCCCCTTCCCCATCGTCAGGGTTCTGGAGCACCTCAGCAATCTCTCCAAAGAAGTGAACCTGGACTATGAGCGCAGCATGAACAAAATCAACTTTGACCAGATTGTCTCCTCCAAGCCTGACACATTCTCCTACGTGACCCTGCCTAAGAAGGAGGAGGAGAAGGTGCCCAGGCAAGGTGAGAGGGGTTGGACAAAGGCCCCATGGTCACCCACCTGGCCTGAGCCCTCTTGCCCTTCTCTGCTTCTTCCCCAACTGCCTGGAGAGCTGGGGTGGGGGTGGGCACTGATGAAGGTTCTTTTAAAAACCAGTAGTCTGAGCAGGGCAGAAGGGACCAGGTAAATGTATACTAGGACAGCAACTGTTGAGACATGGATGAAAGGGCTCTGATGGTCTGACTGAAGGACATACCACCTGCCCTTCCTCCAGTAGCAGGAGCAAGTGGCATTGCTACAGCCCCATTTGACCTGCGGCAGACTGAGTCTCAGAGTAGGACACTAGTTCTCCCAAGCCTTCCTTTCTTTGAGTTCCCTGATGCCTGTGAATTTCATTCCTGGACCCAGCTTCCACATGTGTGAAATGCTCAGGAAGCTGGGGGCAGTGCATGGGCAGTGGGCACTTGGAGGGTCCTGGTGTCCACATCTCCTTCACCTGGTGCTGGGTTATGTGCAGCGTGGGTGGGAGTGAAGGGGGAGAGGGTCTGTGGTTCTCATGCACTTCAAAGGGGTCAGTGACCCAGAGGGCTCTAGACAGGATGCATTTACTTACCCAGAGTGGGCAGCTCACTGTGAAGCTGTAGGGCCACTCTGGCAGGTCTGGGGGAAAGAGGGATTCTGGGGATGTGGGAGTCTCTTTGGGAGGAGAAGGGAGTTGCATCTCTCCATCAACACCCCTGATGTGTCCCAGGCCAATCTGACACTGGCCCTCTAATGCCACCCCTGCAGGGCTGGTGAGTGTCCCCAAGTACCCCTTTCGGGAGCAGAAAGAGGACTTCACCTTTGTGTCCCTGCTTACACGGCCAGAGGTCATCACGGCCCTCAGCAAGGTGCGGGCTGAGTGCAACAAGGTGACTGCCATGTCCCTGTTCCACTCGAACCTCTCCAAGTACAGCCGCCTGGAAGAGTTTGAGCAGATTCAGTCACAGACCTTCTCTCAGGTGTGTGGTCATCAAGGGCATAGAGGGCTACACACGGGCCAGAGCCTTGGAGCTGACTGGCTAGGGGTAAGGCTGTGGGTTCCTGTTCTCCTTAAAACCTAGACCTTGTCGGGGGATGGGGAGCTTCCAGGGGGATGGTTCGTCTAAGAGAGGAAAGGAGCCCCAAGGTAATCACTTTCCAGCCAACCCTGGTGGCCTCTGAAGCAGATCCCCCCACTAAGAATTGGGGTGTAAGGGAAGAAGGGTGCAGCCCTGTGGGAGACCATCACCAGATGGCCCAGAGAGAAGCTACCCCTCCCTGCTTCATTCTGTGTCTCTCTGCTCATTTCCTGTGTCTCAGTCTCTGTCTCTCCCTTGGCTGGAGGGAAAGCCCCGGTTTCTGCTGCTCCCATTCCCTTTCCCCCAGAGCATCCCTGGTCCCCAGGGTCATGGGAGGGTGCTGGTTGGTAGGGCTTGGCTGTAAGTTGGGGCAGGGGGGAGATCCTTCTGTGGTCACCTGGGTCCTGAGGCTGCCCTAGCACCATGGTGCATAGTCCCCGGGTGCAGTAGCTGTGGGCAGCACATTCCTGGGGCAGCCACCTGATACCACCTGTGGCCATTCCAGGTGCAGATGTTCCTAAAGGACAGCTGGATCAGCACGCTCAAGGTGGCCATGCGTAGCAGCTTGCGTGACATGAGCAAGGGCTGGTACAACCTCTATGAAACCAACTGGGAGGTGTACCTGATGTCGAAGCTGCGCAAGCTGATGGAGCTGATCAAGTACATGCTGCAGGACACACTGCGCTTCCTGGTGCAGGACTCGCTGGTCAGCTTCTCGCAGTTCATCAGCGATGCTTGCTACAGCGTGCTTGACTGTGCTGATGACATGGTCTGGGGCGAGGACCTCATCAATAGTCCCTACAGGTGGGGCCTGGCTGAGCCGAGACGCCTGGTGACCCCACTGCCACTTCCTGCTAGCCGCCAGGGGCTAGGCTGGTGCAGGGTGGAGGGAGCAGGACACCCAGGACCAGGGTGCCCAGCACTGCCAGGTCCTGGCTGGCAAGGAGAACCCGGCTCCTGCCCTGGTGGCCAGAGAATGTCCCACTAGCTCTGGCTTGCATGTCTCTGGGTGACCTTCCTTTTCTGTCAGTCATTGAGTCAGGAGTTATTCTTTGAGCACTTGCCACCAACCAGGTGGGGTTCTGGAGAACAAGAGAGGCATGACCCCTGCTCTCAGAGGGGACAGACCGCAAGCAAATGGATCAATAGCTCATCATGGCCATGGCAGGTGGCTGTGACAGACCCTGGGTGGGGCAGGGGACTTTGCCAGGGGCTCAGGGTCATCTGAGTCAAGACCTGAGACTATGAGGAAACTGGCTGCAGAGATGCTAAGAAAGGGCACTGGTAGAGGGTCCAACACATGCGGAGAGGCTTGGAGGGAGAGGAAGAGCTTGGGGAGGTCAAGGAAGGAAAGGCCAGAGCTGTGGCTGGAGGGGGAGGGCTGGTCGGGATGGCATGGGAGAGGTTGCAGGGACAGGCCAGATCACAGAGCCTTCTGGGGTCATTGTCCAGGGCTAGATTTATTCTAAGTGTGGTTAGCAGCCATCAGAGGGGAGTTATAATCTGATGAAACGATGTTCTGGATTTGTGGAGGCAAGTGAGGCAGAAGACAAGTGAGATCAAGTCTCCTACCATTGCCTAGATGAGGGGGATGACAGATGGGTCTGGATCGGGTTGGGAGGCAGATGTGGGGCCATGCACAGGTAGTGGTGCTGTGGGCCTGGCTGCAGGAGGATGTCCTGTGGGAGGAGGGCAGGGGAGGAGACGATCTGGCTCCTGGGGTCCACTGCTGGCTCTGAGCCCTGGGGGGAGCTGGCGGGAGTCAGGGGACACAGAATATTTGAGATGCCCGTTAAAGGTCTGGGAGGGTGGTGGTTGTCAATCCAGAGTGCAGCAGGGAGGCCTGGCTGGGATCTAGGCTTGAGGGTTGTTGGTGTGTTCTGGGCATCTGAAGCCAAAGATGGTGGCCTCTCAAGGAGAACATGGGGGCCCCAAGTGCCCAGGTGACCTGCCCTGATGACCTCAGGACATCCATCTCCCTGGTGCCCATGGACCTCTGGGCAAGTGGCAGAAATGGAATGGTTTTCTGGTAACTTAGGTTTCTGGGAGGAGGGAGGAGGCAATTCTCATGCATGGAGAAGCTCAAGAGCCATCATGCTGGCAGGAAGGGCAGAGGGCTGGGCTGCTGCTCACAGGCCTCCTCAGGCCCCTGCCCACGGTCAGCCCAGCCATTGCCCCACAGGCCCCGGAAGAATCCCCTGTTCATTGTGGACCTGGTGCTGGATAGCTCAGGGGTGCATTATAGCACATCACTGGAGCAGTTCGAGACATCTCTGCTCAACCTCTTCGACAAGGGCATCCTGGCCACGCACGCGGTGCCCCAGCTAGAGAAGGTACAGCTGCAGCTTGAGGCCAGGGCCTCTGATGCCCTGGCTGCTAGTGGCCCAAGAGTTTCTGAAACTTCAGGCCCCGCTTGTCTCCCTTGCTGGTTAGCCAGAGCCATCAGTGACCAGTGGCCCTTTCTGCTTTCCTGGGCACTGGACCGAGTCAGACCCAGGCAGGGGAAGACACTGCCTTTTGTGGGACTCACAGGGCTTCCAGCCTTATATTAGTCCACAGCCTGCCCTCAGAGACAACATAGCAAACCCTCTCCCTGACCCCCACCACGCTGTCTGTGATTGGCCACACTGCTGTCCACTCAGGCTTCAGGTCCCATCTCCAACCTGTCTGCCCACCTGCCTGCCCCATGGCTCACTCCCTGCCTTTGGCTCCACAGCTGGTGATGGAGGACATCTTTATCAGCGGTAACCCCCTGCTGGAGTCTGTGGGGCTCCACGAGCCACTAGTGGAGGAGCTGCGGGCCGTCATCGCCAATGCTATGCACAAGGCCATGATCCCACTGCAGGCCTACGCCAGGGAATATCAAAAGTATCTGGAGCTGAATAACAATGACATCACCAACTTCCTCAAGTGCGTGCATGCATCTGAGGGTGTCTGTGTTTCAGTGTGACCCCAGGCCACTCACTTACCACCCTCTGCCCCTCGTGTGTGCCCACTGTCCACAGGGCCTACCAGACACAGTGCCCATCAGCTGAGGTGGTTAGGGAAGTAGTGCTTACCCACCTGCGGGAGAAAGAGATCCTGGACAACTCGCTGCCCAGCAGTGTCATCATTGGGCCTTTCTACGTCAACGTTGATAATGTCAAGCAGAGCCTGTCCAAGAAGCACAAGGCCCTGGCCAATTCCATGTTGGACATCCTGGCCAAGAACCTGCACAAGGAGGTGGATGATGTAAGTGCCCAGCCACCTGGCCCTGGTGACTGCAACAGCACATGCACTCTTGCGTACAGGGTGAGCGCCCATGGACAAGGTGTCCCTAGGCACGGTCAGGGGTGTCTTCAGATGCCCAGGCTCATGGCAGGATCTGGAAGTCACCCTGCCTTGACCCTGCCTGCAGGGAGCTGTCCCATGTGGAAGGTCTCAGGAAATGGGGGCTCTTAGCTCTCTCCCTAGGCCTGGAAAGACCTAGGAGCCCCTCCTGAAGACAGGCCATTTCATGGAGCTGAGGACATGCAAGTGCAGACCTCAGGA
The DNA here is from genome assembly GCF_008692635.1 of Crocuta crocuta. Lineage (NCBI taxonomy): Eukaryota > Metazoa > Chordata > Mammalia > Carnivora > Hyaenidae > Crocuta > Crocuta crocuta. Next base: position 1,023,316 of record NW_027529995.1, read on the forward strand.
GTCTCATGCATGTGTTCGCTGGACATAGGAGGCTGGGGGTGGGGCCTGGCTCCCCAGCGAGTCAGCTGCAGGGTGTGGTGGATGGCGGCAATTACCTATTGGGAGACATGGGAGTCTAAGAAGGAGGAGCAGGCCCCAGGAATGGCCAGGGAGGGTGCATGGCCTCCCTAGCACCCTCTTCCCACCACCAGATCTGTGAGGAATTCCGCAGCATCAGCCGCAAGATCTATGAGAAGCCCAACAGCATCGAGGAGCTGGCTGAGCTTCGCGAGTGGATGAAGGGCATCCCTGAGAAGCTGGTGGGGCTAGAGGTGAGGCAGGTTCAGGAGGGACCACGGGCTGGTGGCTGGGGACAGAGTGGGGCTCGGAGATCAGGAGCCCAGGAGTCCGGAGATGAGGTAGACCCAGAGGATGGGGGGTTAGAGGGTTATGAGGCTGGGTGCATGGTGGGGGTTCAGAGCCATGCTATCTGGGAGGCCAAGAGTGCAGAAGGTATGGGTTAGGGGCTGGGGGTTGGAGGTGTGGTGGCCATGGCCCTTGGAACCCTGAACCCAGTGCTGGCTGTATACCCTACACCTCCTCTCCAACCCCAGGCCTCACCTCTCTGGAAGAGATCAGCCTTTCTTTAGCTCTTGACCACTTTGGAGTCCCACACATGCAGTTCTCATTACCACCTGTCCATGCAGGAGCGAATTGTGAAGGTCATGGACGACTACCAGGTCATGGATGAATTCCTTTACAACCTCAGCACAGAAGATTTCAATGACAAGTGAGTGGAAGCTTGGCCTCCAGCCCAGAGGGTAGGGAAAAACGAGCCAAGATGCATGGCTCTCAAATATCCCTGAGGCCACAGGCTGTGTGCTTACACCAGAAATGCCTGACAACTTGTCAGAGACCATGGCTCCACATGGGCCAGGGCCAGGTAGCCAATGGGGCAGCAGGAAATCATTTGAACCTCTTGGCCTAGGGACCCTGCTGCGTCCTTACCCTGTCTCCATTCTCTATATGGTCAGCCTGACACACATATGTTCTCATGGGCCCAGGATCCCCTTATTTGTGGTTGGGACCCTTTGGGATCCTTGGGAGCACTGAGTGAAGGCAAAGCCAGCCTGGTGGTCAGTCTTTGGGGGGGGGAGCACATGTCCCCACCCAGCTCAAGAGCCTTGTGGGAGATGGCCTTAGGTTGGATTTCCCCCCCAGAAATCCCTTGTCCACCCTGCCTCACAGACTAGGGGTGCCTTCAGAATGTTAGGGCCTGGGAGAGGTTGACACTGTCTCCTGGGAACCCTGCCAAGAGCCCCAAGGCATCAACCGTCCAAGGCATCCTGGTACCTGGGGTGGGCCTCCCCCAGGGTCAGCATTCCTAGGCCAGATGCAGGCAGAATCCTCGAATCCTACAGAGCTCCCATATCAGCCAGGCAAAGCCAGACTTGGAGTTAGTCTGATATGAAGGAAGTTGGCCTGGTAATCCAGGTTGGTCACCAAAGAAATGGAGACTAGAGGCTGTTGCTTTGTCTCATGGGAGGTGAGGCTCCTCCAGACCCTAGAATGTAACAGGGAAATTCAGCATCTCCTCTCTTATTTTCAATGCCCCTCTCCCTCTCATCCCATCACTGCACTGGGTACCTTGGACCTGCTTCTCCCTGGATGCTGAGCACAGCTCCCAAACCACAGTCACAGGGCAGGGACTACCTCCCCTGCCAGGCAGGCCTGCACCTGATGGTGGCAATGGTTGCCTCCAGCTCACTTCTGCTTCCTGGCTGCCTGGCCCTGGCTGGCTCCAGCTGCCACCTGGATTCCTCCATTCTCCCCTTCACCCTGGGTGTCCTTGCCTGGCCTGGTCACCCCATGATTTCAGCTGTGACCTTCCCCCCACCCCCATCCCTGCACCATCCAGATGGGCTGCCAGCAACTGGCCTTCTAAGATCCTTGGGCAGATAGAGATGGTGCGGCAGCAGCATATAGAAGATGAGGAGAAGTTCCACAAAATCCAGATCATGGATCAGAACAACTTCCAGGAGAAGCTGGAAGGACTGCAGGTGGGGCTGGCTGAGAGCTCTTCTAGGACTCGCTCCCCCCCCCACACACATGTGCTCTGGGCCCAGGCCTGGCTTCATGCGAGCAGGAGGGGCTGTGGCAATGTTTGATGGATGAACTGGTGGGTGAATGAAAGAATGGCTGAAAGAATGAGCTGAAAGCCTGGACGGGAGCTTAGGCAGCAAGGTCCAGAAAATTCAGGGTTGCAAAGAGCCCTAGTTCTTCTGTTGTATCCTCCGACCCCTGTGAGCAATGGGCACAGTGTTCAGGGTACTGGGTCTCCCTCTGATCTTGCTGTGTTACTGTGCTGGGAACCTTGGGCCTCTGGGTGTGTGGGGGGATGCATGCACATGGTTGGGGCCCCAGAGGCCTCTGACCCGAGCTCCTCGGCCCACAGCTGGTGGTAGCTGGCTTCTCCATGCATGTGGAGATTGCACGAGCGCACGAGATTGCCAACGAGGTGCGGCGGGTCAAAAAGCAGCTGAAGGATTGCCAACAGCTGGCGATGCTGTACAACAACCGCGAGCGTATCTTCGGCTTGCCCATCACCAATGTAGGCCTCCTGTGGGCACGCTGGCCCCCAGCCCCCAGGGCTCAAGGAAGAGCCTGCAGCATCTGTGGCCGTATCTGAACCCGGCTGCCAGGTGGCAGGGCCCTGGCATTTGGGGGATAGGGCTGAGCAGGTTGCAGAGAGGAAATAGCCCAGCCCTGGCCCTCAGGGCAAGGAGACCAGCTGGAAGCAGGCAGGAGGCTTTGCTGAGCTACTCAGACCCCCAGAGCCTGTGTGCAGCAGGAAGAAGGGAGGCCAGGCCAGGGCTCGTGGGGACAGAATCAGGGACAGCAGCTAGGAGCAAGGAGGGGGAGGGGACCTGGCCCAAGTTTGGACAGAGACCTGGAAGTACCCCAAGACAGCCTTGGTTTGTCTGCCCCTGTAGTACGACAAGCTCTCCAGGATGGTGAAGGATTTCCAGCCCTTCCTGGAACTCTGGACCACAGCCTCTGACTGGCTGCGCTGGTCTGAGAGCTGGATGAATGACCCCCTGTCAGCCATCGACTCTGAGCAGCTGGAGAAGAATGTCATCGAGTCCTTTAAGACCATGCACAAGTGCGTGAAGCAGTTCAAGGACATCCCAGGTAGGCAGCCAAGCCGGCCTGTCCCCTCTTTCCCTGCCTATGCTGGCTGTTTGTCACACCTGCCTGTCCTGCCCGGCAGCCTGCCAGGAAGTGGCCTTAGACATCAGGGCCCGCATCGAGGAGTTCAAGCCATACATCCCACTGATCCAGGGGCTACGCAACCCTGGCATGCGGAACCGGCACTGGGACTTGCTGTCCAATGAGATCAACATTAACGTCAGGCCCAAGGCCAACCTGACCTTCGCCCGCTGCCTCGAGATGAACCTGCAGGACCACATTGAGAGCATCAGCAAGGTGGCAGAGGTGGCTGGCAAGGAGTATGCCATTGAGCAGGTGGGTGACCACCAGCAGGTCCACCTGGCTCCACCTAGGCCCTGCCTGAAGGCACAGGAGTTTGAAAGTACTGGGCCCCATCCCTGGGGCCATTCACTAGGCACAGGGGTTGAGGTGCATTCTATTTGGTGAATAATCATGTACATAAAGTGCTTGGTGCCTTGTTCACCGTCCCTGCTATTATTCATTTACTCCTCTCAAATACTTCCTGGCCCAGGAAAGAGCTGATAACAGATGCGTAAATTGAGGCTCAGAGAGGCTCAGGACCTGTCCAGGGTGACATAGCCTGTAAGGGCTAGACCTGGGAACAGAGCTTCTAACCAGCGTCTTAGCTTCCTCCCAACACATGCAACATGCGTGTGCGTACCAGCTGGCCTTGAATTCAGACGAGGGCCCATGGGGGAATTTGTTGACCAGACAAGCAGAGGGTGTTTACCAGAGGGCCACAGTCAAGGCCGGACAGAGCCTGCTCTTCCCTGCCCAGTGCTGGTTATGTGACGTGTGGGCCCGCTCCTTCCTGGGACCCCGCTTTGACTTGTTCTCCCCGCCCACCCCCCAGGCACTGGACAAGATGGAGAAGGAGTGGTCGACCATCCTGTTCAATGTGCTGCCCTACAAGGAGACAGAGACCTACATCCTCAAGAGCCCAGACGAGGCCTCACAGCTGCTTGATGACCACATTGTCATGACCCAGAGCATGTCCTTCTCACCCTACAAGAAGCCCTTCGAGCAGCGCATCAACTCCTGGGAGAACAAGTTGAAGCTGACCCAGGTGGGCCTTCCCTGTCCTCACTCACCCCTCCCTAGGCCTCACACAGGCAGCCCTTTATGGCGTCTGGGTGGGACTCGAAGCGGCAGAGTGCCTTGCTCAGGTTTGCCCTGCTCCTGGAGCTCTGACAGGCCTCTGTCATTCAGAGCAGAACAGCTAGTGTGAGGCTCTCCATCTCATGTTCTGCCGCCAGAGAAGGCGATTCCGGATGTGAGGATGGGGCTAGTGTTTGGGCCGCTGCTATGACTGGGAAGAGGCAAGAGAGATGCCTGGTCTTGACACCAGCACCTCCAGTCCCAGAACTTTCTGGGCAGGACGCCACAAGGCCCTGAGGCTCCTGAGTGCCCTCTCTGCTCTGCCCTGAGCCTCCCGTTTCCATCTCATTTGGAGCCGGCTCCGAGGGAAGGGGCACTGGAGACTGCCCCTCTTCAGGGCTCTCAAGGCCAAGGCAGGAGCTGTGTGCAGAGCCTTGGAGGACTGTCCTGGGGTTAGGCCTACTGCTATGATTCTTACAGACCATTCCCTGGGGCCTTCCTGGGAGTGTTCAGAAACCTCCAGTGAAGGCCAGAAGCTGAGTGAGGAGGCCTTATCTGTGTGCTCCTTGGATCACTCAGAGATTCCTGAGTTCGTCAGCATTATCCCTGGGTCTCCCTGAGTCACACCGTCCCCTCCACCTGAAGTTCCATCCTCTCCTGCAGTCTCCTCCAAGGCTCAGCATCCAGTAGCCCTCACTGACTCCCCCACAACCACCTGAAAGATGGCCCCTGGTACCTCTTATAGAGAGCCCATCACCCATGCTGGGCTCTTGGTGAGTCAAAGGCAGAACTGGCTATTTCATGGACCATGGACACCTCCAGTTCAGGAACCACATCCTGTTTCCCTCTGTTTCTCACATGGGTGTGGCATAGGCCCAGCATAGAACTGGCTGAAACACACATCTCTTGAAGAGAAGAAGGAAGGAAGGAAGGAAGGAAGGAAGGAAGGAAGGAAGGAAGGAAGGAAGGAAGGAAGGAATTTGCATTGATAGGAAAAGAAATAAATCCTTAAAGAAGAATTTGGAGGTAGAAGTGGAAAGTGGCTTGTTTTGAAGGTATCTCACTCTTGGACTGATGTTTCAGAGAGTATTTTAGAGATGTCATGTTCAAGTCTCAAGATACCTCAGAGAATCCTGGGGTCATAGATCCAAAAGTCCTCCCAGGAAAGGAGACTGGTTTGATACTCCATGTGTTGACCTCTTCCCTCTGTGACTTCAGAGCTTGCTGGTGTGAGTGTGTTTCTCTCATAGGGAAGAGTGGCTCCCCTGGCCCTGTTGGAGGCTTGGGTGTCCTGTGGGGCACTTGGGGTTTCTCTGGAGGGCAGGGCCTCTGTGCAGCCTCTGCTCCCTGAGGTCCTGTGGCTGGCAGTGCCATCTAGAAATTCCCCTGTGGATGCTGGCTCTGGTGTCCAGTGGTCTGCTGAGCACTCTGGTGGGGTGAAATCTCTAGGTTATGGAGGACAGGACCCAACTTAGACCCCGGGCCCTGACAGTCCATGCCCTGTGCAGGAGGTGCTGGAGGAGTGGCTGAACTGTCAACGGTCCTGGCTGTACTTGGAGCCCATCTTCAGCTCTGAGGACATCAATCGGCAGTTGCCTGTGGAGAGCAAGCGTTACCAGACAATGGAGCGGATCTGGAGGAAGATCATGAAGAATGCCTACGAGAACCGGGAGGCGAGCTCACCTGCCGATGGGGCGGGGGAGGCAGCTGGGACCACTGAGGGCCCTGGTCACATTGTTGGGAGCCTCCTGGTCTCTTCTCTCCCTGAAAAAGAAAGACTGAAGGACAAGTTCCAAGTCCTGTGTCTCCCTGATTTGGCTCCCCAGTCTCAAGAGATACTCCTCAGAAACACAACAGTTGGTTTTCTTCTTGGAGATTTGCAGTCTACATTAGCATTTTTAAAGTCTCTGACAAGTCCTGCAACAAATCAAGCTCCTTGGCTTTGTTTAACCCTAATGTTTTTGACCATAGGCTTTTTTTCCTGTGAATTGACAGAGGTGATAGATGTGGGCCCTGGCTCGGGGCCATTTTCCTGTCCTCTTTCCTTCCCAGTTCCTACTGGTGGTCTCTGGCCAACATGAGTGCCCTCTGAGCCCACCTTGCTGTGTCCCAGTTTGACCATGCTCACTTCTTTTTAAAAAAAATTTTTTTTAACATTTATTCATTTTTGGGAGACAGAGAGAGACAGAGTGCAAATGGGGGAGGGCAGAGAAGAGACACAGACTCCAAAGCAGGTTCCAGGTTTTGAGCTGTCAGCACAGAGCCAGACGTGGGGCTCAAACTCACAAACCGTGAGACCATGACCTGAGCCCAAGTCAGAAGCTTAACCGACTAAGCCACGCAGGCACCCAGACCACATTCACTTCTGCTTTCTCTCTGGCCTGGTCACACAGGTGATCAATTTGTGCTCTGACCAGAGGCTGCTGGACAGCCTGCGGGACTGCAACAAGCTGCTGGACATGGTGCAGAAGGGCCTCAGCGAGTACTTGGAGACCAAGCGGGGCGCCTTCCCCAGGTGGGCGACACCTGGCCCGTGTCCACTCAGGCAGTATCTGCCCATAAGGCCGGGGCACAGAGGCTGCCTGACTCCCTCCCTCACCCTGTTGCCCTGGCAGATTCTACTTCCTGTCAGATGATGAATTACTTGAGATTTTGTCCCAGACGAAGGACCCCACAGCCGTGCAGCCCCACCTGCGCAAGTGCTTCGAGAACATCGCCCGGGTGGGTAATTGGGCCTGTGACTCAGGACCAGGAGCTCCGGGGCACCTTCCCAAGGAGGACAGCTCTTCTCTGGCCCCAAATCCTTTTAGCAGGAAATGAGGTGACAAGTGAGATTCTTGGCCTTGGAGACAGGCAGGGCCAGTGGGAAGAAGGGCAGCTGTAGAACCCCCAGCTCAGGGGACTCCTGTCCCCCTAGTACACTGAGGTGCTGGCTGGGCCGAGAGACCCAGGAAGCCAAGGTGCCTGAATCACCTCATCCTCATCTTCATCTCCAAGGAGGCCACACAAGTCTGTCTGAAAGGCACAGGCTCAGGCTCCTTCCCCAAGTGGGCTGGCCTGCAGCTGGGGACAAGGCAGGCCCACCTCGCACACGTGTAGTCAGAGGGGCGGGTGGAGGCAGCAGGGCCAGCTCTGGGGGCTGTGCTGGTCGGGGTCCTTGGGGACAGTGGTTAAGGCTGCTCTCACCCCACCCCTCCCCACAGCTGCTGTTCCAGGAGGACCTGGAGATCACACACATGTACTCAGCAGAGGGTGAAGAGGTAAAGCTGTCCTTCTCCATCTACCCGTCCAGCAACGTGGAGGACTGGCTGCAGGAGGTGGAGCGCAGCATGAAGGCCAGCGTGCGGGACATCATCGAGAGGGCCATCAAGGCCTACCCCACAGTGAGCTGTGCCTCCCATGCCAACACAGGCTCTGTGTCGCCCTGCCCCCGCCACTCCATCACAGGGCTGCCTCCTCCCAGCCGGCCTCATCCTTAAGCCCTGCCTTGACCACTGCTGCTCACAGTCAGCCAGGGGGCAAGTGGTCCTTGAGGTCACTGGAGGAGAAGGAATCTGAAAACAATCCAAAAACGAGACATGCCCCTGATAATAACCAGCCACTGTGGTTGTGTTTCAATGCTCACTGTGAGCCTGGCCTGGCCCAGGGCCTCTCCCACATTACCTCCCTCAGTCCACGGCCAGCAGCGTGCCTATGGGTTAAGCCTTAGCCTATAGAGTCAGGTCAGAGGCATTTTCTGTCCAAAGCTACGTGGTTTAAAAGTGGCAGTCAGGATTTGAACCCAGGACTGCATGTTCCCTGATCCTAGGCTCCCACCCCTCAGCTGCAAAGTCTCCTCTGCTGAGGAAATGATGATTCTGCCCAAATGACTCTGCAAAGAGGCCTAGAGCTTAATGGCTCCTCTACTTCTGAGGTGGAATTAACTACTTGGGCCTAGAAGCACAGACGAAGTTGAAGCAAAAAAGAGGGTGCAGAGTTGGGGCTGACAGCCTCCTGGGCCAGTCCTGCCTATGTTATTTTTCTAGATGCCCAGGACCCAGTGGGTTCTAAACTGGCCTGGCCAGGTGACCATCGCTGGATGCCAGACCTACTGGACCATGGAGGTGGCAGAGGCCCTGGAGGCCGGTAACCTCAGTAACAAGCTGTTCCCCCAGCTCACTCAGCAGGTGGGAGGTCACCATCTGCTTCCCGCATACACCCCACACCCCGGGAGAACCCAGTCCCTCCAGGAGGTTTTCCTATATTGATCCTGTAAGGGGCCTGGAGTGAGATAGAGACAATAGGCCAGACAGCCCCGAAGATGAGTGTCTCAGAACCAGTCATGGTGGGAGGGACTAGGGGTCTGAGAAGAGTTCTGAGACCAAGCTAGTGCCCCTCTCCCAATGGTCAGGGAGGGAGTCACACACCTGGAGCCTTCCTGCACTGTCCCCCGGGCTCTCCTTGGCCTGTGCACTGGCTCCTCACTGTGCACTCCTTCCTCAAGCCCCTTGCCAGGCTGCACCAGCTCCCTCGGAGCTCACGTGACACTGTGTGCTGCAGGGAGCCGGAGGCCATGCATGTGCCTCCGCTTTTATTTGCTTTCCTGCCAGACTCCCCAGGTGACCAATGCCCTGCTTGCCCTCCTCTGTCTTGTTCTGTGCCCCTTCCCATCCTAGACCATAGGAAGCCTCCAGAGGGGCACCTGGGTGGCTCAGTTGGTTAAGCGTCTGACTTCGGCACAGGTCATGATCTCATGGTTCATGGGTTCGAGCCCCTTCAGGCTCTGTGCTGACAGCTCAGAGCCTAGAGCCTGCTTCTGATTACGGTCTCCCTCTCTCTTTACTCCTCCCACACTCATGCGCTGTTTCTCTCTGTCTCAAAAACAAAAAACAAAAACCATTAAAGAAGCCCCCAGAATAGAGATTAGTCCTGACAGAAGCCCAACATCTGTGGAAGGGAGGGAAAGCTTACCTGCAGTGTGACCATGCCGATATCTGACCGTGTCCCTCCACTCCTGCAGCTCAGTGACCTGGTGGCCCTGGTGCGGGGGAAGCTGTCCCGCATGCAACGAGCTGTTCTGTCAGCACTAATTGTCATTGAGGTCCATGCCAAAGATGTGGTGAGCAAGCTGATCCAGGAGAACATAGTCAGTGTGAATGACTTTGAGTGGATCTCACAACTGAGGTGAGGATTCAGGGGCCCCTGGGCCCGGCCATGCCCAAGGCCAGGGCAGGGTGGAGAGTTGGTCTACATCAGGCCCTGGGACAAGCTGGGCAGGATGCCTTGATGCCCTCATTCTCCACCTCACCTTGGCCACATACCCAGTGACCCATGGTCCCCATGACCCAGGAACCCATCTCCCTGCAATGCCAGGTACTACTGGATGAATAACAACCTGTACATCCGGGCTGTGAATGCCGAGTTCGTCTATGGCTATGAGTACTTAGGCAACAGCGGGAGGCTTGTGATCACGCCCCTGACCGACAGGTGAGTGCCACCCTCCCCATGTACCCTCCTACCCTGGGAGCCTCCCCCCAGCTTTGGCTAGCTTAAGAGTTTGGGCACCACAAGGTACAGTCGGTCCACGATGAGCCAGTCTTCAAAACAGTGCAAGGTTAGGAGCATGGGTTTCAGGTTCAAAACCAGTTCTGCCCGAAGATATGAATAGACACTTCTCCAAAGAGGACATCCAGATGGCCAACAGACACATGAAACGATGCTCAGCATCCCTCCTCATCAGGGAAATACACATCAAAACCACACTGAGATACCACCTCACGCCAGTCAGAGTGGCTAAAATGAGCAAATCAGAGAACTCTAGATGCTGGCGAGGATGTGGAGAAACGGGCACCCTCCTACACTGTTGGTGGGAATGTAAACTGGTACAGCCCCTCTGGAAAACAGTGTGGAGGTTCCTCAGGAAACTAACAATAGAACTCCCCTATGACCCAGCAATAGCACTGCTAGGAATTTACCCAAGGGATACAGAAATGCTGATGCATAGGAGCACATGTACCCCAATGTTCATAGCAGCACTCTCCACAATAGCTAAAACATGGAAAGAGCCTAAGTGTCCATCAACAGATGAATGGATCAAGAAGATGTGGTTTATCTATACCATGGAATACTACATGGCAATGAGAAACAATGAAATCTGGCCACGTGTAGCAACATGGATGGACCTTGAGGGTGTTATGCTGAGCGAAATAAGTCAGGCAGAGAAGGACAAATATCATATGTTTGCACGTATAGGAGGATTAGGAGGAACTTGACGGAGGAACAAGGGGGAGAAGAAGGGCGGAAATGGTGGGGGAAAGGGAGAGAGGCAAACCATGAGAGACTCTTGAATGCTGACAAAAACTGAGGACTGATGGATGTGGGGGGGAGGGGGGATGGGCATGGAGGAGGACACTTGTGGGGATGAGCACTGGGTGTTATGTGGAAACTAATTTGACAATAAACTATTTGTAAAAAAAAAAAAAAGAAAACAACAACAACAACAAAAAACCAGTTCTGCCCGTCATAGGCTGAGTGACCTTGAACAGGTGACTCAACACTATGTGCCCCAGTTTCCTCTGCAGCCTCCTCAACGTGGTTATAAGAATTTTATGAGCTGAGGTGTAAAGCTTTTAGTATATGTGTGGCACTCCGTAGCACCTAACGGGTATGAGCTTTACTAATTTCATAAGTCAAAGCCTCCTTTCAATGTACCAGAGGAATTGATCTTGAGAGAAGTAACAGGCAACCCTTTTGTAGAGTGAACAACTCTCTTCTAAAATAATCAGTTGTTTCCTCTGGCCACTTGTACTTAGCAGCAGCTGAATTTTCAAATTTGGTTTTGAGGAAGGAAAGTGAAGTGTGGTCAGAGGTCAGCCATCCCAGCAGGTCCCTGAGCAAAGCTCTGCAGGGCCATGGGGGGTGGGGGGAAGCATGGCGCAGGTGGCCGAGGGTTCTAGTCCTGACCCTGGCAGCCAAGGCGAGCACACCTGGGGCCCTGACAGAGGGAGAAGCAAGAGACACCATCCATGAGGTCCGACACCAGAAGGCTCTCTCTCCCTGTGTCTCTGGGAATCCTGAGGAAGGAACGTGGCCCATATCTACCTCCTCTCACTCCTGTAGGTGCTACCTGACTCTGACTGGGGCCCTGCACCTCAAGTTTGGGGGCGCCCCAGCTGGCCCAGCTGGCACAGGGAAAACTGAGACCACCAAAGACCTGGGCAAGGCCTTGGCCATCCAGACAGTGGTGTTCAACTGTTCTGACCAGCTCGACTTCATGGCCATGGGCAAGTTCTTCAAGGGCCTGGCCAGGTGAGGCTGGGCATTAGGTTGGCCCAGGATAGGGCAGGAAGGCTGACCTCTCCCAGGGACACTGCCTGAGGCTCCCAGGAGCAACACAGTGTGGAGGAGGGGACAGGATGGAATAATAGCAGTCAAAGACTCAGTCCCTAGTGGGCACTGGGGTGAGGTGGTGGGTGTTGGGAATATGGCCAAGCTGGCAGAGATGACCATTGGAGGCTTCCTCTCAGCAGAGTCACAGGGGGGCTTGGAAGATGTCAGGTGAGCTCTGAGCTCATATCCCCCCATTGTCCTTACCTTGCTCAGTGCTGGGGCCTGGGCCTGCTTCGATGAGTTCAATCGCATTGATGTTGAGGTGTTATCTGTGGTAGCACAGCAAATCACCACCATCCAGAAGGCTCAGCAACAGCGGGTGAGCATCCGGGGCTCCACCCCATGCCTCCCTCAAGTTACCACCGCATCTCTTCACTATCCCCAGCATGCCCATGCTGCCACGTGGCTCCCCATCCTGGCAGCACCAAAAGCCAGGCACTCAGGCCTGCCCTGAGCCCAGCCTGTCTCATCTCACAGGGGACTGGGCAGTCCCACTCCCCCTTGTGCAACTGTCCCTGAGAGGCTTGTGTAGCCAGTCAGGGAGACCCACACCCTTACCCCACTCCAAGGGTAACTTTCAGGCTGGCTGTTGGGTGGTGGATGAAGGGGTCCCTCCCGCATCCTGACCCTTATGGGAAGTCCCAGCCATTCATCCCTTCTCTAGCCTCGTTTAGAGTGGCCAGAAGTCTCCTGGTGACAAGAGCTGGGAGGCTGGCAGGTGCCCTGCCCCACCCCAGTAGGGCACTGGGTCCCAGTCAGAGCTGAGCTTGCCCAAGTCTAGTAGAATGAGTGTCAGGAACTGGGGGTGGGGTGTGGGTAGCAGGAGATGTGTGAAGACCTCAGGGAGCCAGGACCTGGGAGGCCGCTGGTAGCCACCAGGACCAGAGGTCTTAGGCCAGATCCTGAGAGAGGAGGCTACCCTCTCTCCTGGGCTGAGCAGCTATAGCAGGAACAGGGCATCCACAGGGAACAAGGGGGCCGAGCCAGAGAGGAGGCAGGCGAGTCACCCCCTCCCCCACCTCCACCACCTAGGTGGAACGCTTCATGTTTGAAGGTGTCGAGATTCCACTCGTTCCATCCTGCGCCGTGTTTATCACCATGAACCCAGGATACGCTGGCCGCACCGAGCTTCCCGATAACCTGAAGGTGAGTTTGGGCACAGAGCAGCCCTAGCGGCTTCCCAGAGTACTGGCAAGCCCTGCAGCTGTGGCCTCAGAAGTGCCACAGAGCTTATGTGAGGATACGCAGCTGCAGGACATCAGGGACGATGATTCCCCGTGGTAACCTTCCTGCCCAGTGTCCTGAGACCCACCCCCAGCCATGGAGAGGAGGCCCCAGGCTCATCCTCAGGCTTGGGAGAAGTCAGGGGGCAGGTTCAGGTCTATACAAAGGACCAGGTTCTAATGAGCAGAGTGCTCCAGCCACAGGGGAGGACACGCCTTAGCTATGGCAGGCGAGGTGCAGAGGGGATCCAAGCATCAGTGAGGCAGGAGGGTGGTGAGGCTGCCTTCTGAGGACCAGGCGGTCCAGAGAGTAGGCTGTGGTCTGGGAGGGGAGACCTGCTTCTCCATTCACCTGTGTACCTCATGCCCCAGGCACTCTTCCGGCCCGTGGCCATGATGGTCCCGGATTATGCCATGATCGCAGAGATTTCGCTCTACTCCTTTGGCTTCAACGAGGCCAGTGTGCTGGCCAAGAAGATCACAACCACCTTCAAGCTGTCTTCTGAGCAGCTTAGCTCGCAGGTGAGGTCCTGCCCCCACCAGGTTCCAGGGTGTGAGAGCTGCTCTCTGCTCCCAGTGAGCCCCATGAGATAGGAATTACATCCCTACTTCTCATCTGAGGGCTAATTCAGGTGCAAGGAAGGGTCAAGCATTAGGAAACCATGGGCCACACAACCCAAGGCTGAGAAGCAGGTACCTTGGGTCTTACGGGACCAGAGCAGGACAGCAACCCCATGCCCCCCCCTCCCCCGCACCATGGGCCATCCAGTCAGTATGCTGAGCCCAGCTTCTGGGACAGCTGCCGCCGGTGCCGACACCAGCACTGGTGGGTAAGCTTTCCTGTCCAGCTCCCTTCTCAGGCAGGGTTCCCCTTTGCAGTGGCAGAGCCTCGCCTCGCCTGGGCTTGCATGCTGCAAGCTTAGTTTCTCTTTCTTAATAGTTGTGAAAAGGTCCCTGGTGTCATCCTAATGGGCCCCTTCTAGATGACCTGCTCATGCATGAACACCAATCACTGTGGCCAGGGGGAAGCCATGCGGCCACCAAAACCCACGTGCTGGGGGAGATGCAGTCTGTTCCTGGGAGAAGCAGCAGCTGCCCACCACAGTGCAGCCCGGGAGCCAGCGCCCCCACACACCTTCTTTGTAACCATCCACTTTCAAAGATGCTGCCCTCCCCTCAGACTCACAGTACACACATGGTTCTGGAAAGGCAGTCAACCTTTCTTAAGTGCCGGTGACTCAAAGTCTAGCCCAGTCTCTTCATCTTGCTCCAAGTCTGAGACTTCTGGGAAGTGCGCTGTTCTGTGGGTCAGGTCAGGATGTAGCTCTCATGGTCTGGTCCCATGGGCAAAAAATGATAAATTTAACTGTTTCCAACATGCCTGCTATATAATTGAGAGAAATGGAACCAGCAGCAAAGAAGAGAAAAGCCGTGGTGGTGTGGCCAAAAGGGTGGGTCTGGAGAGACATTAAGAGAGAATGCTAGAAGGAAGCTCAAAAGCCCTAGGAGCCACCCCTATTGTGGCACCAATGGGAACCCCTTCTTTCACTTTTTGAACAAACACACATGCCTCCCTGTCCATGGTGCAGTGCTTGGACTGCAGGACTCTGCCTGTGTGAGTCCTCACCCTCAGGGGCCAAGAGTCAAGCAGGGGATTCAGGATAAGTAAACTTGTGAAGGGAGAGGGCTACTGGGATGGTAAAGAGAAGGTGCCAGAGGAGTGCAAACGAGTGCAGCTGGCTCAGGCTGGGGCCTGTGGGCAGTCGCAGACAGCCTTCAGGGGAAGTGACATTGCAGCTTCCAGCTGGGTGAGGGCCAGGTACCAGGTGGGAGGTAGAGTGTTCCAGGCAGAAGCCCCCAAAGGGACAATGCCCATCCACCCCTCCTCCTGTGCGGCGGTGACAGGATCACTATGACTTCGGGATGAGAGCTGTGAAGACTGTGATCTCGGCTGCCGGCAACCTCAAGCGAGAAAACCCCAACATGAATGAGGTGAGCTCCATCCAGTGGCACACCCGGGCCAGCCTCCAGGAGGGCTCAAGAGGGCCCGGAGGGATGGCCGACCTGGGTCCCCTGAAGCCCCCACCGGCCTCTGCTGCAGGAGCTGATATGCCTCCGGGCTATCCGAGACGTGAACGTGCCCAAGTTCCTGCAGGAGGACCTCAAGCTCTTCTCTGGGATTGTATCAGACCTGTTCCCTACCATCAAGGAGGAGGAGACTGACTATGGCATCCTGGACAAGGCCATTCGCAAGGCCTGCGAGAAGAGCAACCTCAAGGATGTGGATGGTAAGCCCCAGGCCCTGCCCTCATAGTCCCAGGGATCCAGGGCAGGGGCACAGAGACAGGGCAGTACCATCTCTGAGTCGCTCACACCCAGACAAGAGTGCCGTAGGCTGGGGCTCTCTGCCAAGCAATCCCTGTCTCAGCCCTGTCTCCACTGGAAACTTCAGGTAATAGTTGTCTAGGAAAATGTCCTCTCTCCCACTCATGCGTTTGACACCAGATGTGCCAGTTTCCCAGTTCTTCAGCACCAGCTGGCTGTCCCATAATTCAATTCAGTTCTGACACTAATCAGAGGCCCAAGTCCCAAGTAGTCCCAAGTAGTGGGTCCCCAGGTTCCCCACAACTTTTCTCCAGCCTGGCTACAAATCAGAAGTTCCCGTGACCCCTTCCTTAGGTTTCACCATTCACTAGGACAACTCACAGAACTCAGGGAAACAAGTTTACTAATTATAATATAATAAGGGATTTAAGCAAGGATACAGACAAATAGCCAGATGAAGAGATACATAGGGTGAGGTCTGCCCCTTGGAGTCTGGGGTGAACCACCCTCCCAGAACATGGATGTGCTCGCCTACCAGGAAGCTCTCCAGACCCCATGCTGTGGGGACTTTTATGGAGCCTTCATCATGTAGGCATGATAAATTCTTAATTATTACCAATTGTTCTCTACCCCCAGCCTCCTCTCCCTTCTCCGGAGAACGGGGGAGTGAGCCTGAAAGTTCTAAGCATCTAACCATGGTTTGGTCTTTCTGGTGACTGGCCCCCTCCCAGGAGCCCACCACCAAGAGGTGCCTCATTAGAAGAAAAGACATTTCTAGCACTCAGGAAATGACAAAAGTTTTAGGAGCTCTGTGTCAGGCACCAGGATCAAAAGCTAAGTCTTAGAAAAGAAGATTTTCCTAGCATTCTATTTAGAACGGTTGGAGGAGCTCTGCATCAGGACCCCGGGTCAGAGACCAATGTATATTTTGCTGGTTATTTTACATTGGGGCAGCAAATCCTGTTGGCTCCCCCACACCTCTTGCTGTAGTCCCTCTCCCCACGAGGGGAGCAGTCACAGCATTTGGGCCCCTCTTGGGCCCTGTGCCTCCCTGACAGAGGCTCTCCTCTGCCCCGTCCTCACCTGCCTGGGGCGGGAATCACTGGGGAAATGGTGAGCTGTGGCCTGCCCACATCCACCGCCCCACCTCGTCCCACCCCAACTCCCCTCTTTTAGAGCAAAGCATGTCGCTCCCTTCTTTAGGACTTGCTCATACTCCTCGTGGAACGCGGCCCTGTGGTTGTTGGGCTAAGGAGCGTTCGTGCCTTTCTTGAACTAGATTGTCACAAAAACCGCCACACATTTGGAAGAACTCTGGGGGATGTCCCCCTGACCCCAGCTGTCTTTCTTGATAGAACGTGGGGGGTCTCCATGCAGCCACTGCATAGCCATGCAGCTCGAGCTCGGGTCCCACCATCCCCTGGCCCAGCTGACCTTTCCTCTCCTCCTAGACCCTCCCTGCCAGTCCTTTGTGGAGTAGGTGCTCCCCCAGGAAGTCACACCTGGCTGTTCTGGCCACCCTGGCTACACGGGGCCCTCCTCTGGGCCTTATGTGCTCATGCTGCAAGGCCTCTCTACCCTCCACTGTTCATTCCACATGCAACTCTAATGCCCCTTCCTGCCCACCAGGTCCCAGCAGGCTTGTTGAATGAAGCCTCAAAGTCTCTTGCTCATGGCCTTGGGTTAGCTTAGCCATGACTGAACAATTGGACCTTGTCCGATATACAGGGACCCCCAGGCATGTGATACCATAGCTCTATCCCATTCCCCAAGCCACTCTTGGGCCCAAGTGATATGCTCATTTCCTACCTGTGGCTCTGGCCCTCAGCCCGCAACTGGCAGCTGTCCCTACAGCTCTGGTCTTGGCCAGTCAAAGCTCCTGCCTGACTCTCAGTTTTGTCCCTGGGATTTTGCCACGTATTGGCCAAAATTTACTCAGGGTAGTGCTTTCAGCAGGCGCTGATGTTGCTTCTAGGGCCCGTGCCAGCTGGATACCTGACCGATGGGTGTTAGGGACTAATAGTCACAGTGGCAATCATGGCTGGCCATTAGCAGAGTCCCTACTCTGTGCCAGGTTCTGTGTTCATGGCGTCACCTTCCCCCTCCTATGAGGTAGGCACTATTGCCAGCTGTATTTTATAGATGAGGAAACTGAGGCTCAGGGTGACCCACCTCAGGGCAACAGTGAGCTAGGGGCAGGACCAGGACCCAAGCCCATGCTCTGCCCCCTGGGCTCCACTTGCTTGTCCCTCCAGGCTTCCTGACCAAGTGTATCCAGCTCTACGAGACCACAGTGGTGAGGCATGGCCTCATGCTGGTTGGGCCCACAGGCTCCGGCAAGAGTAATGTAAGTGGAGCCAAGCAGGCGATCCAGCACCCAGACAGCGGGCCTGAGGGTGGTGGGGCCTTAGCGGGGCTCTTGGCCCCCATTTGTACCTCTGTGGCTTCTAGAATACCCCTCCTGCCCCTGTAGCCTGCAGCCCACTCCAGCCTGGTTCTCTGGGGAGCCAGGAGGCTCACTCTTGGTGGCTGTATCCCCAGTGTTACAGAGTCCTGGCAGCCGCCATGACGTTGCTGAAAGGACAGCCATCCATCAGCGGTGGTGTGTACGAGGCTGTCAGTTACTATGTGCTTAACCCAAAGTCCATCACGATGGGCCAGCTGTACGGAGAATTTGACCTGCTCACCCATGAGTGGTGAGTGGTCCCAATCCCTCTGCAGTTATCACCCTGTGCCTAGACTTCTAGAGGCTGTGGGCCATGTGTCCCCCCACCCCCCCATCCCAGTGGGAGGTCAGGAGCCTCGGTGCTGTCCTCTGCAAAGTGGGGGTAATAATGGCACCATGATTGACGTAAGGAGAAAATGAGCTTGACGTAAGGAAGATGTCTGGACAGCATGGCACATATCAAGTTTTTGGTAAATGTTGCCTGCTGTCATGACCCCAGAGTGTCAGCAGTCCCTCTCAGGGCCTCCATGCCCAGGCAGATATGTGCATGTCAGGGAAAGTGCCCTGAGCTGGAGCGGGGTAACAAGGTGGACCGTCCAAATGTCAGCACGTGGGACGCTTTTCTCTGGGGTGATTCTGTTTCTCTCGATAAGTTTCTAGTCTCTGCTGGGGGTTTTGCTTGGCTCCAGTGTTCTGGGAACCCAGTGGCAGTTAGGCCCTGGAGAGGGGCACTCACCTATCTTTCCAAATGTGAGTCTAGCCTGCTCCCCCATTTCTGGTAGAGCCACTCCAGGCTCCTGCATGGGTAGGTGGGGGGCCTGGGAGATCAGACCCAAAAAAGGTTTCCCTACCCACCAGTTTCACTGGCGTTTGGGGCCTTTGAAACCTGAGCCTTCTTGGGTTCTGTGGAGGGAACTGGATACATCTCATGACTCATCCCTTGCTTTCTCTGCTAGGTCATTGACCTCTTCTTCCCTTGCCATGTCCCCGAACGATGTGGACCTCCATTTCTCCTATTGCCTCCTCCCCCGTTTCCTTTCTTTTCCCCAGAACATCACCCTTTATCTTCCTTTACTATAACTTGAATGGAGATTCGGCAAAGAAGGAATATAAGCACACATTTTTATAACTCCATGTTCTACCAAAAAGTCCCATTTTCCCCATTATAGTTTTTAAATGAATAAAGATACTGAAGGGGAAAAAAAAAAAAAAACGCAGAGCAGGGTCAGACTGGCAGTCAGATGTCCCTGGGAGACACGCTGTCCTTGCTGCCCTGTTTCTGGGCGCCTACAGCCCTCTCCTCCTGGTGGCTGCAGGACAGATGGGATTTTCTCCTCCCTCATCCGGGCGGGGGCCGTCGCCTCCGATACCAATAAGAAGTGGTACATGTTCGATGGGCCGGTGGACGCTGTCTGGATAGAGAACATGAACACGGTGCTGGACGACAACAAGAAGCTGTGCCTCAGCTCTGGGGAGATCATCAAGCTCACAGAGGTACGTCTACCTGTCCGTCTCCCTAGCTCTCCTCCACAGCTGGGTGGGCCCAGCGGCTGCAATATGCTGGCTGTCCTCGTCCCCCTTGCCCTCTGAGGGCCACAGCTGCATCTCAGGGCATCCTCATGACCTTTGATGTCCCTCCCCATCCCAAGCTTCCCACACCTCAGCCATGCCTCGTGCAGCTGCTCAGGGCTGCCTGTCTGCAGACCCACATTCTGTGATGCTCTGGGCCCAGGTCCAGGATGACCACACACTGCTCTCTGGCTGGCTCTGCCTTGTGCCTCCCAGGCCCACCTGCAGCCATGTCAGCCCAGTTTGGGTCAGGCATCTTAGCAGTGTGCCTTTAGTATGGGAGACAAGTGGTCCCAGACCTGGCCACAGGGACACCTGCCTGGTGTGTGAGGTACAGTTCTCAGCAAAGGAGGTATCGTCTGGGCATAAGAGCAGTTCTTATGCATCAGCAGATCACTGAGCTGATCTCTTGAGCCCTTCTGAGAACACCTGGAGATTCTGGAGTATAGCAGACAGCTCTTGTCAGATTTCTCTAGGGCTCCAGGGACCCCAAAATGCCCCAGTCCTATGCTAGCCAGAGAGTAATCAGGAATCTCCTGACTTTGGTTCTCCTCAAGACTCCAGGGAGCTATTTTATCAGCTGAGGACCAAGGGGTTCCTCCGTCCCCACCACCCCAGCACTGCTCCTGGCCCACAGGCTGCCCACAGTTGCAGGACAGGAACTGCTCCCCATGGCTCTGTGGCCCTTGGAGCTGGTGGCTGGCCCACTCACACAGTTCATGTTGGTGCCAGGCGATGACCATGATGTTCGAGGTGCAGGACCTGGCAGTGGCCTCCCCAGCCACAGTGTCCCGCTGTGGCATGGTGTACCTGGAGCCCAGCATCCTGGGGCTCATGCCCTTTGTCGAGTGCTGGCTAAGGACGATCCCTCCCCTATTCAAGCCTTATGAGGAGCAGTTCAAGGCCCTCTTTGTTGGCTTCCTGGAGGTAAGCAAGGCCAGTGTGCCCGGCCCAGGTGGGGCAGCCAGGTGCTATGGCCGCCAGCCATAAGAGCCAGATGCTCATCCTCTATAGGGGGCCATAACTTTCATCCGGCACTCAGTAAAGGAGGTGATCGCCTCAACCGACAGCAACCTGATCATGAGTCTCCTCAAGCTTCTGGACTGCTTCTTCAAGCCCTTTCTGCCTAAAGAGGTACAGCTCTGAGCAAGTGGGGCTGGGTGCCTGCTCCTTTTTGCCCCCTGGTCTCCTTGCCTGGGGACTCAAGGACCCTGAACCCCAAGCCCAGCTTCCTGGAAGAGA
The DNA here is from genome assembly GCF_008692635.1 of Crocuta crocuta. Lineage (NCBI taxonomy): Eukaryota > Metazoa > Chordata > Mammalia > Carnivora > Hyaenidae > Crocuta > Crocuta crocuta. Next base: position 1,043,797 of record NW_027529995.1, read on the forward strand.
GATTCAGATGGGCTCACATGGGTCACGAGATCACCCCCATCAGGTCTGTTGCAGAGATGCCAAACTATACAGCAGAGGCTGAAGCATGCCCCCAACCTCCGCTTCCTCAGGCTACTTGGCATTATTCTTGCCTTGGCCTGATGCTGTTCCCACTATCCCCAGGGCGTCAAGAAAATACCCCCAGAAAAGCTGAGTCGCATCTCAGAGCTGATTGAGCCCTGGTTCATCTTCTCCCTGATCTGGAGTGTGGGTGCCACAGGGGACAGCGCCAGCCGCATCAGCTTCAGCTACTGGCTCAGGATCAAGATGAAGATAGAAAAAGTGAGAGGTGGCAGCCCCCAGGCTGGGCTCCCAAGTCCAGGATGTGTGTGCTGAGTGCCGGGTGTTCTGGGACCACCCACAGGATCCAGGGCCACAGAGACAAGTAGCCACGCAAACTCCTGGGCCTCACAGCCTGGTTTTCCTCTGGTCCCTCACAGATGACCATGCAATTCCCGGAGGAGGGGCTGGTGTTCGATTACAGGCTGGAGGATGCCGGCATCAGCAGCACTAATGACGATGAGGATGAAGATGAGGAAGGCAAGCAGGTGAATGCAGGGCTGTGCTGAGGGGACAGGATGGGACAGGAAGGGTCCCACTGGGTGGTGGCTATCCTCCTTGATGAATACTGACTACAGAGAGGAGGCCTTGTTGATAGCCACAGGTTTTAGGTGGCAGTTATTTGCATTACCTCATGTATCCTCAAGATCCACAGCACACCTATTGTGTCCATTTTCCAGACAAGGAAATTGAGGCTCATAACAGTCACAACCAGGTAGTGGGTGGCAGAGCTGAAATTGAACCTGGACTGGGAGATGTTCCTGGAGTTCCCTCCCAACCATATGCATTGACTCCTCCATGTTGATGCTCAGACCAGGGATGGTCATCTCAATTCTAATAAAAAGTCCCATTTTCCTAGGGGCTGGGCACCCTAAGAGCGGGGCAGCAAGACCTCAAAGCCTGCATTGGTGTCCTATCCATCCTATCAGCCAGCGAAGGTTCTGTGAGCCTATTCTGCTTCCAGGATCAGGATCCCAGCCCAGCAGGAGGAGGCGGCAGAGAGGCATTTGTGGAGATGGCCACTATGCACAGTCCTGCTGGGGACCTCAAAGGGCACATTTGAGTCTGACAGTGTGACTTGTGTTTGACTATAGTGAGCACCCTCATCAGGGGAGGTCTGCAAGCTGGGTCAAGGCTGTGGGTGAAGGAATTCATGCAGGTAGGGATGGTGGGGGGAGACAAGGCCAGGGGACCTCAGCACCTGTGGTTCTGGCCCCCCCCCCCACCCTTGGGTGGCCTCAAACTAAACAGTGAAGGCCNTAATGTTTATCTATTTTTGAGAGAGAGAGACACAGACACAGACAGAGATAGAACATGAGCAGAGGAGGGGCAGACAGAAAGGGAGACACAAAATCTGAAGCAGGCTCCAGGCTCTAAGTTGTCAGCCACAAACCATGAGATCATGACCTGAGCTGAAGTGGGACCCTCAACCTACTGAGGGTTTTGATTTCTTTTAAAATTACCAGGAAGATGAACTTTTAGGTCAAAGAACATTTTTAATGTATAATATTAATACATTTGTCTTATTTTAATACTGTTATAAATTAGAATTTTTAATATTTTTTATNGTCTGGCCCCCCCCCCCCACCCTTGGGTGGCCTCAAACTAAACAGTGAAGGCCTTTGACTTCTGGGCTGTCCAATTGCCAGAAGACTTCCCTGATGCAGAGACCCATGGCTTCCCTAGGAAGCTCCCTACTGGGGCAGCTATATGTAGAGAGCCCCCCTACTCCCAGTGGTCAGTTCTGGGATCCTCACGGTGTGCAGAGAGCAGGGCACAGGCTTCCTACTTCAGCCAGAAACAGCCGCTCACCTGGGCTCTCTTGCCAAGGCCTAGCAGTGCAGCTCCTTGGCCTCCTGGTGCACTTGGCCGGAGTGGGGTTCTGGGCCCAGCCCTGAGCTATCTGTGGTTCCAGGTTGCCTGGGTCAAGTGGATGGACTCCTCGACTCCGTTCACCATGGTGCCAGATACCAACTACTGCAACATCATCGTGCCTACTATGGACACAGTGCAGATGTCTTACCTGCTGGGCCTGCTTCTCACCAGCCACAGGCCCGTGAGTGCCCCTGCCCTGCCCTGCCTCACCCAAACCAAGGCCAAGTTAGGGGGCAGCTGGCCTCCCATAAGGGCCAGCTTATGGGAGGCTGGCAGCTCCTGCTGCACCAAACCCTGTGTGAGTCCTGAACACATGACCCCTGTTCTCCTAGGTGCTGTGCGTCGGGCCAACAGGCACAGGGAAGACCCTCACCATCTCCAACAAGCTCCTCAAGAACCTGCCGCTGGAGTATGTCAGCCACTTCCTCACCTTCTCAGCCCGAACCTCAGCCAACCAAACCCAGGACCTCATCGACAGCAAGCTGGACAAGAGGCAGGCACCTCGTTCCTTCCTATGTCCCATGTCCTCTCAGCCTGGCTCAATGAGCTGCTTTCTCAGCTTCTCACCAAGTTATGCTCTTGGGTTTACCGGAACCTTCCTGGAGGGCCCTGGGCTCCTTTGCAGACTGCTCTGGAGCCATCATCCATCAGGAGCTCCTACTAGGCCCAGCCCTGGGGGCTTGACCTGGGGGCTTGTCATATGTCTGCCTGGGAGGCAAGACCCATTTGAGGGAGCCCAGACTCAGGGCAGCCAAGTGTGATGTCCTAGGGTGTTCAGAATGGGGCAAGAGGCTGCTCAAGAGATCCAACAATTCAAAGGAGGCTGAAGGTTGTTGCCATCCTGCTACCCCTGGGCTCCCAGAAGACCTGGTACCAATGGATGCTCAGCTCACACAGCCCCTCCCCACAGGCGAAAGGGTGTGTTCGGACCACCCCTGGGGCGCAATTTCATCTTCTTCATCGATGACCTGAACATGCCAGCCTTGGAGACATATGGTGCCCAGCCACCCATTGAGCTGTTGCGCCAGTGGATGGACCATGGTGGCTGGTATGACCGCAAGGTCATTGGTATGTACCGGCTGGTCTGGGCCAGTGAGGCATGGGTTGGGTGTGCCGGGCAGGACAGGGCACCTCATCTGTTAGGCAGGGTAGGCACAGCGACTGGTGCCCATGGTTCTTTTACAGGGTCCACAGAAATGTTTTCATTTTTAAAAAATTTTTTTAATGTTTATCTATTTTTGAGAGAGAGAGACACAGACACAGACAGAGATAGAACATGAGCAGAGGAGGGGCAGACAGAAAGGGAGACACAAAATCTGAAGCAGGCTCCAGGCTCTAAGTTGTCAGCCACAAACCATGAGATCATGACCTGAGCTGAAGTGGGACCCTCAACCTACTGAGGGTTTTGATTTCTTTTAAAATTACCAGGAAGATGAACTTTTAGGTCAAAGAACATTTTTAATGTATAATATTAATATATTTGTCTTATTTTAATACTGTTATAAGTTAGAATTTTTAATATTTTTTATGGAGGAGTGGAGACCTTTGAAGGCCAAGTGCCTAGGGCCCACAGAAGTCATAATTCAGCCCTGGGCAAGGCTCCCTCCTGACTTCCTGCCTCCACGCCAGGAGCCTTCAAGAACCTGGTGGACATCAACTTTGTCTGTGCCATGGGCCCCCCAGGTGGAGGCAGGAATGCCATCACCCCACGGCTAACACGCCACTTCAACTACCTGTCCTTTGCTGAGATGGATGAGGTCAGCAAGAAGAGCATCTTCTCCACCATCCTCGGCAGTTGGATGGGTGAGCATTGGGCAGAAGTGGGGAAGGTCATGGGCAAAGGCAGAAGCCCAAGCCAGGTAAGCTACTCCTAGGACAGCTGGGCAGCTTCTGGAAAGGATGGAGTTGTTGAGGCACTGACCTCAACCTTGACTCAGCTGTGTCCCTGTTGGCAAATTCATGAGCCTCTCTGAGCCCGTTTCTCCATCTGTGTAATGGATGATGATATTAATGTCCACCACCCATATTGTGAAAGTTTAATAGGACATTGCATGTACATTCAGACCTTTGAGCTCCCCTTGGCACTGTGTCAGGTTGGGGGGTGGGGGTGGGAATCAGATCTTCCCTCCTCTGGCCTGGCCTGCCCTGCCCCCAGGGTGATAGGTCAGAACTTGCCTACAGGCCCAGCTTGGTGGCGGGGGGAGGGGCACAATGCTTGAGGAAGGTGGATGGCAGGTGGCTGCTCTGGGAGCTGCCCGGCTCGGCCCACCTGGCCAAGGTGGGCAGCAAGGGAGCCACCTAACTTAGGGCCCCATGTGTCTCCCTCAACCCTCTAGATGGACGCCTCGGGGAGAGAAGTTACCGGGAGCCAGTGCGTAAGTGCAAGCCTGGACAGGGGTGAGGTGCTGGTTCCAGGGGGAGGCCTGAGCTCCAGTTGGGTGTGGCTGAGGCTGGGTCCCAGTGGCCACAGTGAACCATCCTCAGGCTCATGTGAGGGCCTTGGGCTAGAGCCAATGCCTTTGTAGGCTCATTCGGCCATTCGTATAGCAGCCAGTCCTTCAGTTCCTCGGTTACGTCCATCCCGTAGTGGAAGCAAAGGAAATGTGAGTTTAGGGAATGGATAAAGGAATCCAACAAGCCCCCACCCTGTGTAAAAAAGCAGAGGCTCCAAAGAGGCTGCCCCTATCCAAGGAGCAGGCATCTCTGCTGTGGCAGCCTCACACAGGGCCGGTCTGTCAGTCATTGCAGCAGAGCAACTGACCCCTTCAGACCTCCAGCCCCACCTCACATCCCCCCTCTTCCCCTACCTCAGCTGAAAGAGGCCATCAGAAGAGAGTGCCCTCCTTAGGCCTCCATGTCCATTGCTCACCTGCACCCAGGCCCCCCTTGGCCCTGTCTTCTCTCCTGTGGCTGGGAATGGACTGTCCCGCGCCCATCAAGGCCAGAGAGCCCTTCTCTTAAGCCTGGATCCCATCCCCAGACTGTCTGCTGGAGGACGTGGCTCCTGAACAAGTACACTCGTATGTGGCCCTTCTCCACTGGGCCGCTCCATCAGCAAGCATACTTGTCCCCCATCTTCACAAAGAAACACAAAACAGCCACTCTGGACCCCTTCCCATCCTGGCCATCACTCTATTTCTCTGCTCATGCTGACAGCACAGCTCGAGAGCATTGTCTCTTCATGCTGAGACCAGCTGCCCCTCCCACTTTCTCTCAAGCCCCTCCCCTCCCCGGAGAGTGCCCTTGTCACCAGCAGCCTTGTGTGGCCAGACCAAAGGCCAGCTCTCAGTCCTCACTTTCCCAGGCTGTCACTGTCAGTGGAGGGTGGGCTCTGCTCTCAGAAT
>NW_027529995.1:1049156-1059292 GCF_008692635.1 Crocuta crocuta
ATGCCCCCACCCCACCCCACCTCCCATCCACCCATCTATCCATCTCCACCTGCAGCCAGAGGACCCATTCAAATGCTCATTTGGATCACACTCCTCCACTGCCCAACTGCAGGCAAGAGCTCAAGTCCCAACAGTGGCAGGTGGCGCCATCCCTGCCCCTTGTCACCTCTCTGCCCTCACCTCCTCCTCACTGTCCTGGACCTGCTTATACCTCCCTTCCTCAGCTGTCTGCTCCAGTGCCTCTCCTCATGAGGCCTCTCCCAGCATCATGCCAAATGCCCCCAGCCCCGGGTCCCCCGACACCTGTCTCCTGTGACAGGCCTTTCCACAGCTCTTTTCCATCCGCTCTGCTGCAGGTCTGTTCGTTCCCTGCCTCCCCATGGGAATGGCGGCTTCAGGGTGACGAGTGTGCCTGTTGGGACTGCCCTCTGTGCCCAGAACCTAGAACAGTGCCTGTGTTGACAGATGAGCCCCTCTGTGTGGCTAACTTGCCCTCCTGCCCCTTCTTTACTTTTTTCTGCTTCAGGGGATTCCCTCTGCCCCAAATTCCCACTGACAGAATTTTGGTTCCCAGCAAAGAATTGAGTAGATTTTAAAGAACAATAAAACCGATTCTGTGAGTAATGAAAATACAGGCTGGGGGTTGCAGCAGCTCCAAGGGGCTTACCAAAGCCCTGCAGGTCATGTCATGGCGACTCCAGGCCCTGAGCAACCCCAGGATGCCCTCCTGAAGCGTGTGTGGGCCAAATGACCCTCCCCTGCTTGGCTCAGAGCTGGCATGTTTCAGGTGTGGGGGACAGCCTCACTGGCACTGACTCCTCCTGTCCCATGGGTGCCCCAGTGTATGATGAGGATGTAAAAGTGAGGAGCTCAGAGCAGGAGATTCCTCACCCCAAGTGAGGGGACATCAGGAAGAGCTTGCAGAGTTGGTGGCATCAAAGAGGAGCTAAAGGATGGGTGCAAGTGAGGCCCACAAGCTGAGGAAAGGGCATCTGGGGGAGAACAAGGCATTGGCAAGGGCCGGGGTTTAGGATCCACGGAGGCCGCACTGGGAGCCCCCACCTGTGTGACCTGGGCCCACCCTCCTGTTCCCACAGCTGGGGCCCCCACCATCACTCACTTTGCGGATCCCCTCGTGGAAGCCACCATCATGGTATACTCCACCATCACCTCCCAGCTGCTGCCCACCCCAGCCAAGTCTCACTATACCTTCAACTTGAGGGACCTCTCCAAGGTCTTCCAGGGAATACTCATGGCTGACCCGGCTAAGGTCGAGGTGAGGATCTGGTAGGCTCCCTTCCCAGTGTCTGGCAGAGGAGTCCCTACCATGACTCTACAGTCCTTCCCAGCCCCTCAATTTTAGGCCTTACTGCTCAAACACTGCCCAGCCTTGATCTGGCCAGACCTTGAGTTGGGTTGAGGGCATGGTGGGCTCCAGGCCCCCTGCCTTCCTATAGCTGAGTCCAAATCCATGCTTAGAATGGCAGTGGTATTGGGGGTCACACAAAATGAGGAACCAGGGAAAAGAAAGAGAGAGAGAGGGGTTCCTGTTGGAGGCCCTGTGTGGGAGAAGATTCGGGAGGAAGAACGAGTGGGACTCACACCAGGAAACAAATGCCCAGGTGGCAGGAACAGGACTGTAGCAGGGAGTGGGCTGTCCAGTGGGCCGGGTGGGCTGCGGCAGACTGTCACCTGTGGGGGCCACAGGATCCTGAAGGTGATGGGAGCCATGGGGGTGGGTAGGAGACAGATTTGCCCTTGGAATGGGAGTGGGGGGTGGGATGGATCAGTGTGTGCAGAATCCGGTACTGGGAAGACCTGGTGAACAGGACAGATGCCAGACTTGGCCTTGCCAAGCTATAGCTAAAGAGGTAGAGAGAAGGGCTGGGAGCTTCCTGAGGGCCAGCCACTTACCCAGGAAGAGGCAGGAAAACTGGGATGGAGGTGGTAGCAGACACAGAAATGGGAGCAGAGTCAGAGGGGCGTTGGAAAGGCATAAGGAGAACTGGGCATTCCTTCCCAGCTTGGGGTTCGAGGAACCCTTGGGGCCCTAAGAGGGGAGAAGTGATGACCAGCTAATGGAGCCGGGTCCCAGCAGGCACTTGGCCGCCTGAGCCTGGAGCTGGGGGTGGAGAGGCGCAGGGACAGGGTCCTTGGTTGGCCAGCTGCCCTGTGTGTGGCCCTGCCCGGGGCCCCGGGGCAGAGGCAAGCACTGATGTCGGGGTGGCTGCAGGACAAGATACAGCTGCTACGACTGTGGTACCATGAGAACTGCCGCGTGTTCCGTGACCGCCTGGTGAACGATGAGGACCGAGGCTGGTTCGACAAACTACTGGAGAGCCACATGGAACACTGGGACGTGACCTTTGTCGAGGTCTGTCCCTTCCAGCCCATCCTTTATGGGGACTTCATGTCGCCAGGCTCTGATGTCAAGTCCTATGAGCTCATCACCAGTGAGAAGAAGGTGAGGGGCCCGTCTGAGACCTACCCCTCCTGGGGCCCCAGGCCCAGGCCCTCTGCAGCACTGCTAACAGACCAGCATGCTGTGGCCAGGGGGGCAGGACGCTGACTTCGAAGGCCAGCACTTGACTCTCTAGGTCCCATTTCCTCACCTGTCAAGAGGGTGTAGCAGGCCCTCCCTGGCCCACCTCTGAGGATGAGGCTGTGGTCCATGTGAGACAGGCTCTGTAAACAGGGATGTGCTGTGCCTGTTGGAGGGGCTATCATCCTGCCCACAGAGGGGCAGCAGGGCCCCTGGGGCCACAAGTCTGAGTCCCGACACCAGGGAGATAAGGAAGGGACCTCTTCAAGGGCCTCAGAGCTGTGTGGCTGGAGTGGCCTTCCCAATGGTTTCCCTCCACACACATCCCTCCTTATTACTAGGAGCTCCCACCAGAGCCCTGGGTCAGTACACCTGGTAAAGCCCAGAGGAAACAGACAGGGCTCTGACCCCGCCCCTCAGGCCTTCATGTATCTGACAGGTCAGGCCTTATGTAGTGGAGCTGTCTTCTGAAGGCACAGCACCCTTCCAAGCACAGAGGAAGGGGTGTGCTTTCTGTTGGGGACTCTGGTGCACAGAGCCTGAGAGAGGACCCAGATCTCCCCATCCTCCCTGGCCCCAGATGATGCAGGTGATTGAGGAGTACATGGAGGACTACAACCAGATCAACACAGCCAAGCTGAAGCTGGTCCTCTTCATGGATGCCATGAGCCACATCTGCCGCATCAGCCGCACCCTGCGCCAGGCGCTGGGCAACGCGCTCCTGCTGGGCGTGGGTGGCAGTGGCCGCAGCTCCCTCACACGGCTGGCCTCACACATGTGAGGGCCCCCGGAAGTGGTGGGCAGTGGGTGGCTGGAGGCAGGCTGTTGGTCCCAATTATGTTCTTCTACAGGTTGGGGAGCCTCGTGCCACCTGGGCCGGGACCCCCAGCCATGGGCTTCTGATCACACTGGGAACAGGAGCAAGGCCCCAAGGAGAGGCAACAGCAGTGCCCCGCGGTGTGGTTTGGAGGGAAATGTGGCTGCAGACATCCAGGAGGGATTCCTAGATGAGATGGCCATGGGCTTTCTCTCAGAATCAGAGCTGGGAGGATGGAAGGGAAGGGCATTCCAGGCCATGGGAACAGCTTAAGCAAAGGTCTGGAGGTAAGAGCATGTTCAGGGCCTGGAGAGTCTGCAGATCTGCCCAGGATGGGAGCCAGACTCCGGATGGCTGGGGTGGGGTATGGGCACCTACTGCTCAGCACTTGGCCTCAAGCTCTGGTAGGCCTCCACCCAAACTTCCGTCTCCAGGGCTGAGTACGAGTGCTTCCAGATCGAGCTATCCAAGAACTATGGCATGACTGAGTGGCGTGAAGATGTCAAGAAGGTCTTGCTCAAGGCTGGCCTGCATAACTTGCCCATCACCTTCCTGTTCTCTGACACCCAGGTGCCACTGGCATAGGCACTGGGCAGGGTCCAGGGTGGGGTGGAAACAACCCCATCCCAGCATGGTATCCTAGAAGGCGGTCAGTCCTTCAATCCCAGGTCGCTGTCATTTCGGGTGGCTATTTTGAGGGACAGCTGGTACTGGGGGTGAGGGAGCCCATAGTTGGGTGGGTCAGGTGCATGGGGCCAAACCCAGCCTGTCAGGGCTAGGGAGATATAGATCATTACCATACCCTAAGGCCTCTGGCATCACAGCTGACCACAAGTGGCACCACACTCACTGGCCAAAGGGTTCCCACCTCAAGGACCACAGGACTTGTGCCCAAAGTGCTGTGCCCCTGGTGCCCTTCTTGGGGGCTGCTCCCTCGAGAGCTCCATAGGCATGAGTCCTGTCCCTAGGTCTCTAAGAGAAGGCGAGGTTGTGGCTCTGGGATCTCAAGACAAATAGAGCAGCACTTAAACCTCCTGGGGGTCAGAACTGGGCCGAGGCTGAAGTCCTGGAATGTGTCCCACCCAGTTCAGGGTCCTCTCTGTCCCCAGCCCTGCTTCTACCCCCAGAGTCCCCTCATGTCACCTGGCAAGGACCTGGCAGACCTGTGGTCTGGTTTCCTCCTGTGAGTAAACGGGTATGGAGAGGCCTGGAAAGTGAAGAATAAGGTGCCACATCTCCTACCCAGGACCCAGGGCCCTTTCATAGCCCAGTGGTGATGTTCAGTGTCTCTGCTACAGGGTAGGCCTAGATATGAGTCCTAGACAATGACTTATGGGGTCACTTGTATGATCCTGGGCTTCTCTGGACCTCAGCGGCATGGTTTGTAAAATAGGGCTGCTATGGAGGTCCAAGGAGACCAACACCCAGGGGCCATCATCAAGGCTTAGCTTTTGCACTCTCATCTCTTCCCCAGATCAAGAACGAGTCTTTCCTGGAGGACATCAACAACGTCCTGAATGCGGGTGACATTCCCAACCTCTACTCCTCAGATGAGCAGGACCAGATTGTCAATACTATGCGACCATATATCCAGGAGCAGGGCCTGCAGCCCACCAAGGCCAACCTCATGGCCGCCTACACTGGGCGTGTGCGCAGCAATATCCACATGGTGCTGTGCATGAGGTATAGGCGGTTGTCGCAGCCCACCATGGGGAGGGTCCTGGGCTCCTGGGGGTGGAAGTCAGCATCTCATTTGGACTCCTGGCCCCCCAGCCCAATCGGAGAGGTCTTCCGAGCCCGCCTGAGGCAGTTCCCCTCCCTGGTCAACTGCTGTACCATTGACTGGTTTAACGAATGGCCAGCTGAGGCCCTGGAGTCTGTGGCCACCATGTCCCTGAACGAGATCCCAGAACTGGAAGCCACCTCTGAAGTAATCGGAGGACTGGTAGGTGTCTTGGTGACGAGCAAGCTGTTGTGGGGACTGTTTAGGTTTGGGACTCTCACCCAGGCCCCATGCTGATGGGCATTTGGGCAGGTGAGTTACTTATGCTGAGCCTGTTTGCTCATCTGTATAATGGGGATGTCACAAGGCTGTCACAGTGACATAGGAGGTTGGACACACACTTCACAGTCACTGGTTCTTTTGTTCCTTGAGGGCTTTGTGGAAACTTTCTTCACAGAGCCCCTGACACAACCAAAGGCCACAGATGGGGGGCCATATTTGTTTTGTTCAAACAGAGAGTGATGGTCACCAGGGGGCCAAGAGATAGAATGAGCCCCTTTCCTTGTCTAGCTATTCTGCAGCCTTGGGCCCTCTGTTTCCCCAGACCCAGCCTCCAAGGCAGGGAGGGGTCCCACCTTAGGATTCTCAGGGAGAGGCAGGTCTTGGGAGCTGTGACAAGGGCAAGATCTGGGAGACACCTGAGTCCACATTCAAAGGCAGCTCTGCCCTTGACAGTTGTGTGAACTTACACAAGCCCCTTGACTTCTCTGGGTCATGGGATTTTCTTCTGACCTTGACCTCAGAGGTTATGAAGATCATAGGACACAGTGAGAGAGGCATTGAGGTTCCTACATGTGGCCCCTTCCTTGGGACCATGCTGCAGTGGCTTCAAGGGCACCCAGTGCCCTGTCTTTGCTGCTGGCATCAGTGGTTTCCCACCCTACAGATTCAAGTTTGCGTGTATATCCACCAGTCGGTGGCCAAGAAGTGTGTTGAGTACCTGGCCGAGCTGGCCCGCCACAACTACGTGACCCCCAAGAGCTACCTGGAGCTGCTTAATATTTTCTCCATCCTAATTGGGCAGAAGAAACAGGAGCTGAAAACTGCTAAGAACCGCATGAAGAGTGGCCTTGACAAGGTGGGCCGGGGCGGGGCTATGTGGGCCCTGGCAGCACCCCATGGTTCTGCCTGCTCTGGCTTAGCCCTGGCCCAGGGGGGCCCAGCCCACCCCTTCAGTCAGCAGCCTGCAGCATTGAAATGGGTGGCTTCCTCCCTTACCAAATGAACAAATGAACAGAAGCTGTTGGCCAAGAGCAAGGCCAAAGCGGGTTACCTTACAGATTTTCAGGTGACTGCTCCCTTCCTCCAGGGTTCACCGGGCAACGAGCCACAGCCTCTCACTCATGAATGAGGGCCTGTGGCCCTGCAGGAACCTCCCCCCAGACCCTTCCAAGCCCGACTCTCTCTTTTTGTTGTCTTTTTTTTTTTTTTTTAAAGTAGGCTTCATGCCTATCACAGACCCCACCAGGGGGCTTAAACTCAAGACCCTGAGATCAAGACCTGAACTGAGATCAAGAGTCAGATCCTCAACAAACTGAGCCACACAGGCACTCCCTGGCTCTCCTCCTGGTCCCCTGTCACACCTGATTTCCTCTCTGTACACCCCCTTCCCCCAGCTGCTGCGTACCTCAGAAGATGTGGCCAAGATGCAGGAGGAACTAGAGATGATGCGCCCCCTGCTGGAAGAGGCTGCCAAGGACACCGTGCTCACTATGGAGCAGATTAAGGTCAGGGGTGCTCCCTGGCTCTCTTCCCTGATGTCTGATCATGTCTGAGGATGTTCGGTGTCCCCATGCAACCACAAGATCTCCAGCTGCCTGATGCTGTGGGTTGCTTAGCCTCTCAGTGCTTGTCTTCCTCAGTCAGTAGTCATTGGTTCAATCAACAAGTGTTTGCTTGGAACCTATTCTGTGCTGGGCACTGCCCAGGGTAGGGGACGAGATGAAGAGCAAGACAGGAAGCCCAAACCGTGATAGTCACAGCACAGACTGAGCAGCAGGCCACCACAGGCACCTGTGCAAACTCTGAGTCTCCCTCTGAGACCCTCTGAGTCTTCATGAGGTCCCCAAATTCGAGGGTCAGGTCCTCCCAGCCACCATCTCAGATTCGTATGTTCATTATGACAGCTCTCTGGTAGAAGCAGTCACATCCTGCTCTGCAATGTCAGTGTTTTGAAAATGTTTGCCAGCAGACATTGGAAAGAACGTGATTGGGGCAGGGAGGGCACCTTTCTCTGTCTTGTATGGTGGTGCCCTGAGGGCTTAGGGGGTCCTTCCCTGGCGGGGAGAGCAGTTGTGCTCAAGCACATAAAGCCCAGAGCCCCAATCCGGGCCCGCCGCAAACACTCGGAATGGGCTTATTACATTCCCAGAGCTCCATGGCCTATTGTAGCTGAGAGGGCCCTTGGAGAATGGCGTATCCCTGCCCTCATTTCCCTCTGCCTTGGGAGATTGAGGTGTGCAGGGAGGAGAAAGGGGAGGGGACACACCTGTCCCCGGCATGCCACCAGCTGGGCCCTCCCTGCCTTCGGTCTCCAGGTAGACACAGCCATTGCCCAGGAGACCCGAAATTCAGTGCAAGCAGAGGAGATGAAGGCCAATGAAAAGGCCAGGAAGGCACAAGCTATTGCTGATGATGCTCAGAAGGACCTGGATGAGGCCCTGCCGGCCCTGGACGCGGCCCTGGCCAGCCTGCGCAACCTAAACAAGAATGATGTGACTGAGGTGGGTGGCCAGGCAGCCCTGGAAACCCCCACCCTGGCATCTAGCCCAGCACCCCTGGGCCCCAGGCCCCCTCTATCCACATCCCTTGGGGGTCGCATGCTGGGAAGTGTGAGCAGAACTAGTGCTCAACCCCAGCTGCTGTCCTTACCTCCTGTACCAACCCCCAGGCCCTGGGCCAGCTCATGGGGAGGGCTTTAGGTCCTAAGAAATCGGCCTCTAGGATCTCATGGTCGAGCCTGGGTATATGGGGGAGCAGGAGGAGCCACAGGCAGACCTCAGGGACTATCTCAGAGCACACTTTGTCGATTGTGGTAGGAACGGGGTTGGTGGGGTCCACCTTGTCTGACAGCTGTCCCTGCCCCAGGGGAATCCAGGCATTGATGGGTCTCCCCGACTCTTGGCCTGACCCACAGGTGCGGGCCATGCAGCGGCCACCCCCAGGCGTGAAGCTGGTCATAGAGGCTGTATGCATCATGAAGGGCATCAAGCCCAAGAAGGTGCCTGGAGAGAAGCCTGGCTCCAAGGTGGATGACTACTGGGAGCCCGGCAAAGGGCTGCTGCAAGACCCTGGCCGCTTCCTCGATAGCCTCTTCAAGTTCGACAAAGTGAGCATGCCAGGTGCAGGCTGGCCAGTGGGTAAGGCAGGGCAGCAAGGAGAGGAGTTGGCACCCACACAGCATAGGATTCTGTCCTGTCTCCCTCTTCCTGCAACACACACAGCCCTGTGGCCACAGGGGTGACAGGCAGGCTCCTGTCCCCATAAGATGTCACCCATAGTCACTCTAAAGCTCTGTAGCCTGGAGATCCCTCCTCGTGCTCTGTCCTCCCTGAGACCCCTATGGCCTTGGCCTAGACCTTCACTGTCTGTGCAACCATTGCCTTTCCCTCTGCCTCACCTGAGGCTCAGCTTCTCCTGTCTGCCTCTGGGTTTCTCTGTCTGCTGTCTATCTGGGGCTCTTTGTGTCCATGCCTATGTTCTCTCTCGGGAGGTGGCTTCATGGTTAGATCAGCCTGGAGCCCACCGCCCTCTTGGAGGACCCTCTTCAGCCTAGCAACTGAGTCGGGGACAACTTCCTGTAGACATGGGCCATCCCCCACCACCATGTGTCAGTATCAGGCCCCGGACACTCCAGGCTGCACTGAGAGGGTGGAGACAATGGCCCATAGGCAGCTAGACCCCCTTATAGACTTCCCCATCCTTCCTCCTCCTCTTCCATCAGTCTAGAAACCAGAGTCCCCACAGGCCTAATTAATTCCCAATCAGGAGAGCTCACAGCCAGTGCGAAGGCTCCCCTGGTCCCAGGCTCTGAGCCCTGGGAGCTCATGAACCATGCAGATTCCTGGCCTCATCCTGAACAACAGGGTTGGACTCTCCTAGGGTGGGACAGGAACCCTGAGGGTGTGGTGAGCTCTTGGGGTGAGGATTAATACCCTGAACATGAGCTTGTTTGGGCATCAGAATCACTCACTCTTCTCCACACCTGTCAGGAAAGAGCCCTTGTTGCTAAAAGAGTTTTAAATGGTGCTTGCATATTATCAGACCTCAAGGCTACGTGGTTTCTCAAGGACAAAGTCTCTGATTGTATTATCTGAAATCCTGGAACACAGAAGTTCCCCTTCCGACCAGCCTTTCTGGGCCATGATTATTCCCAAAGGAAGACACCTGTGCTGAAGCCTACATGGGGCATGGGACTCAGCAGCAACAAGGTGTTCCTTGGCAGGACCCACCATCCCTTCCTCCCTGCAAAGCACCCCCTGATGCCCACAGTTCCCCTCCCCTAGGACAACATTGGGGAAGCTGTGATCAAAGCCATCCAGCCGTACATTGACAATGAGGAGTTCCAGCCAGCCGCCATCGCCAAGGTGTCCAAGGCCTGCACCTCCATCTGCCAGTGGGTGCGCGCCATGCACAAGTACCACTTTGTGGCCAAGGCAGTGGAGCCCAAGCGGGTGAGGGCTCGGTACAGCGGGGAGAGGGACAGGGCAGGAGAGCCCCAGGGAGAGCCCCCGCCACAAGTTGGCCCTGGGCCCTCTGCCGGCAGCAAGCCCTGCGGGAGGCCCAGGATGACCTAGAGGTGACACAGAGGATTCTGGAGGAGGCCAAGCAGCGCCTGCGTGAGGTGGAGGATGGCATCGCCACGATGCAGACCAAGTACCGGGAATGCATCACCAAGAAGGAGGAGCTGGAGCTGAAGTGTGAGCAGTGTGAGCAGCGGCTGGGCCGTGCAGACAAGGTGCTGACATCCCTCCCTGTAGGGTGGGCGTGTGGGC
>NW_027529996.1:0-14996 GCF_008692635.1 Crocuta crocuta
ATGTTAGAGGGTTGCTATACATTGGATTACCACGCTGCTTTATGTTGAAGACCCTATTTTTGAAAAGAAGGAAAGATGTCCAAAACATTAATAGGTGACAGGTTGTTCTTTCCTGTACACAATATGATTTTCTTGGAGGCAAATAAGATTTGTGTGTTTGCATGTTTTAACATTTTACCAGTACTCCAAACTGTTTCAGTAGTGGTTACTTAACACTTGGGAGGGAGGAAAAAGGAAAGTATAACTTCTGTTTTTTCCCTATGCCTTACTGTTTTATTTCCGTTGGAAAGAAATATGTATAATTTTGGTGGTAAAATGTTTAGGGATAACACAAAAGTAAGAAAAGAATTCTTTATATTTTCCTTTATAAAATTATACTAAGGGACAACTGGGTGGCCCAGTGAGTTAAGTGTCCAACTTCGGCTCAGGTCATGATCTCACAGTTTGTGGGGTGGAGCCCCGTGTCAGGCTCTGTGCTGCCAACTCAGAGCCTGGAGCCTGCTTCGGATTCTGTGTCTCCCTCTCTCTCTGCCCCTCCCCTGCTCATGCTCTGTCTTTATCTCAAAAACAAACATTAGAAAAAATTATAGTGATATTTGTGACTATTTAAGACGTACTGTACTGTAAGTTATATTTTCATTTTATTATGTTATTTATTTATCATTTATTTAGATATTATCATGTCTATTTTATAGGAAATGTAGCCTTCCATAATCTGAGTGTTTGTTGGTATGAGGGGCTGCTTTGCAAGAGGTTAGTAGGGTAATGTGGCTTCCTATTGGGAGACCCCACACCTCTGTTGTTAAGGTCAGCAGCACCCCCGCCAACCATCTCACTCATTTTCCCACCTGAAGAGACATATCCAAAGTCATGTGGCGCTGAGTGGCTACAGACCTATTCACTTTGCTTTTAAGAAAGGTGAAAATGATGTACATTCCTTGTAAGGTAGGGGGAGAAATACTGTGGCTTCCAAAGACTCCCTCCTCCAGGGTGAAATCCAGAGAAATGAGTCCCCCACTCCACTGCTGTGTCAAGTCTAGAGGAAGAGTTGTGCTCTGTCTTTATCTCAAAAATAAATAGATATCAGAAAAAAATTATACTGATATTGTAAAGATATTGTAAAGAATTTACTATTTATATGTACTGTACTTAAGTTTTATTTTTATTATCTTATTTATTTATCATTTACTTAGATATTATTATGTCTATTCCTTAGATAAGGAAATGTGCTTCTGAAGACTCCCACCTACAGTGTGAAATCCAGAGAAATGAGTCCCCCACTGCACTGCTGTGTCAAGTCTAGAGGAAGAAGAGGCAAATAATATTTACCTATATAATAATGTTAATATTAATATTGAATAATATTGTTTAATATTTACCTATTTAATAATGTTATTAGCAATTATGAAAACTTATTTATTTTTCTTTATATTTTGAGAGTGAGAGAGAGACAGAGAGACAGAGACAGAGAGAGCAAGTAGGCAGGGGGTCAGAATGGCAGAGGGAGAGGGAGACAAAGAGTCTTAGGCAGGCTCCATGCTCAGGGCAGGGAAGAGGAGACAAAGCAGGGCTTGTTCTTACGACCAAACCATGAGATCATGACCTGAGCCTAAATCAAGAGTCAGACACTTAACGGACTGTGCCACCCTGGCACCCTGTAAAGGCTTCTTTGAAAACAAGAATGGGAACTCTCTTGAGAAATGTGAATTCCTGGAGGTGGACTCCGGGTGTCTGGACGATGGACCCTGAGAGCAAGGTAGGCCCAACTGGCAAGCGGTCACTGGGGAATGTAGTGGTGACCCCAGGAAGGTGATTCAGCATTTCCTGGGCCAAGAAGTAGGGATCTGTCTCCTGAGCGTGAACAGCAAGTGGACACTTGCGTTGTAGAGAGTGGGTGGGGCCAGGGTGACAGTAACACACAGAGGAGACGGCCTCCAAGTGGGAACACATGTTACCCAGGCAGACACCTGCTGAGAGCCTTAGACCATGTCAGTTCCTGAAACTGAAACCACTCACTGCAGCAGAAGAGGCTATCTTGGGGAATCTTGATGTACACAATCTACAAGTACACTCTTCTTAAATCAAAATGGTACTGGTCTCCTGGTCTCCAGTGACCATGAGAGTTTCCTTGAAGGATCACTTCATAATGTTTTATTCTTACACATTTTTAATTTTCTATGCTATTCTAGAAAATGTCCATGTGTCATAATCTAGAACCTAAAGAGCTCAAATGAAATGAGGTAATATAATCTGACACACTTGGGGAGAAAATGTAATAACACACCTTCAAACTCATTTGGTTGGATCTCCCTTGCCAATCTCTTGGGTACATGTCTGGTCAATCTCATAACTGACTGGGTCACTATCATATAGTTGTGTGGTCTTATTGTTAGTAATCAATTGAAAGTGAACCAAAACTCCCATCTTTCATCGAAATCATCTCTTAGGTCTGCCTGGAAGCCAGCAGGCCCTCCTGGAGTGCCAAGATCACTCCAGTCCATATACTTCCCACCTGAGCCACCAGTTGCCTTCTGTCTGTCCATGATTGTATGAAATTTGTTCTAGACTCAAAGCCTTTGCAATTTAATATTCTCTCTTGATGATAACTGCTCTCCCGGGCTCTGCATGGCTTCCTCCATTGCATTATTCAGATCTAAGTTGAAAGAACATAGGCACATCTCTGACAATTCTATCCTGACCACCTAGCTAAGATAGCACCCTCCCAGCTACATCCCTTTCTAAGTAACTTGCATAACATTCTTGATCGCACAATCGTGCACACATAGTTTTTTTCTTTAGTGTGAGCATGTGTCTAGCTTGTTTCCTCCCATGGAAGTGTCAGATACTTCACAGCAGAACTCATGTGTGTCTTGTGAGTCGCTGTATTTCCAGGGCCTTGATCACCATGTAGCCCAATGTAGGCATTTAGAAGGTATTCATGGATGAAGAAGGAATGAATGCATACAAAATATTCTCCAGCCATCGACTCAACAGTGGAAGGGCAGACGTAAATATCTTTCTTGAAAGCTTTGTTTGTTTGTTTCATTTTGCTTCTGGAAAGAAGCAGGGAAACTTGTCCTGACCATCTAATGTTGGCATGACCCAATCAATGAGACCTGCAAAGCTTGCTGAACTTCCTTGGATTAAAAGCATGCAGGAAGAGCATATTTATGTGCTTCATCTCACCAGGCCAGGCTTCTGAAACAATTTGCACTGAAGGTTAACATCAGCATTCAGTTTTCAGCACGTCATGTCTGATAACTAATAGTCTTAGTCTGGAAGGTTCTGCTGCCTTCTCCTCTCTCTTGGCCCAGACATATTGCTTTACCATCTAGGAGCCTGAAGGACTGGAGCTTTGTCTCTCTGCCTGGCAGCTTTGATTGTTTGCCTGCAAGAGTTGAGAGTCTGGGGTATTGTCCCTTTGCACACGACAGCAGCCTGGGTCTGGGACACATCCAGGTACTGAGAGGAGGCTCAGTCAAATGCCTTAGAACACTGGGAAGAAGGAGAATGTGGAGAGCGTGTCCGTGCCCCCAGCACTTTGAAAAACTGCCTAGATGGGCTTACCTGGGCACTGATGCTGAGGTTCTGACTGGGCCATAGACCGAGGAGAGGTGAGTCCTATAGACCATGTGGCTAAGTGGGACCCAGAAAAGCTGGGCCACGCCACTGCTGGGGGAGGCTGAGAGATCTGTCACCTGGTGTCCATGCAGGCAGGGGTCCTGGGACTCTGCCCCCTCTTACCCTGACCTGGTGGTTTAGCCACAGCACTTTCCTCTCCAGCTTGGGTCGGTCCACTCCTTCCAAGCCTTGGTGTGGCTGCCGCTTGCCCATACAGCGCTGGGTCTTGGTGCTGTAGGACAGCCTTTAAATAGTTTACTTTATTTGGCTTCTAAGGACTGCATAGGTTTGGGTTTTCAGATGTACCATTCACCTCTTTCCTCAAAAACACATTTGTTTGTTTGTTTCTTCTAATAGACTTTCTGTGTTAGAGCAGCTGTAGGGCACAGCAAAACTGAGCCGAAAAGAGGGAGAGTTTCTCGTATCCCTTCCTCCACGATGGCATCGTTTCCTCCAGGGTCAACCAACCTCCTTCACCAGGGGGGCAGAGTTATTCTCGTCTCTGAATCTTCAGACAAATTGTTACAGCTTCATGCTTGTAGAAGCAGTGCAATTTCTATGTAAACAGAGTATCCACTTAACATATTTAATTCATATTGTCCTATTGCATTTCCTAAGATCTTCTCAAATGTATTCCTACTGGTGTGTATTAATCACGTTTTCTATTTTCTGTGTCGTGTGATGTTTTAACACCTTAAAAGACCTCTCTGTCTGTGGACAGATGACCCCTCCCATACGCCCAGTGAGAAGTAGCAAAGGACTCAGCCAGGAGCCTGCCTTTGCTGTGCCAGCAAGCCTACCACAGCCATACCTCCTGTGGCCCAGCCAGTACCTGCCTGGAGGCCACATTCTTCTGTCTAATCACCATGGGCCAGGGGTCAGGCAACTAGGGCCCACTCCTATGGCCCAAAGCGGGCCCTAAACACTCGAACTAGCCAATCCTCACCTATTTACTCTGCAGGCCTGCTCTTCCCCAAGGAAACTCCAAGAAAGGCTCTGGCCTGAACTCATCGCTTCCTGCTGCTTCTGCTTCCTGCTAAAACCGGTTGTTTTTCCACGGGTCCTGCGTGGTGACCTGTGCCTCTCATTTCTAGAGCCACTGTGAGTAACTGCACACTTGTCTTTCAGTGGTGTTGACCTCTCTTTTGTGTTAATTAGCAACTTTTAGCCATTAAGACATGAGTATAGAATACAGCTGTGGTTGGGAGTTCCTAATTTCCAAGTTGTCACCAATATGGCTTATAATAAAAAAGGGTAATATATACTAATGCACTAGCCAAAATTATTGTCATTGTTTTAAGTTGCATTTAAAGTCTATTTATTCATTTATTTTGGGAGAGAATGAGAGAGAGAGAGAGAGAGGGAGAGTGGGAGAGAGCAAGGGGGAGGGCCGAGAGAGGGAGAGGGAGGGAGAGAGAGAGAGAGAGACAGAGAGATTCCTAGAGTAGCCTCCATACTGTCAGGGCAGAGCCTAACATGCAGCTTGAGACCATGAACTGTGACCATGAACTGAGCTGAAACCAAGAGTTGGGTGCTTAACTGACTGAGCCACCCAGGTGACACTCAAATAAATTTTTTAAGAGGAGAGAGCAAAGAATATTTAGCATTTTTATATTCAACTGTGTCAATCTCTTTCTTTTTAGTTTTGAGTCTACACTCATTTTGTCCATTAAATTTTTTTTTAATATGGTAAAGGCACATACATAGGATTTACCATTTAAACATTTTTGAGTGTGTGGTTCAGTGGCATTAAGTACATGCACGTTGCTTTCCTACCAGTAACACTGAATTCTGTGCTCCAAAAAAATAGCTCCCACAGCCCTTGGCAACCCACGTTCCTCCTTTTGTGTACGTAAATTTGATGATTCCAGGTGCCTCATAGAAGTGGATTCACACAGAATTTGCCTCTTTTGAATGGCTTATTTCACTTAGCATAGTGTCCTCATAGTTCATCCATAATGTAGCATGCGTCAGAATTTCCTCCCCTTAAGGCTGAATAGTAATAATTCATTGTATACAAATTCCTTTCCTTACTTACCCATTCATCTACTGACGGACTTGGGCTCAGGGTTACTTCATTTTTTTTTTTTTTTTTTTTTTTGAGAGAAAGAGACAGACAGAAAGAGCATGAGTGGGGGAGAGGGGCAGAGGGAAGAAAGTGAATCCATCACCAGAGTAGCTCCGCCATGGCTAGATCCCACGACCCTGGCTGGGATCACGATCTGAGACAAAATCAAGAGTCGCTTAAAGGACTGAGCCACCCAGACGCCCCTGCCTCCACCTTTTGACTGCTGTGTACAGCGCTGCTTTGCACGTGGCACTGTGAATACCTGTTTGAGTTCCTGCATTCAATTGTCCTGTCTTTACCCCGAAGGATTATATAGCTGGATTGTATGCTAATCCTGTTTGTAAGTTTCCAGGAACGGCCACACTGTTTATCGTAGTGGTGGTTCCGTGTCTTACGTTCCACCGGGAGTGCAGAGGGGCTCGGTTTCTTTGCATCCTTGCTAAGGTAGTGGCTGTCTCCTTCTTCTCCTTCTCTGATGGTAGCCATGGCTACATTCACTTTTGTATTTTGGAAAACTGGGGGACAAAAGCCTAGGGTACAGCCAACATGTAGTAAAGAGCTGTTTAAAATAAAATAACCAAAAATCATGTACTTTATATTGAGCAGCTGTTTGGGCCAGACCTGTCCCCAGGACCTCACTGCCTTTCCTGGAAACTGCGGCTCAGAGAGTCGAGTCATCTATTTTCACAAGATTGCACAGGAAGTTACAAATGGTGAGAAGAAATATAACACCCAGAGGCTTGTCATGTTTATATGTTGGCTTTGAATCAATATATTGTATTATGCCAAGCACATGATTGCTAAATTCCTTACACCCTCCATTCTGTTTTTTTTTCCTGATCCATAAATGTTTTAACTATAAAAATATTACACTACATTTATTATAAGCTTTCCTTTAAGAAAGGCATTGACTAATAGAGTAATCATAGTCCTTATCTGAAGACATATGTGCTTGCATTTGTACTTACTAATTCATTGCTAAGCCCCATGGGATGTAGGTTCCCATTCCTGCACACCATGCCTCGGCCAGCTGTTGTCTGCAGAGACTTACAGAGGATCTGACTTCCATACGACATGTCCCCATAACAATGCCTCATCCCACCTGCTTTATGGTAGAGCAAGTGCACTAAAGGGAATAAAACCTTGGGGATGGTTGGTTGTACCTCATACCAGAAACAAGTGTCCTTGTTGAACAATTTCATGCCTATTGAAGACTCAGCTGTTGTGCTATCTTGGAACAATTCCCTGTAGAGTTGAGACACTATTCTCCAGGATGCGCTTTGTGTATTGAAATAATGACGGATATATAATGTGGTGTCATGAATTGTTAGAGTGTGCACCTCCTGGAAACCAAGGAGTCAAAGGAGAATTGGCTTCCCTCATACCATTACCCATGACCTACATGTCCAGAATTTGTGATTTGTGTTTCTACACTGCTACATTCTGCTGGGTTGGAGGAGTTCTTGGTTTTTGTTATGAAGGTGATGGGGTCCCTTTTACCTGGGGATGTAACATGGGTTCTGCTAAACTTGATTGCCGGGAGCCGAACCGGCCTCTCTGGATGGCAATCATGACAAGGAAGTGACAATATTTGCAGCTCCTCCCATGAGAAATGAAAACTGGTATCTCCTTCTGCCACTATTGGCTCATGTTAGATTTAAGCCTACTGGTATTGACCAGGCCTCACAATATTCCATATCAGACCCATATTCTGAATACAGATACCTCATAAGGAAAAGCATATTCCTGCCTTTACAAAAGAGATTTTAGATGAAAGCTCTATGGGCGATTGTCAAAAGGCTCTTCCTATGGGCCTTGCAGATCCGAGACTTAGGGGGTTAAGAACACAAGAGTTACAATTGAGCCTGGCACCGAGACAAAGAGCCTATTTTGGGGTTAAGAGCAAAACACAGCTCCTACATATATCTTTGCTAATTGGTGAAGCATGTAGTCCCTTCCTCAAGGCCTGCATTCCACAAACACCCTCCCTTACACTGGCAGCTGGGATGAGGATAGATAAAATAGCTAAAACATAAACCCAGGTGCAAAGACTGACAATTTAGGGCCCCCATGTTAGTTTCCACAAATAGACCAATTCAGAAACATTTATCTTCTTGAGAGCCAGACAGAATAACTCCTAACTTATCTATATACAATTAAACTTGTATGTTATGCTGTTTTTCACTAAGAACATTCTGTTATTTCCTTGGTCGAAATAATTCTGTAATTGATATCACAAAAGGCCTCCCATTGTAAGAAATTCCTTTCTATGACTTCATCTTGTTGCTGAACCTTTAAATAAAAATACAAAAACCGACAGGACAGAGATGCCTGTCTGGTGATCAGAAAGAATCTCGGGGCTCTCTCTCTCTCTCTCTCTCTCACCGACACCATCCATCCTTCAGGGACCCCTGGACCTCTGGAGCTGGCCTCTGGCACTTGATGCTATGCTATTGCCTAGTCACTTTGAGTCTCTAGAATGGTGAATTGATAGGCAAAAATGGAATACTATACTTATAATCAATCTGATTATTGTGGTAAGTTTTCTAAAGAGGCACAGAGGAACGTCTTTGGAATTTGGGGGATTCACCCAGGTGGTAACAATACTCAGGCAATTGTCGAGGCCTTGAAGTAGAGCTTATAAAGAGTCAGATCTCTCAGAGATAGAATATTTTCCACTCACCCAGTAGCATCATAATGCTAGTGTGCTGGAAGGTGAGGAAAATCTAGAAAGAGTAGGAGAGGAGGGCAAAGGTGAGTATCAGTGATGGTCTTTGAAGCTGCTGCTTCCATGAACATAGTGGGGCTTATTCTGTGTTCCACTCACCCTATGGTCATAAATCTTTTAATAACGCTGCTCTCAGGTACTACTTTGAAAACGATTCCATGTTCCACTCACTCTAGGGGTATAGAGGAACTTGTTCTGTGTTCCACTAATCCTATGGGCATAAATCATTTTATAGAGCTACTATCAGTGTCACATTGAAAATTTGGTGGCAGAATGGACTTAAAATGACACAAGGGAATATGTGTGATACAAAGAAAGGAATATATTAGAAGCTTGTGATGTGTGGGATCAACTGATTCTAGAAAGGTTGTGCTGGAGAGTTCTATGCATGTTGACAGTATCCCACTGCATTTGTGTCTTGGTGGGTTTTCTTCTGCCACTTGTGAAGCTATGGAAGACCACTTGGTCATGAGTAGTATTCAGGAGTTAATATTCCTGGTCATAAGCCTCAAACAGTTTTGGAGCAGGAAATACTATGGAACTGGAGGGTGTAAAGGAATCTGGCAACTGTATGCTTGGTATAATACAATGTATTGACTCAAAGCAAGCATGTAAATATCACAGGCATAAGTGTTACATTTCTTCTCACCTTTGGTTACTTCCTGTGCATCCTTATAAAAGTAGGTGATGCAACTATCTGAGCCATAGTTTCCAGGAGAAGGCAGTGAGGTACTGGGGATAGGTCCTGGCCCTAACAGCTGCTACAGTATTTAACCAGTAGCAACCTTTGGCAATCTTGTTTGATATATGTGACTGAAATTTCAGGTAGAATGTTTTAAAGAAGACCAGAGCCATCATATTTTTGCACCTGTCAATACTATTGCATCTATATAGAACAGATCAGACCTTGTTCATAGTGCCATGGTCACATTTTATAATTTTAACATGAATTCTTTAACACCAACCAGTAGTCTGTACTCATGACCTTCTCTGCAGTTGTCTCAAAAATACCTTTAATAGTTGAGTTCTTTACATGAGAATTTAAGGAAGGTCCATGCATTCCATAGGGTTAATATGTCTCTGAAAACTCTTGATTCATAATGATTCCAGTTCACCCTTTTATCTTGCCTTTCATTTTTGAAAAAGCAGAGTAATAAATCCTGTAGAATCATCCACATTCTGGATTTGGCTGGTTGATTGCTCCATGTTGCTTGTTCTTTTATACCTCATACCTTGTTGTGCTGTCAGATTTAGAATAGTGATTAGATTTAGAATGAATTTTGGGGCACATGAATACTTTATAGGTGATGCTGTGTTTCCTTTTAATTCGGGGCCACATAACCCGAGTCATGCCCCTGTTAGTGGGTCCCACTGTGAGATTAAGAAATTATTAGGGAAGCTTCTGGGTGAGAACCTTCCTTCTGTGTAAACTATAAGAACTGCCTACGACTGGGACTAAATGATGTGGAATAGGTTGTTAGCACAACGTAGAAATCCTGATGTGGTTCACTAGCAACAATACCTTTGAAGAGGGACAGTAGACAAAACCAGAAAACCTCCATTCATTGAAGGATACACACAAAGAAGTGGGAGATGACAATAACTAGAAGATTACTATATCATGGCTGAAGCGTATGTGAAGAGAGGCTTGAAATCATTCTTCATAAGATAACTCGCCAATTAAACTATGAAACTGTCAAAAGAACACAAATTAGAAATGTGGGTAAATCATTGCTTTGTTGCTCAAGATTTGAAGTGAATAGACCTCTCAAAAGGCTGGTATTCCTGTGAATTCTTAAAAGCATTATGGAAGTATTGGTGGAAAGCTTTGTCCTTTGTTGTTTAAACAGTACTNGGTAAAATAACTCACCAATTAAACTAGGAAACTCTCAAAAGGACACAAATTAGAAATGTGGGCAATTCACTGCTTTGTTTGTCAGGATTTGAAGTGAACAGACAAACCTTCCTCCTGGCCCGTCTCACAGAAAACATCTCATACAGGTCCCTAGGGATACATACAGGATGACATTTATCAGAATCTTTTTTGTGATAGAGGGAAGTTGGAGGCAATTGTGTTGTTTATGTTAATGTCCTGTATTCATTCTATAAACTATTCTGCAGCAGTTAGTTGTATATAGAGCTCAGTTGATTAGCCTTAAAATCCTAATGAGTGAACAAATAGAAAGAGATGTATACCAGAATCATGTGTATATACATGAAGAACATTTACACACCCAAAGCTGCAGATTCCATGGGACACATGCACGACACCATGTAAGATCCATGCAGGTGAGTTATCTCCTGCTGTGTAACAAACTACCTCACCCGTAAGGGACTTGAAACAGCAAACATTCCAAGACGCAGAGAGTTCTAGAGAGACATGGGGACGATGGTTGGCAACATGAGTGCATTTAACACCACTGGCCTATGCACCTGAAAGTGGTTAAGGTGGCACATTTTATGGGATGTGTATTTTACCACAATTTGAAAAATCAGGGGATAAAGGAAATCCTCAGCAACCATGTATTATCTTACACAATTTGTATTTATCACGGAGGAGCTCAGCGGGGTGATCATCTGACAGAATTTCTGGAGATCAGGGAGGGGCCTAGCTGGGAGGCCTAGCAGAGGGCCTCTCTGGAGGGGGCAGTCATCTGAGGGATTGCCTGGGGCTGGAGGATCACTTTCCAAGCTCCATCAGCTCCTTGCTGACAAGAGGTCTTAGTTCTTTTCCACAAGGGGCTTTCCTAGGGATGTTCACACTGTAGGAGCTGGTTGCCCCGCAGGTAATGATCCAACAGGGAGGAGCGATCACCATAGAGGAACCAAAATGGACCTCAGTGTCTTTTGCAACCTAGTCTCAGAAAAGACGTATCATCACCTGCTGCCGATTCTATGGGTCCCACCAACCAAGCCCAGAACACTGTGGGAGGGGACTGCAAAGGAACGTGAATGCCAGGAGGCAGGGATCATTGGAGGCCATCCTGGAAGCTGGCAAACAAGTCACTTTAAAGTTTAGTTCTCCCCAAAATAAAGTTTAGGCCAAAGGAAGAAAATGTAGGAGCACCTGGGAAGCTAGGTTGGTTAAGCGTCTGACATGAGCTGGGGTCTTGGTCTCTCAGTGTGTTATTTTGAGCCCTATATTGGGCTCTACTCTGATGGTGTGAAGCCTGCTTGGGTTCTCTCTCTCTGCCCCTCCCCCACTCATGCTTCCTCTCTCTCTCTCTCAAAAGGAATAAAAAAGAAAAGAAAATGTAGTTACATAATTATTCTTCAGGGCAATCATATCATTAATGCTTCAAAAGTACTTATAAAGAAATAATAAAATCATGCTCAAACTCTCCAAAATAAAACTGGGAGATAGATTACATATATATTTATCTATATTATTTATTTATATTATATAATATATATTTTTTCCTATTGTAGGTATTTTAAGTTGGTGATACTCAATGCTATTGAGAATAGTACAGTATGTACTCATATAAATAGGAAAAAGAGGGAATTATTGCTGCCATATTTTAAAGAATACTAATGTATATAAATTACATTTATTGTGCAGTGATCTTTCTACAATATAGAAATTTCACTTCTAGCAATGTATTCCTCCAAAAAAAATTCCATTTGTATTCCACACAAATAATGTATGGACATTATTTGAACCCCAAAGTAGAAATGGGGAAATTTGAAATAGAATATTTTTACTTCCCTCAAAAGGACTAGGTAGAGTGAAAGAGAACATTTCACTATGTGGCCATTAAAAAAATAACTACCAGGATATTAAGAGGAAAAAGATAATTATAAAATGGAATGTATATAACACAGGGATCTTGGGGCAGGAGTCAGGAGGACTGCTTTCTAGAACCTACTCTGATCCTGGTGGGGTGGCTGTTGATCTAGATGATACACTGGAGCCTGATTCTATGGCTGGAGGGCAGAGAAAATGAAGATGTAGGAACTATTCCTTGTCCAAGCAGAAATATATCCTCCTTAACCAGATTCCCAGATTCCTGCCTCACCATCCACTCCCAGACCTGCCCAGATTTTAAGGCTGGCTTTGAGTGAGGCTGAAATTAGCACTCCTTTGCCACTGGCCGCATTGAACACTTTTTACCCGCCCTCCCAGGACCAAAAGGAGAGGGGAACTCTAAGTTCCCACCACTAGTAGGTGTCAAGGATAGCTCAGGATCAGAGCTTTGTCCCCTACCCCTTGCCCTTCTGCAGCTTAATACCTTTATTCCAAGTACTAAAGGGAGAGAATAGGTACTTCCTCCCAAGTGTACCCTCCCTCTCCTCTTTTCCCTCTTTTCTTTTAATTCTGTCTACTATTGAGAAAGATAACAAAATATTTACAAAGGCCTATAAAAACAACATTTATTGTGTTATTAATGAGTAAATGAAGAGACTTTTATAAGTGAAACGTCCCTCTAGAAGAGGATAAACAAATACAAGTTCCCAGGCTAACTCCTCAGTTTTCCTAAGACCATATGGTCATGGCTCAGGGGCTCAAAAGTAGCATGTATCTGGGGAGGGTCATTCTAGAAGTCCCCACTGCCATAGATCTCAGTCTCCAGGGATGCCTCCAGAACTGGATGGATCTGGCCAAGAGAGACTGTCATGGTGGTCACCTGTCCCAGCGTTCTGAGGCACCCTGATCTCCTGGGGCTGACTTTGACTCCTTCTGGCTCATGGGTGATGGCTCCTAGGCAGACAAGTCTAAGTCTGGTTCCAAGGTGTTCTGGGCTCTAGACAAGTGTTGGTGTTGAGGGCAAGCCCAGCTCAGGAGCCTGCACAGACTGGAAGGTTCCCAGTTGAAACGTAGACTTTCCCACCATAGCTCCCCCAGCTTAGGATAGAAAGGGAGTGGCCATGGCCCCAAATCTTTTGAGCTCAGAGACAAAGGCAGCTGGGAGTCTAGTGCCACCTCTGCAGAATCCCAAGCTTGCTTCACACAGGGGCAAAAAAGCTGGTCCATGACTTCAGCCTCTAGATCTGGAGAAATGGAGTGTCTACACTGAGGAGGCAAAAGATGGAGCCCAGCGTGGGAATTTACACTGTTTGGTTTCCTGTGCGGTCTGGAATGACAGTGTGTTAGGTAGGCAGATGACATTACTTTTTGAGACAAATTGCTTCAGAAGGCTGAGTCTGATGATGTTAAGTCAAAAGTGTAAACGTACTGATTGCAGTTTTATAAAATTGAACCGGCCTCAGTGATTAATTGGATTAAGGTTAAAAACAAGAAAGACCACAAATAGGGTTACTGATTATGAAAAATCAGATACATTCTGTGTCCCTTATATACATGATGTCTGATGTTCTCATCACCTGAAATCAAAGCACAGGCTAAGCTACAGCCCAGATGAGAACCTGGGTCTTGAGAGAGAAGAGTTCTGTAAGGGAGATGGTTTGGAGAGGAGGTGGGGACCCAAGTAACTGATCACTTCTCTGGTCTTGACTTGAACTCTCAACTTCCTGTTTTGGTTCTCTTCTTTGTAACCCCTAAATTATAAGAACTGAGACAAAGAGACAGAGGAGCTTTAGATATCAAAAGGTTACATATTTTGGGTTCCAGATCTTGTTTCGACCTTTACTAAATGTATGTAATTATTATTTAAACTCTTTAGGCCACAATTTTTTTTTAATCTGTGAAGGGAGGACAAAAATTACTAATTTCAAAAAGTAGCTTTGAGGATTTAATAAAATAATATAGGTAAGGTGACATTTCCTGACATGGAATATCATTAATAACCTCTGTAAGGTATAATTATTATTATTTGATCAATGCTAGTATGGTAGAAGTCCATGGTTCTGTTATGGTTCTTTATCCCCATAAAGAACAAATGGAAAACGCAGCTTTTAAGAAATGTCTGTAATGTAAGTAGATTTTTACATTTTGTATTGGATCCACAGTAGAATCATAGCGAGTATACCTATTCTCTCTTTAGCATTTTGCATGACCAAAGTTTTCCTCTTCAGTGTCATCAACATTGCATAATTGTTCAATTCACAGGCATATATTGAGAACCTGCCTTCTGCCAGGTGTTGGGAAAGGAGCCACATATACAAACGCAGTGAAGGCCCATTTCTCCTTTCCTGCCTGAAGCAGGTGCAGGATTCTGCAGCCCCAGAACTTAACGCCTGAAAGGGACCAGATGCTGTGGAATTTGCCCACCTGGGGAACACTGAAAAGCACTGGGCAGGCAGGATCGCCAGGCAGCCTCCCTGCGAGCTGCCTGGCCCCATGGTTAAAGACACTGACAAGGTCTGGACACAGAGCGTGCGAGACCTCTGCCAGGCCATTTGGGGCCCAAGCTCCGGTCCTGGGTCCGAAAGCGCAAAGCAGAGCCAGGGGAAGTTGGTCCGCCTTGGCCAGCCACCTGCGGAAGCGTCACAGGGAGGATGCTCTGCAGGGCGCTTGCGGTGCTTCCAGAGCGGTTCTCGAATCCTGCTCGAGCCTCCGCCACCTCCTACACCCATCCACCTATAGCGCTTTCACATCCACCCCCACCCCTACACCACAGCCTGCGCCGGCCCGAGCCCTGCTGCAGCCCGCTCCGCCCTCCCCCCACCCCCCCCCCA
>NW_027529996.1:15026-43608 GCF_008692635.1 Crocuta crocuta
CCCCCCGCCGCTCCAGGCAGTGAGCCCTGGATGCACAGCGTTCCGACGGCCTCAGCGCCAGGGCCGTTTCCTTTCCTGGCCGTTCGTTTTCTGCACATTTAAAAAGTCTTCCGAATTAAACCATCCGCTTTTGGTCAATAAAAACGTACTGAGATTTGTCTTTCCAGGTTTTAGAGATTGTGAGGGAATGTTTTTCAAAGAAATTTTAACCCCCCGTCCCCAAAGTAACAGTCATTTCACTAATTTATTCATTCAGAGGTGAAACAGAAGAGCAAAAACCTCCGTTAACAGAAAAATGCAAGTCCTATTGTGCACCCGCCTTTTGTCTTCCAGGTTAAGCCCCTCACACGTTTTTGAAAGCATTAGCTGGTGTTTCAAATCTAAGTTTGTTTAAAATAAGACTAGTGGCCCAAGGGCACAGCATTATTAGCTAATGGGAAGAAACAGAAGACATTCACATAAAAAACCAGCCAGCTGCCACAAGGCTTTAAAGAAACAAAGTTTAAACCCCAACGCCAGAAGGGGGAGCACAAAGAGAGTGGATCCCTAAGTGTTTTCAACAAACACATAACTGTGAAGTGATGGATCTGTTAACTAACTTGATTGTGGTAGTCACTTCGCAATGTATACAGTATATTAATCATTATGTTGTACATCTTAAAAAAAATTAAAGGAAAAAAAAAAGGGAGCAGAGAAGCTTGAACCAAAGAGAAGCTTCCACCACATAGGAGAAGCAAGTTGCCACTCTGTTCTCTCCCCTCTTAACACCAGTCTTTCCAGGAACACAATTAATTACACGGGTTATCTCAAATGCACCCACAGCCATGTCAGAATAACAATTCCAACTCCAATAATACGGTTACAAAAAATCATCATAATTTTAGGGTACTTAAAAAAGTCATGGGTCTATCCTGCCAGAGAGTCATAGTAAAATTACTGTCTCTTAAAGTCACTTGAAATAGTTCCATCTGGTGTGGTTGTGACACAAACTTGTTACACATTCAGGACCTTTGTTTTTCATTTTGGTTTCAATTTTTAAGAATTATTTTATATAATTATAAAAGTTTGTTAAGTATTAAAAATTTTCCCAAACCAAAGCTACAAATTACATTCAGAAGTGTTTCACTTCTGTTCAAGTGTCTTCTACTCTGTTCTTGCAAACAGAGAAGGAGAGACTAACTATATTCTCATCTTGTTTTCCAGCACTAGCTTCTCCCTTGGCTACAATCCTTCCCCCATCTTTCAGGATTCCATAAGGCAGTTCTCACTATGTCTGTCTTCTTGTTGGTAAAGGACATAATTTATGATGGAAAATTGAGATTTCTCCCTAACCCCCAACTTCCCACCTGTCTTACTGATTTAGAATGAGAAAATTAGAGGCATAAAGGCAGAGGGTTGAACACGAGAAAAGGGATTCCCATTCAAGAATGAAGGGACTTAATTTTGATTAATAATTAAAAGCATTCAGATAAATGGATTCTACTTTTCTGGTTTCCTATCATTTGATGTGAAAAGATAAAAGACTCTCTTGATCTTTCATTTCTTATCATTGCTTCGAGGTGAAAATGTGTTTTAGAAAATGGGAAATATTTAAAATTTTGAAGTGTTTATTTAGTTTTGGGTGGGAGAGGCAGAGAGAGAGAGAGAGAGAGAGAAAGAGAGAGAGAAAGAGAACCTGAACCAGGCTCCAGGCTTTGAGCTGTCAGCACAGAGAGCCTGACACTGGGCTTGAACTCACAAACCGACCTGAGCCGAAGTCAGACACATAACTGACTGAGCCACTTAGGCACTGCTTGGGAAAATGGTTTAAAACATGGCTAGGGTGGAAGGTAGTGATAATTATTCATAAGGTGTATTTATCATTAATCACTCTACAGTCATTGAACATAAGATGTATTTACTGAGATTTAAAAATAGTTCCCACTACCTAAAAAAACTCCCTCTTCTCCAACATCATTAAAACCTTAGAGAGCATGCAGCAATTTGAGACCGTAGTCTGCCTGGGGTTTCTGTCATATTGTTCTGAAGGCGAGTGTTTCTTTTTTAATTTTTTTCTTTTTACATTTTATTTATTTTTGAGAGACACACTAAGACAGAGCGTGAGTGGGGGAGGGGCAGAGAGAGAAAGAGACACAGAATCTGAAACAGGCTCCAGGGCCTGAGCAAGCATTCAGCACAGAGCCTGACGCGGGGCTCA
The DNA here is from genome assembly GCF_008692635.1 of Crocuta crocuta. Taxonomy (NCBI): domain Eukaryota; kingdom Metazoa; phylum Chordata; class Mammalia; order Carnivora; family Hyaenidae; genus Crocuta; species Crocuta crocuta. The sequence continues at coordinate 17,224 of NW_027529996.1, forward strand.
AACCCACCAACCGTGAGATCATGACCTGAGCTGAAGTCGGACGCTTAACCGACTGAGCCACTCAGACTCCCCTGAAGATGAGTGTTTCTGACTGATTCTAGCAGAAATCATGCAGAGCTTTGCTTATACTTAGATACGATCCACCTCTCTGTGTCCAACAGCCACTTAGAACACATTTTCATACCTCCCCTGGTAAAGACCTTTCCTTCTTTCCTTTGCGCTGGCAAGTTGGTGCGGGTGCAACCCCCAACAGGAAGGTTAGATTCCTAATTAGAAAGCAGAAGAGGCTTTCCCCCCTTCCCCTTCCCATCCTTCCCTCTCGGTGGGGTCAGAAGTAAGCTAGGATTTGCAGTCTAACTTGCTGCTCAACGTGTGGTTAGCAGACAGCATGGGCATCACCTGGGAGCTTGTTCGAAATGCGGTATCCCAGGCTCCACCCAGACCTACTGAATCTCAATCTCATCGGCTGCAGGTGATTTTGTGTTCGCATTAGAGATGAGAAACAGTCTGCAAGATTGGGGTCTGGGAGTTGGGAACCAGCTCCTTGTAAAAGGCCTGGGGGACACCGAGGCCCCGATGCGGTCGTAAGATCCTCGGTCGCGGCTTTGGAACACAGAAGGCTCTCTAGCGGCTCAGCGCAGAACCCCTGCTCCCGGGACAGGTCCCGCAGCCTCCCGCGGAGCCGCTAGCTAGCTGCCTGGGGCCAGTGATTTCCAGCCAGATGAAGCCGGTCAGCTCCCGGTGACCTCCAGGAGGGAACCCGCGGGCAACCGTGGGCTGGTGTGAGGACAGTTACCTTTTGTTGTTTGGAACTTTTGTGGGACTGCTAGTCCATGATATTTGACGCACAAATTAAAATTGTTCGATTCTGGTCGGACAGGTTGAACTAGAGTTTGAATCCAGAGGCAAATGGCAAGACCCTTACGAGTGGGTAAAAAAATTTTTTTAAGTATGAATGAATATCGAATTTTCATCAGTGATTTTTCTGTATCTGTTGGGATGATCATAAGGGTTTGTTGTTGTTGTTCTTTTACTGCATGGAGTTGCATTCATCAATTTATCCCTTAGATACACCCAATTTGGTTCATATGTATGTGTGTGTGTGTATACTTTTTTTTTTTTTGCTGGTTTCAATTTCCCAAAAGAAAGGGAAGCTGAAGGGACTCCATAAAAATATGCTTTTTGCTCCTTTTCTTCCTTCTTTCTCGCTAAGACTGGCACCCCCACCTTACACATGTCTTTTTCAAAAAACGTTTTTTATTTTTTATTATTTTTTTTTATTTCAGAGAGCGAAAGAGTGAGGGAGAGGGGCATAGAGAGAGATAGAAAGAGAGAGAGGGGGATATAGGATCTGAAGCCAGCTCTGTGCTGATAGCAGCAAGCTGGATGTGGGACTTGAACTCACAAACTAAGAAATAATGACCTGAGCTGAAGTCAGATGCTCAATTGACTGAGCCATTAGGTGTCCCAGAGGGAGAATATTAAGCAGGCTCCATGCTCAGTGAAGAGCCCCGACTTGGGTCTCAATCTCACAACCCTGGGATCATGACCTGAGCTGAAATCAAGAAGCAGACACTCAACCGACTGAGCCACCCTAGCACCCCACAGATGCCTTATAGTACAAATAGTATATGTCCTCCTTGTAAGGGACAAGGAGTTAGTGATTTCTCCAGTGTCTTCCAGCACAATAGATTACATCCAAGGAAGGGCCAGATGGAGCCATCCCGTGCATATTCCAGACCCACATCCTCTAGACATCTCAACGCAAAGAAATAAGTGACTTATGGAGGACACCTGGACCCTTGTCCTTGTTCTAACATCGAGTTCCTGGATGCGTGAGAGGATGCGTACACCAGACCACAGTCCTGCATAACAACCTAGACCCCAAAGAGGATACTGTCTCTCTTTTCCTTTGAGTCTCCTAGACACTTTGTACTGAACTCTCTCTAGACGTACAGCAAACTCTGCTCTCATCTCCTTCTGGCCTGCATTTGACTTCTATCCTGCAAAAAGCCAAGGACCCTCTTGGCTAGTTCTGTGGGACCCCATTGGGTCCTCAGACCCAGCCAGCCTGTATCACTAATATTTTGTTTAGAATCTATTTGCATTACTGTTCATAAATGAGATTGGCCAGTAGTTTTCCTTTTGTTTTTCAATATTGTTTTCAGGTTTGTTTCAAAGTTATTATGGTCTCATGAAACAAGTTGGGAAATGTTCCCTTTCTGCACTCTCTGGAAGTTTGTGCACGGTGGAGTTTACTCCCTTTAAAAATCTGACTTTCCCAGAGGGAAAATGTTGAAGTTAATCAATCCTGGTAAACAACAAGATTTGGTTGAACCAGAGGCCCAGATCTTGCCAGGGTAGGGGTGGATACATTCTGAACCGTGAATGTCAACGTGGCTAAATCTGTAAGGTGATGAAATATCAAGAACCATGGTCTTGTAATATAATTTGACCTAGACAGAATCACTCCACAGCAGATTCAAATTATTTTTTTCAGTGAACTCCAGTTTTTTTCTATCAACAAAAATGAGTCGCAATAGAATTTTTTCTATTCTATGTAGAATAGAATTTGTTCTATGTAGAACAACTTCTGACATAAACAAACTCAAATCTATCATAAAACTTTGAAACTATTGTACCTAGAAATTTTATACAAGTTAAATATTTACTGTTTTCCTAAATAGCTTGGGTTTTCTTTTTATCATAGCCATATTAAAAAGTAATGATTTTTAAAATCAGACCTCATAAACCTCTCCCCAGTCATCTTCACTTTATCTTAGACGCCAAATATTTTCATCATATTCTTTTTTAAAGTTTATTTATTTTGAGAGAAAAGAGACCATGTGAATGGGGGAGGGGCAGAGAGAGGGAGACAGAATCCCAAGTGCTGACAGCAAAGCCCCAAAGAGGGGCTTGAACTCATGAAACTGTGAGATCATGACCTGAGCGGAAACCAAGAGTCAGATACTTAACCGACTGAGCCACCCTCACGCCCCAGGTATTTTCATCTTCCGTGTGGGCCAAGATATGAAAACATTGAGAAGTGTTGTTTGAGATTATAGCACAACTTAGTTACAAACTATATTTATATTACATATTTTCCAAAACTGATTATGTAAATATAACTTATCTGACTTAGGAAAGCAAGTATTTGATAGTTTAGAGACCTCATCCATTTCCAGTTTTATGAAAAAATGGAATGTTTGCAAGAATGAATGCATGCTTGCAATCTGATAATGCTTTCTGTGTTAACTGCACTATTACTGAGTGCAAACTATAAGGTCCCTTTAGACTGTAGAAGCATTTAGAAAGCACTGGAGTTAGTAATGTTAAGAGATTTCACTGTTGGCCAGAAGTCCCAGTTAACATTTAGCTCTCCTCCCATACCTCTTGTGGTTCCAGGTGCTGAGATATTCAGCTCTACAAGAACAGTTGAAATAATCACAACAAATTTCAAATGTTTCTCCCTGAGCGCAGATAAGGTCAGAAGGAACGTGTGAGTCCTAACTGGGCCACAGTTTCATCAGAACATCTCCTCCTTCTTTCTCATTCCTCTTCCCTGGTCTCATATTTACTCTCTCTAGTACATCTTCTGTCTACCCTTTGCCAGATGACCCCTTTCTCAACACAGTTTCTTCTCATCAAGCAAAGAATAGTCAATATTTAGTCAATAACATAAATGGGCATTAATAGGCTGAATTTCAAACGGAAGTTCCCACCACAGCACAGATATTTGCTCAAAGCTCAGAGTCCAGGGATGGGGTTAGGAGGCATCCCAGGAATGGGATCAGTCAGAGCTATGAGCCTTAACCCCCACTAAGGATAGAGGGCTGGAGGTCCCTGCTTCATGTCCCCTGGGACTGCAAGTGGAAGGGCCCAGCATAGACAAACAGTTACTCTAGTGAGTCAGGCAGAAAAAGGTGATGGGGTCACCAGGGGTGGGGTACAATTGTCCCTTTTGGAGGCCAGTTTCCTGTTGTCCTTAAGCTCTGGAGTAATATCTTAAAGAATTTAAAAAAAAAAAAAAACTTCTTTCCTCAATAGCACCCTCTATCCAGAGAATTAGCCCAGCCCTTCTCTTTCAAATTCTCAGCGCTCTCCCCAATTTCTTCCCTCCAGTCCTCGCTGTGTTCCAGTGTTCCATGCTGGCCAAAAGCTAGGTCATCCTGCAAAGATGGCATTGGAGGATTCATGCAGGCAGAAAAGGTAGAGAAATGGAGAGAAGGGGTTAGAGGGTCTTTTGGAAAACTACAAAATTTGTTCTATACTTAGGAAAGCACTTTATTCGCTGCTAACCATAATATTTCTATAGCATGTCCAGTGAATGTCAGCACTGAAGGGATAGAATTTATTTTTGTATAGTTTCCACTCAAGCCCAAGCAAGGAATTTCTCTTCCTAAGCTCATGTATCTATCATCTTCATTTGTATCTGACAACTTCTGCTAATAAATAAGTCAAAAACACATGTTCAGCATCATTTGTCTACTATTTTTCTTAAAAAAGTTTTTTTAACATATATTTATTTTTGAGANAGACAAACAGTTACTCTAGTGAGTCAGGCAGAAAAAGGTGATGGGGTCACCAGGGGTGGGGTACAATTGTCCCTTTTGGAGGCCAGTTTCCTGTTGTCCTTAAGCTCTGGAGTAACATCTTAAAGAATTTAAAAAAAAAAAAAAAAACTTCTTTCCTCAATAGCACCCTCTATCCAGAGAATTAGCCCAGCCCTTCTCTTTCAAATTCTCAGCGCTCTCCCCAATTTCTTCCCTCCAGTCCTCGCTGTGTTCCAGTGTTCCATGCTGGCCAAAAGCTAGGTCATCCTGCAAAGATGGCATTGGAGGATTCATGCAGGCAGAAAAGGTAGAGAAATGGAGAGAAGGGGTTAGAGGGTCTTTTGGAAAACTACAAAATTTGTTCTATACTTAGGAAAGCACTTTATTCGCTGCTAACCATAATATTTCTATAGCATGTCCAGTGAATGTCAGCACTGAAGGGATAGAATTTATTTTTGTATAGTTTCCACTCAAGCCCAAGCAAGGAATTTCTCTTCCTAAGCTCATGTATCTATCATCTTCATTTGTATCTGACAACTTCTGCTAATAAATAAGTCAAAAACACATGTTCAGCATCATTTGTCTACTATTTTTCTTAAAAAAGTTTTTTTAACATATATTTATTTTTGAGAGAGAGAGACAGAGCCCAAGTGGAGGAGGGGCAGAGAGAGAGAGAGAGAGACACAGAATCTGAGGCAGGCTCCTGGCTCTGAGCTGTCAGCACAGAGCCCAGTGTGGGGCTTGAACTCATGGACTGCGAGGTCATGACCTGAGCTGAAGTTGGACACTTAACTCATTGTGCCACCCAGGTGTCCCTACTATTTTTCAATCAGCTGAGCATCAGAGATTAAAAATTCAGTCCTCTAATCATGAATATTTAAATCTATTCAGACACACATACTTACGCACCATATACCAGGCACTGTGCTATGTAGTGGGAGACAATGGAGAACAATACAGATATGGTTTTATACTCTTTTGTCAACAACCATTCCTTGTAATTCACCTGAGTCTGGAAAGGGACCAGAATGCTTTCTCAATGTATTTTTTCTGGCTGCTCCATTGGCAGCAGAGGATGTTGTTTCATAGATTCTTGGTAGACACCACACCACTTGGCTCATCCTTCATTATCCTATTTTTGAGCCCCAAGTCAAGTCCTGGAAGAAACTGAGGAATACCTGAGGAACTGGAACAAGATTAGGTTAGTAGGGCTGCAGTTCAAGTGATTAGGAACTTACCTGTAGCAGCTTATTATCCTCCATTGAGAAGGTGGGAGATTGAGCCGAGAAGCAAGACCAAGTTGAGAGCTGGGGTCAGCACTGGGTACTCGTCCCTGGTCATCCTGACAGATCTGGGGGAGGCTTATTTAAGCCCATTTAAGTTGGGTGGGGCTGGAGTGGGAGAGGCAATAAGGGACTGGGGCTATCTTGGCTCCCAGCCTGTCTTCAATCTTAGATGGCTTGACAGCAGAGGGAGAGAAGCTAATCTTGCAGGGGAGAGGGGAGGAGCTTCTAGGAGAACTAGCACAGAAAGCAATGACAGGGATAGAAAAAGATGGTTGGGGAGCATTTATACTAGAAGTAATGAGACTTGGGAATCATTACATTTCCCTAGAGTGGTGATTCTCAGCCTTTGCTGGAGTCACTGGGAGGGTTTCTAGGAATACTAATGCCCAGGCACCATGCTTCCAGACTCAATCATTGGTTAGTGCGATGCCTGAGCACTGGTGTCTTTAAAGCTTTAGAGGTGGTTTTCACAGGTAGCCAGTGTGGAGGACAAACAGCATCACCATAACCTGGAACTCATTAGAAATGAAAAATCTTTAGCCATAGATCTACTGAGTTACAATCTGCATTTTAAAGAGATCCTGGGGTTCTTGGGTGGCTCTGTAGGTTGAGCGGCTGATTCTTGATTATGGTTCAGGTCATGATCTCATGATCCCAGGGTGCTGGGGTTGAGCCACTTGTGTGGCCTACATGAGGCCTGCCTAAGATTCTGTCTTCTTCTGCTTTTCTACCCCACTCACGCTCTCTCTCAAATGAAAAAAAAATAAAAGAGATCCTTAAGTGACTTGTATGCCCATTAAGTGATAAACATTGTACAAAAGGAGTATGGACTAGGGGCAAATAGGAACTAGCTAGAGACGGGGGTGGGCATGCTTCAGCCTCAGGCTTAACCTGTCTTCCCCTTTTCATGAATGATGGACCCTTTCAGCTCCTCTGTCATATTCTCTCTTATTGCTCCTCTTCTGTGTTCTTTGAACCATTTGCTGTCACCTTGGTCTGTTTACAGCCATCCCTTCTGATCCCCAGGCTTCACCTTGCCCTTGAATTCAGATGAGTGATACGACAGCACTGGATATGTCTGTCCTTTGATGCCCACATCTGCCCAGGCTGTGTCTTCAGGGCTACATCATTCTATATGTGAGTCTCCCTGACCCATTCCCAGGCCAGAACTATGCCATCATTCACTGTCATCCTCAGCCTCCATTCAGTGGTACGACTGGCCTCTTCCTGTTTCTCTGTGTCCACCATCTGCTGTCTATTGCTCAAGTTTCTAATTGCTGCCATTTTGTAGGGTCTCAACTGCCTTCTCTGATTCCCTCTGTTTTCTGAATTCTTGGGTTTAAGAGATATCTTTTAGTATTTCACTTCAGTACACCATCATAAAGTATGAGCCATTATAGAAGATGTCATGAGCATTCAGTATGATGTTTCTGGTGTTCAAGTCAACTTTCTGGGGTCCTGGTGTTTCTTGTCTGGCTCTCAATCTAGACTAAGAGTGTAAGGAGGATGGGAACCAGGCCTCATTCATTCATTTTTTGTGTGCCCAGCATTCAGCACAGTGCCTAGCACAAAGCGCAGTCTGTGAATTAGACTGTGTTTAATGGACAGAACTACTCCATTAAACATAGAAACAAAGGCAAGATCAATCTATATGCCAGATGGAGGAAGATATATTTGTTTCCACCAGTGTTTCTGAAAACAGAGGCTCAAGAATTGACTGTGGGTATAAGAAGTATAAAGAGATTTCATAGTGTATATAATTTAAAGATTCAAAATTATCCTCTCACAGCAAGAACAACCTAAAACTGTCATAGTTCCTTTTTTGATATTTATTTTTCATTAATGGCTAGTTGTTACCTTAAAGAATAACAGTAGAAGCAATAGACAGTGACTGGGCACTTCGTTTGTACTAAGCACTTTGAAAAGCACTTTACCTGTTGTACCATTATTAACTCTGAGACAGGTACTCTTACTGGCCTCACTTTGCAGGTGAAAAACCTAAGATTTTAGAGGTGATACTGATACAAAGTTACTAAGTGTTGAGGCCCATATTTGCACCCAGAGAGTTTGAATCCCAGAGCCAATGATCTTATACTTTATTTGGTCACTTGCATAATATATCTGTGTTCTTAGATTGAAATGTTCAAAAGTAGAAAATGAAAATAGGGAGATGTAAATCAATCTCAGAGGGATTAGTGTTTTTCCCATCAGGCTCTCTCTGTCTTCTCCGCATTGCTCCCCGCCACCTTTCCTGCATTAGGCTCCTTGGAGATCTGAATTATACTCCTGCCCCAGCACTAACTAGCACTGTAAACCGAACCTCATCCATAAAACCAGACAAGTCTTACCTGGAAGGGACGCCATAAGGAATAGACAGCATGAACATTCTAGAGCAGACTTTCAATGATGGTTGGAAGCTACATGAGCCCCTAAAGGACCTTTCTTTACTAGGTCCTTTACTGAAGTTTGTCCAACTCTGTTTCTTCTCCAACCTATAGGAAAATCAATTCAACTTGAAAAAAACCACCCAGATGGTCCCAGTTACCCCCTCAATTCTATGAGTTCTGACATTTTGAATCAGTTACACCAAAGGTTTGTGCCAGCACCCACCATTCTGCCCTTTATTGATTCCTGGCACCTTTAGAGATCTGGAACAAACTTCACCTTATTTCTCAGTCCAAAAGTGCTGCTTCTTTAGGTCTGGAGACTGACCCTATGGTAAACCTACATGTTTCCTGTGGAAAATGGGCTTGAAATTTTGCAGTGGAGGAGACAGCACCTGGGCTGTAGACACTACCTTACTACCCCAAGTTGGGTGATCCCTTTCAGCAGAGCCCCAAATTGTCCTTGGATTTGCTTGGACAATTTCTATGTTCTGTCATCCTGGAACTGCTCAGGATGTGGATGTTTGCTCAAAGGAAGCTGTGAACCTTTCCTAGAGTGTCCTGAGCCCCATCCTGCAGCCTCCACCCCATGGATTGAATGGTGTGAGGGTAGAGGGAGTGGAGAGACGCTTGACCTCCACAGAGGATATGAATCCCAGGGCAATCAGAGCAACTGAGCCTTGGGAAGCTCCCAGGAGGCCAAGGCCCACCCCTGGGGGAATAGGGGTGCAGTCCTTCCCACAGAGTCCTCCCTGGGGTGGCCACTAGAAGGAGCTCAGCCTGCAAGGCAAATGCTACTGGCCACAGTGCTCCAGTCCAGATGCCAGCAGTTCATTCAGGTTGTGCGAGAGCTGGTGATTTCCAGGGGAGAAAGAAAGTGAGGAAAGGGGGAGACTCTAAGCAACACGATGGGATGTTATTGTACTGCCCTGGCCTTTACTGAGAACTGGGAAGCAGATGAGTCCCAGAGTGGTGACCTCACTCAGGATTTGCAAGAAGAAACCATGCCTTGGAAGGTTTGCTGAAGAAGGAAAGGAGAGGTAGCTTATATGCCTGGTTCCCTGATATCTCCATTTTTCATTGGTTCAATTTTATGCTTAAGGGAGCTGACTTGCACTTTGGATAGTTTCATCCTGGCTTCCAGACGTTTCAGGATGTTAGAGCCCATACCTGGCGGGGCAGTGTTTCACCCAAGACCCAAAGTGTCATGGCAACCACGTAGGAGAAAAATGGGGTAGTTGAGGGGATCTAAGAAGACATGTAAGTTTGTGTCTTAAAGCTTTCCCCCTTTTCCCACTTAGATCCACTCATACCTTCCCAATATATGCAGCCCCCAAACCACAATAAAGGGCTTCCCTTTTATTCTTTGGGAACAAAAATGTCCTCACTCTTTGCATGTAAGGAGTTCAGGTCCAACCAGCCATAGATTCTTCTTCAAGGCAGGTAATCATGATCTCCTAGAAGAAGACGACAAGAGTAAAAGCAAGGAACATTCTCCACTTCTTGGCTGGTCTCAAGGCAATCAAACAGCTCCCCAGTTCTGCCACCAGGTGGAACCATTGCACCCTCTGATTTATTTTTTTAGAAGGCAGCCTATTCAGCAAATTTTCATTTTGTGATGTCTTCCTTAAGTTAATGGGAGCCACAGAAAAGGGTATGCTCAAAATCAAATAAAAATATAGTGACATTTCTATGGAGGACGGCTTGAAGGAGGCCATAACAGAAATAAGGAAAATTGTTAGGAATTTGTTGAAATAGTCTGGGTGACAGGTTATTGCAGATTTGGATTTGTACCTTAATAGTGGGGACTGAGAACAGGCCATAGGAGTATAAAGCACATAAAATAGTTAGGGGTTGGTGAGGAACTGCCATAACTTGATATAATTGGATTTATATCTACCATCTTCATATTTGTTTTCTATTTGGCCCATAAATTTAGTTCCATTTCCTTTTTTAAATTTTTATCTTTTGGAGTATGGAAACATTTTTATCTTTCCCATGTTTTCTTCTATTGACTTATTGGTTATACATTATTTTACTATTCTTTTAGTGATTATTGCAAGGGATAAAAATATTCAAATTAGACTTATTTAGTCTAATAGATATTATTGATTTTATGGTTTTCCTTTTTTTTGTAGTTAACGTCAATATCTGGATTGTTTGTGGGTTTAGTTCTATTATCTGTTTTTTTTCACTTAATTATGGATTTGCCTCATTACATATCATTTTGCTGTATGCCAAAAGCATGAAAAAGAGATAGCTGGAGCCTCCATATGATGTGATCTTTCACTAGAGAGGGCTCCCTCTCTGCTCCTTAGGCAGATAGAATGAGGGCTTATCAGGGCTTGAGGAAAGATGAGGCTGGGCTCATGTCTTTGCTGCACTTTCACAGAAGGTCCTTTTCATTGAGAGCCATGCTAATTTCCAACTTCAGCCCTAAAGACTGGGGGAGATCCGGCTCTCTTCTTCAGAAGTTCTCATCCCACCTCTAGAGCCTCCTGCTCTATGCAGCCTATCAGGTGTCTGAAGGGAGAGAGCGGCCATGGGCTTGAGACAGGCCGTCTCTGCTCAAGGGTCATGTTTCTTGAAAGGGATAAAACACTCTGTCTTCTAGAAGTTTTTTGGATAGTTCCTCAGCTTCTCACACAGCCCCAGACCTTAGCAAATGTCACCTAGGGAGAAAAGGCTATGTATTTGAGGCACATCAAGTTTTCCATTTGCCATTTTAGTACTTCTGTTCTCTTGCAAAATTGGCCTGTACTGCCATGGTTGAGCCTGTTGTCTCCATTCAGAATTGATAAATCCCCTGTGGGGTGTGTGTGAATGTGTGTGTGTGTGTGTGTGTGTGTGTTGAGGGGTGGTGGCTGACACTGTCAGCATATCTTAGAACAGTTCTGTTTTCCCTGGAATGTTAATTCATCTATTTTTCTTTGATTTGATAGATCTCCAAGTCCTTTTTCCTGTGTGCCCTTGTTACTGAGCTGTCCTGACACTGGTCGCCTGACTGCTTCTTCCACTTCCTGTTTTTCTCTGAAAAGTATGTGTGAAGTCTTGGCTTTTGGCCACCATTCAGAGACTGGTTAAAACACATTTCACTGGAAATCCACAAGTGAAATTTTAGTAAAAGGGCAACATTTTTGAAAGTCAGAGGGAGAGGTCAGTTCCTGACTTGTTGCCTGGGAGTTCATTTCTCTCTGGGACCTACCTTCTGAGTCGCCACATGCACCTGTTGGTAGTCTCTCAGTCACCTGCACTCATATTTGTTGAGCACATACTAGGTGCCAGGCCCAGTTCTAGGTGTTGGGGATGTAGAATTTAACAATTCAAAACCTCCTTGCCCGTATGGAGCTTATATTCTGGCAGAGGAGAAAGAAAAATAAACAAATGTATGTATCTTATAATGTCAGGATAAGTAGGAAGGAGTATAAAAATATATGAGTAGGATGGAAAGGAAGAAGAAGAAGGGAGTCAGGAAAAGCCTCTCTGGGAAGGTGGCATTTGAGCAGAGACTGAACTAAGGGAGAATATTGTTCTAGACAAACGGGACAACCAATACCAGAGTGAGTCTGGCCCATCCTAGGAAAAGCAAACAGGTCATTTTGGCCAAACTGTAGAGGAAAAGGCAAAGAGTAAACAGAGGGGTGCCTGGGTGGTTCAGTCAGTTAAGCATCTGACTCTTGATTTCAGGTCAGGTCATGATCTCACAGTTCATAAGATCAAACCCCATGTTGTGCTCTGTGCTGAGAGCATGGTGCCTCCTTGGGATTCATTCTCTCTCTGTCCCTCTTCTGCTCATGTGCTCTCTTTCTCAAAATAAAGAAATAAACATTAAAAAAGAGTGAAAGGAGATAAAGCTGGAGAAATAAACAAGATCCACATAAGTGATCTTCTAGGACATGGTGAGGAATTTGGATTTATTTGAAGTGTTGTGAGAAGCCATTGAAGCAGGAATGAGACAAGATCTAACTTATGCTTTAGAAAGAGAATTTTTCTTTTTTTTTTTCAAATATTTATATAAATTCCAATTAGTTAACATAAAGTGCAATATTGGTTTCAGAAGTAGAATTTAGTGATTCATCACTTACATGTAACACCCAGTGCACATCATAACAAGTGCCCTCCCTAATATCCATCTAGCCCATCCCCCACCCACCTCCCCTCCAGCAACCCTCAGTTTGTTCTTTATCTTTATTGTATTTATTTCAAAAATTTTTAGTGTTTTATTTTTTATTTGAGAGAGAGAGAGAGAAAGAGAGAGAGAGAGAGAGGGAGACATAGAATCTGAAGCAGGCTCCAGGTTCTGAGCTGTCAGCACAGAGCCAAATGTGAGGCTCAAACTCACAAACCACGAGATTGTGACCTCAGCCAAAGTCAGATGCTTAACTGACTAAGCCACCCAGGCGCCCCTGTTATTTATCTTTAAGAGTTGAGAGAGCATTCCTTGTATCTGAAGATCTGACCAGTGAGGAGTGAAAAACGAACCAGGGAATACAGGTGAAGGAGTATTGCCATAATGTAGGTAGATAAGGATGGTTCTTCAGTCTAGATGGTAGCAGTGGAGGTGGTAAAATGTGGTGAATTTGAAATAAATTTTGATGGTAGCATGAACAGAAATTTCAGATGAATTAAATGTGAGGTATGAAGAAAAGAGTAAAAAGAAGTGTCCTATGTTTTGATTCTGAACAACTGGGTGGTGAATATTTGGGTCATTTATTGAAACGAGGAAGGCTGGAAGGAGGGCTGGGTGAGGGTTTCACTAAGAACAGACAGCTGGAGACGTGAGGCAGGAGTTTATGGGACAGATTGGGGGTAAAGATGTGGGCTTGAGATTCCTCAGTATCTAGATGTCTGTAAAGCTCTGGTTCTGAGTGAGACCATCTAGGGGAGGAAAGTAGATAGATAAGAGGGTTGAAGACCGAGCCCCAAGATGTTGGAAGAGGGAGGAGTTATCTGAACAAGATCAAATTCAGGGGAATGGTAGGAGTGACCGCTTAATCACTGTGTGTTGAAATCACAATCAGTGAGAAAGTGGAGGTCTAAGTATAGAAAACTCTATTTAGAAGTTTTGCTATAAAGGAAAGCTGAGAAATGAAGCTGAGGTTGGAGGAAGATGAGGGGCCTGAGGAGCAATCTTCGCCACTTATGGGGAGAGATACTGCAACATGGTTCCCTTTTCAGAGCTCAGGTTTAAGGGCAAAGGTACAGGACTTGTTGGACAGAGTTTGTTCCCTGCTCCTGGGAGGGGCACAAAGAGCAGACTTTTGCCTGAGAGCTTAGATTGGCCAGAAGGGATGGAGCCTCTTCTGGGGCAGCCTGAACAATACCACTGGCCATATTGAGCTGAGCAGATCTCCATTTTGTCCTGAAGTTTCATGGTGAACTTTTTTTTTTAAGTTTATTTATTTATTTATTTATTTATTTATTTATTTATTTTTAGTCATCTCTACACCCAACATGGGGCTTGAGGTCATGACCTCGAGATCGAGTCACATGCTCCTCCAACTGAACCAGCCAGGCTACCCCTGATAGCGAACTTCTGATTGGGTGGCCCAGTCATGTAGCCTTCAGCAGCCCCGCATGTGTTTACCCCGGTTATTGGTGAAATTGGGTCTAAGCAGGTGGGGGAGAGGGGAAAATGAGTGATGGGCCTTGAGGAGGGCACTTGTTGGTATGAACACTGGGTGTTGTGTGGAAAACAACTTGACAATAAATTACATTAAAAAAATAAAATAAAATCAATTTGGTAAAAAGGAAAAAAGAGATTGGGTCTAATTAGCTAATGTGGGGTTTTGAGGTCTGTGGACAATGACATGGCAGTGGGGCTGTGTGCTGGGTGAGTACAAGACAAAGGGCACATCCATGGGCCTCTTTCTCAAGAGGAGATAACAAGGGGCTACCTACTGGTGCTATTCTTCCGTCTCTTTACTTCTCTTATCCTTCTTTGCCTTGTTTTTGAAGATGTAGAAGCAGCCCTTTATACCCCGTCACACAAGAAAAGTAAGTTAAAATGAACTAACCTCATTTGAGGTCATAAGAATCCCATTAGAGAGTCTGATTAAAGCATCCGAATGAGAATAGAATATCCCAGTTATCTCACGCTGTTGTGGAAATTGCACTAAACTAAAATCACAGTGTGACCTTGAGGGAGTGTGCTATCTTTGGGCCTCAGTTTCTTCACCTACAAAATGAAAGTTTAGATAGGACAAGACAATGTCTCAAGTCTCATCTGCTTAACAGTTTCTAGTGCTATGATGGATACATTTTGAAGTTGTGATGTGAATAGAACCAGGGTCCTCAACCTTGGCTGCACATTAGAATCATCCAGAGGAGATTTAAAAGTTCCTGAGGCCAGGATGCGGACATTGTATCCTTTGTTCATAAAGCCAGTCACCTGACTGCCATGTGCAGGAGCTGAGGCTGAGCGGCAGGGTTTGGGAGTCTGGCTACACCCAGTGTGGGTCCTGAACCCAGAGAAGCGTCCTCTGGCTGCTAATTAGACTCAAGGACCTAATGAATTAGAATTTGCATTTTTTAAAAATTTATTGTCAAGTTAGCTTACATACAGTGTAGTCTTGCCTTCAGGAGTAGATTTCCGTGATTCATCACTAATGTACAACACCCAGTGCTCGTCCTAAGTGCCCTCTTCAATGCCCGTCACCCATTTTCTCCACACCTCCACCCCCATCAACCCTCAGTTTGTTCTCTGTATTTAGGACTCTGTTATGGTTTGCCTCCCTCTCTGTTTGTATCTTATTTTTCCTCCCCTTTCCCTTCTCAAGAAGTTAAGTTTCTCAAGAAGGTGAATCAAGGTGATTCACCTGTGGAGGAAAGTTGGGGAGGCTGTTTTAGAGCTCTGCTGACATCTACTGGAGACAGTGAATTTTGAGTTCCCTAAAATGAGTTTTAAAATCTAATTGCAATACCCAGTGTCACTGTAGTAAGTCAAATTTGTGAAGAACCAACTTCTTGACTCCTGAGAACAATGTCTAAGGGATGACTGTGGACTTGTCAACAGTAAATAGTGAATACAAGAAACATGCTAAATACTCCCTTTACTGGAAAAAATGAAAATTGCTGGTGAAAGCATCCAGTTTCTGCAAATATATGCCTAGATTTAGCTTTTTGCATACAGATATTTTTTTAGTTTAATTTCAGGTATTAAAAAAAGCACCGGAATTAGAATAATTCAAGTGTTTTCCAAAAGGGGAATGGTTAAATAATTACTACATCCACTCAATGGATTTTCAAGCAGATATAGTGAGGTTTTGGAAAAGTGAAAAGACAGCAGTCAATATTTAGTATATAAAAAAAAGCCAGATACATATTTGTACGTAATGTGATGACAACTATGCAACAAATAAACAGTAAAACACAAGCTCAGGGCACCTGACTGGCTCAGCGGGAGAGCATGTGACTCCTGATCTTGGAGTTGTAAGTTCGAGCCCCACGCTGGGTGTAGAGATGATTTAAAAATAATATAAAATCTTTAAAAAAAAAGACAAAAAACAAACCCCAAAACCCCTGCAAAGACCAAGCCCAAAACTATGAGAGGAGAGAAGATTGGAAAGATTTACATCTAAGTGTTAATAATGGTTGTCCACAAGTAGTAGACACCTTTCTATTATTTTCAAAACTTTTCTATAATAACCATATTTTAGAATTTAATCAGTCCCTCCAAACAACTCAGAATTCATGTTAAAAAAAAAAACCCCTCCTGTCTTCATGAACTGTCCACAGGAAACTTACTAAAACATTTTAATCTCCTGCCACAATCCTCAAGTTTCACAGAAATCTGATAGAAGGAAACACAGTCACGCAGCATGATGGCCACCTAATAAGTTTTACAGCTTGTTTACGTGACTCCACATGTCACACCATGCATTCTCGGCAGATCAAATCCCACTTTGGTGGTTCATAGCCATGGGTGCCTTGTGGTATGAGATTCTCTCTGAGGTGGGCTCGGTAGTTACTGCTCACCTGTATGGGCATAGTTGCTGTTGAGGAAATAGAATTAAAAACAGAATCTCCCAAGCTAGTGAAGGGGTTGGGGACAGCAGCTCTTGCCCCTTGTGCCACTTTGGCATGTGGATCAATTTGAGCTGAAGGTAATTGAGACCTTGTGGGCTCAAGAGAAACTTTTTCCCCTCCCTTAACTACACAGAAGAATCTAAATTAGGGGTCTTTCCCAGAATAAGGGTTATTAGCAGAGACAACTTTTATCTGAGTCACCCACCTTGATGACAGGACAAACGTCTAATTGCCAAACATCTGCTCTTCTTATGGCTCCATGAGTACATTCCTTTCCTCTGGAGTCCCAGACCCCACACCCCTCTCCTTAGTTCAGGATGACATCTAGACCTCACTCTCCTGACTGTCTTCGGAGTTTTCATGTCATTGTGATTCCTTATACATAACGCTAGTAAATTTGATCTTTTCCTGTTGCTCTGCCTCCTATTTGATTCTTAGTCCAGCTCGAAAAACCTTTGAGGGGACAGGAATTCTTGCTCTCTGAGACTAGAAAACCTCTCCCCAAAAGTAGGAGAGAAAGAGAACAGTTTTATTATTGACTAAACATTAAACCAGTGAGCTTCATGAGTAACCCACTGAGTGATCGCAAAGACAGGAAATCTCATCTTTCATATGATCCAGCAGATACAGCCCATCACATACATTTAGCGTAGTTAATAATAGTCCTCAAGTAAGAGGATTTAGCTCCATTTGTCATACTCAATCTATCCTAAATTCACCTGCTAATCGGGAAAACCATTTGCATTAGTTCAGTGGCTTTATCCAAAGGAGAAACCAACGTCTGTCTTCAAGACAGGAGTTAAACAATTTAAAGTAAGGCACACACACTGAAGTTGGGCTCCCGCTTTCCCAGAAACTGTGACATTTCATTTCGTTTCATTTTTTTTTCCTTTTTAGGTTTATTTATTTATTTTGAGAGAGAGAGAGAGAGCAGTTGTAAGAAGGGGAGGGGGCAGAAACCAAGAGTAGGAAGCTTAACAGAGTGAGCCACCTGGTATCCCTGTGGCATTTCATTTCAAAGAGTTGGCTCCCAGGTTCTGGAGAAAGACATTCCTGGGTCCTAAAGCCAACTGAAGGGGCTGGGATCCAGCCTAGGGTTAACTAGGGCTGACTTGACCACCTGGAATTCCCTGAGGGAATTCACTCCTTTTGATTTATGGAATCACTGTGGCCTTAAATCTTGGCTCTAGATACAGAGGAGGCAGATTGTAAGATATCTGTTCCTCCCTTAGAGCTGGAGCCTGAGAGGAGACACGTGCACATTTCAGAGGGGCTGTGGAAGCTGTCGCCAGCTGCTTGGGTAGACTCAATTAAAAACATGCAGATACAGTTGATTTCCTGCATAGCACATACTTTAACATGGCCTTAGGAGTTAATGGCCTTCTCAGTTGACGAGGCCTCACTTTAATCCAGAAACACCCATTGCAGCTGCAGTGGAGGACCGTCAAAGGCCTCAGGGTTGATGTTGAGAGCTCCACTCCTTCTAGTTATATCCCTGATTCCAATTCTCCATTATTTCCCATTTGAGTGACCAGAAGCTGCTGATTTCTTATCCACTCTAACCCCAGCTGGATCCATCCTTCACTAAAGCTGTACTGATGCGATCTGTCCAGAGGCCACCCCCAAAAATCCTTCAGTCTCTGATGATGCAAACTCATTTTGCTCCTATTGTGCATGCATGCTTGCCCAAGGCAATCCAAAATATCCCCAGGAATTTTAGGATTCTTAGGTGCTCTTAGGCTGAGCACCATTTTGACCCAGCAGCTGGTCCTGCTCGGACATCGTTCCCTGTTCCTCTTACCAGGCTTCTTTCTGGTTCCTGAGTCTAAGCCCCTATCTCATACCACGTCAGCATCTTGCCCAGCTAAGCCTGAATGATGACATTTATGATCTACCCAGGACTCTACTTGCTCTAAACCTAGACTCCCACTTGATAGTTACTTGCTTCCCCTTGAACCACCATGCAGACTCTGGGCTTCTTTCCCTG
Source organism: Crocuta crocuta (assembly GCF_008692635.1). Classification (NCBI taxonomy): domain Eukaryota; kingdom Metazoa; phylum Chordata; class Mammalia; order Carnivora; family Hyaenidae; genus Crocuta; species Crocuta crocuta. The sequence goes on from NW_027529996.1 coordinate 35,462, forward strand.
GTGCTGCAGAAGCCCAGTGCTTCTCCCAGGTCTTCCGCAGAAGTCCTTTTCCCAACCGTCTTCTCCTAGAGCCTTTAGGGGACAGCCAGGCATCAGGCTTGTGTCCCCACTAAGTGTCTTGACACCTTCTGGACATTACACCCCCTGGATTGGATCTGTGCTCCAACATCTAGGCACTCAGCATCTGCTTCACCCTGAAGAGCTGCTCTAGCCTGTCAGGAATCCACTTCTCCTTCAGACCCCCTATATCTTTTCCATTCCATTGCCCCTTCTATCCCTTCCCAATGTGGACTTACAGGTGATGGTTAAAGGTTAATGGCCTCTTTCAGGAAGAAATGTAACCCTGAAACCCTGGATACAGCTAGGGTAATATCTTCCTTTAGAATCGATATGATAACTAGTGTTCTAAGTTACTAATGACTGTACTTTTAAGAAATGTACTCATTACCCAAATAATACCCATTCATTATAAAATTAGAAATTATGCATAGAGAAAAGAAATAGTCACTTATAAACTACTCAGCTAGGTTCAGCAATTTCCAGTGCTGTTTGTTCATCATTATTCTACAAAGATATTGTTAAGAATACATATTTTGGTCTCGAATCCAGAACTACTGAGTCAAAGTTTCCCAGTGTAAGGCCTGAGAATTGTGTTTTAAAAAATTTCTGATGTAGCAGGTTCACTAATATGAGACCAAAATTCTAGATAGAATCATTGTTAATATTTGTCAGAGTCTACCGTGTTTTCTGCTTGCAGATAATTTTATTGATTTTTATAAAAATTTGGGATGATACTGTGTATTACTCATGACAGAAACCAAACCTAATTACCTTAAGCAAAAAGAGTTTATTGACTCATAACTGAGAAGTCCAAGGTTGGCTCGACTTTAAGAATACTCAGTCTAGGGGCACCTGGGTGACTTGGTGGGTTCAGTGTTCGACTTAGGCTCAGGTCATGATCTCATGGTTTATGAGTTTGAGCCCTGCATCGGGCTCAAGGCTGTCAGCCTGTCAGTGCAGAGCCCGCTTTGGATTCTCTGTCCCCTCTCTTTGCCCCTCCCCTGCTTGTGCTCTCCCCCTGACCCTCCCAAAAAAGAATACTAAGTCCAGGGTGTCTGATACCTTTACCACCTTTAACCTTATTTGGAAGTTAAGGCCCTTCTCTCCTTTGACAACTCTGGGAAGAAAAGTTCCAGGAATTGTCCTCATGAGTCTGTCTTTCATGTTGTGCTAAGGGATTCTGGTACATAGATTTGATCAGATTCACTTCTTTGACTTGTATGGGTTCAGTCAGTACCACTTGAAACACACTTCCTCTATGAGAAGGGGAAGTTCTATTCACAGGAGGAGGGGAAGGATATTTGCTGACCAGATGAAGACAACAGATTCACAACAAATTGCACAGATGGATCTGCTTCCCATTATTTTCACTAAATATTATCTGCTTCACATTTCACAGCATCAAGTATTCTTTGAAAATCTGATATTTTATTGCTGCATAATGTTCTCCTTTATGTGGCCACTGGATTAGTTATCTATTGCTGCATTACAAATTACTTCAAAATTTAGTAGCTTAAAACAAACAAAAAAAACTTCTTATCTTACATAATTGCTGAGTGTGAGTAGTCTCAGCATGCTTAGCTGGGTAGTTCTGGCCCAGGGTCTGTCGTGAGGTGTCATTCTAGCTGTTCCCTGGAGCTAGTCCTTGAGGACTTGACAGGCTGGAGGGTCCTCTTCCAAGCTCACTCATGTGGCTGTTGGCTAGAGGCTTTGGTTCCTCATCACGTCGGCTTCTCCACGTGAGAAGTGAGAGATTCATGAGAGAAAGTGCATTTCTCCCTGCATAGGCAGGGAGAAAAGAAGGCTGCAAGTTTTTATTTTATACTTTAATCTTGGAAATGAAATATCATCATGTTTCCTTTATTCTATTGGTCACACAGCCCCACCCTGGGGCAATGTGGAGGGGCTACACAAAGGTGTAAATATCAGGAGGTAGACATCATTGGGGGCCATCTTGGAGGCTGCCAACCACAGACACCATTTCTTTCTTGTCAGATAATTAGGTTGTTTCTAATTTGTCAAGAGTTTAAAGCATCTAGTATAGCAAGCATTATGTTTAAAATTGGGAAAACGTATAATTAAAAAAAAAAAGAATTAAGAGCAAGGGAACGTCTGTGGCTCAGTTAGTTAAGTGTCTGGCTCTTAGTTTTGGCTTGGGTTGTGGTCTCATGGATTGTGAGTTTGAGCCCTGTATCAGGCTCCTTGCTGACAGTGCAGAGCCTGCTTGGGATTCTCTGTCTCCCTCTCTCTCTGTCCCTTCCGACCCCCCCCAAAATAAACAAATGAACTTTTTTAAAAAATTAAAAAAATAAAAGAATTAAGAGCAATTGTTGAGAACCCTGATGATCAACACCAATAAAATTATATCTTGGCCAAAAGCGGAGATTCCCTATTGATCCAAAGAGAACTTGTAACTCTCTTAGGCTTATATAGTACAAACGATGGGTGTATAAGTGGTTCACTCTGTGGGAAAGCCTCTGGGCCACCATCACATCCTCTGAGCCCACCTCTGATTTCCAGGGCAGCTGTGGTGGGCAGGAAGGACTCACATTTGATTCTTGCCTTGTGTCTTCCCACATTCTGCCTCAGGCCTTCTACCTTGCCCTGGGAGCTTGTCTGGCTCCTGCTAAGGGCAGCTCAGAAGTGCTAAAGAGTTAAAGCCCATGGGACAATCCCTGGGCTTCATAGTATTTATTCCACTTTCCATCTTTTAGGAAAATCACTGAGGAGAAAATTCTTCATGTCACTCAGAAGTCCCAGCAGACTTGAGCGTTAATTGTCTACAGTGGGGACCTTAATATCACACCTGTATGTAAACTCTTCCACCTTTCCTATCTCACCAAGCTTGCTTGCTCCTGCTTCCTGGGATAACTTCTCCAATAAACTCCTTGCACAATAAACCCAGTGCTTACCTCTGGGTCTGATTTCAAGGGAATTACATAGTAATAATCCTGCTGAATTAAACTGTGAAGTCTCAGAAAAGACCAAGGATTCTTTGCTTTCCTATGAAGTATCACAGAACGTGGTATATATACCCTGTCTTTTGTGCTTTTGGGTTAAAGAAACATCATTTCCTTATTTCCTTTACTAAACATATTACAACAGGCTACATTATTAGATGTTAATGGAAAACACTGCTGGGCCACCTGAACGGTTCTATAGTTAAGCGCCCTACTCTTGATTTTGGCTTAGGGCATGATCTCACAGTTTGTGAGTTCAAGCCTGATTGGGATTCTCTGTCTTCTTCTCTGCTGCTCTCTGATTGTGCCTTCTCTCTCTCAAGAAACAAACAAACAAACAAACTAAAACAACAACAACAACAACACATTGCTTCCCAGATAGTTTTCAAAGCTGTATATTTCAAATGATCACAATAGTTTCTCCTCCAGAAAAAAGAGAGTAATTAAGATCTACCATCTGTGGCATCTTCTGTCCTGTGAAATCAAGGCTTCTAGCTCCTTTAGGGGGTCAAGGCCATTAAGGAGTGGGATGTCTCCATTTAAGCAGGAAGGACTTACACCAAGTGCACCATCATTGACTCAGATGTGGAAAGCTCCAAAGCTACTATTCAGGGCAATTTCCAACTTGGTGATGCGTCAGTCCTAATACACAAAGTACGAAAGAGTCCAAAGTCCTGTGATTGGCCATATACCAACCCCCATGACTTTATGTAGAATCCAGTTGCTAGGGACAGGTTTCAAATCAAATCTAAATTACCCTGGGTTAATGGGAGGAGGAGAAGAAAGGCATCTGCTCTATCAATGTCCTTTATCCTTTCTTTACATATTTTTACAAGTTATGGGTATGCCTTACTTTATGCAATACAAATTTATATGAAAAAGTCCTGAGCAAATCATATCACTGTTTAAAATCATTATTCTTATCTCTAAACTCATCAAGTTTATATGTGCCAATTATGTACAGCTTTTTATCTGTAAATTTTTAAAAAATAAAATCACTGTAGGGGCACCTGGGTGGCTCAGTCGGTTAAGCATCCGACTTCAGCTCAGGTCATGATCTCACGGTTGACGAGTTTGAGCCCCGTGTGGGGCTCTGTGCTGACAGCTCAGAGCTTGGAGCCTGCTTTGGATTCTGTGTCTCTCCCTCTCTGCCTCCCCCCTGCTCATGCTCTGTCTCTGTCTCAAAAATAAGTAAATATTTAAAAAATTTTTAAAAACACTATAAAAATGGAAGAGGAAGATGTTTTATTAATACTGAGGATATGGGATAGTTTTAGATTTAGATTTTATTCTCATTAAAATTTTCAACATTCAAAAAGGCTTTCAGTCCAGCTGTCTGTTAAAACATTTGTGTCAGAACTTAACTGAAAACAATGCCCAAAGGACTTGGCAGAACTATATAAACTTGCTGTGATTCAATGATATTAAAAAGTTAAGATGAAATGTGTAAGAAAACTCTGTATTTAAACCTTGTGAATATTTTGATGAAGTAACTGTAAGGAACCAGTCTAATTTATGTTTGGGTTTTTCACATATTAGATTTTCTGCTGAATCACCAATTACCTAATAATCATAGATATTCATAATCACTAAAATGGATTGACATAATTTTAGCTAAAACACATGAAAAATGAATGCCAGAAAATACCAAACAAAAAAGCTTGAGAGTATAGTAAGCATTTGTACCATTAGGGTAGGCAAATGAAGATAGAGTTTTTTTGAAATACAATTTTTTAGAGTCCTCATGAACAATTTTTAAATATTTTCAACTATAAATATAAATTTATAGATGTAATCCAATCTCTTGATTTGGCATATTTTCCCTTGCAAAAACACAATTAACTTGAATGTATGGGACCCTTGTACCATAGCATGGACCAAAAAATTCAAAGGGATATAATTGGAATACCAAGAGATGACATGTTTGTATAAGCATAAAATCCATATAAGCTATAATCATTTAGCTTAGTTTATAGTCTAAATATTTATATATATTTATTGAGGTATAGTTGACATTGAAATACAATCTTAAAGAAACTTCTCAGACCCCATTACTACTTTCAAAGAATGTTGGCTATGTGAAGCCCCAAACTAAGAGTCCCTGGTTTAGGTCATTCTATTTCTTGGAAGCCTGTCTGGGTCACTTGGTACAAATCAAGCTGAGGCCCTGGCAATCTAGAATTATCTCCCTTCTAATGCCTGACTATCTGGTGACCTAAAGATCATAAAACTGTGTCAGAAAGAGGACCTTGACCGCTGGGAGATGAGCTCATAGCCAAGTCCATGCTGGAGGTTACTCTTTTTATTTTAATTTTTTTATTAAATTTTTTTTAACATTTGGTTGTTATTGAGAAAGAGAGAGACAGAGCATGAGCAGGGGAGGGGCAGAGAGGGGGAGACACAGAATCCAAAGCAGGCTCCAAGCTCTGAGCTGTTAGCACAGAGCCCAAAGAGGAGCTAGAACTCACAAACTGTGAGATCATGACCTGAGCCAAAGTCGGACGCTTAACTGACTGAGCCATGCAGGCGCCCCTGGAGGTTACTCTTTTACCAGTAGATTCTGCAGGGAAAATGTTTGATTAGCATTTCTAGACCAAAGTTCGCATTTGTGAGGTCAGAGCTTTCCTGTGGTCTTACTACCCTGTGCTGGAGAGAGACAAGTGTGTGTATGTATGTGTGTGTATATGTGTGGTTGGGGTGTGTATATGTGTGTGGTTTGTGTGTATGTGTGTGGTTTGTGTGTGTGTATGTGTGTGTGTATGTGTGGTGTCTGTGTGTATGTGTGGTGTGGATGTGTGTGTGTGGGAGGGGTTGGGGTGTCCTTGTTAGCATCTTTTTCTCTCCACACACATACACACACACACACACACGCACACGCACATGCACACTTTGTGCTGAGGAGCAGTGAAATGGACCCGAGCACACAGTTTATTGTGCTTTTCCATGTTTGACATCTAATGACTCCAGATGTGGGTTGTCCTGGAGAAGAACCAAATATCAGGACAAATATTCTGTAAATATTCTCTCTTCTTTCCTACTGGTCTTTTCTTTCTCATTGAAAGGGCTAAACACTGAATTCACATTTTTTATAGTGAAACCATGTTATCTTTTTCTGAATCTAACACTCAGATTTTTAAGTTGTCAGCTTTGGTCCTTAAAATTTATGAATTTTTTTCCCCCTTCCAGTCCTCCCTTTAGAAAAAATCCAAAAGAGAGCTCATTTTGCATTTTGAGTAGCATGTTTAGGAGGAGAATCATTCGAAAGCAGTGTGTGACTCTGTATCTTGGTCAGCAGAGCAGCACCGGAATTCCAGCATCAAGTCTGTCAGTGGGACAGACAACGTTTGTTTCAGCAGCTCTTGTTGTTTTGTGAACTCTCTGGCTGTTGACAAAGGGTCAGTTGCTGTAATTGGATATGGAATAACGTTTCAGGATTAATTTTCTTTCTCATATCTCTCTCTTTTTTTTTTTTTTTAAATTTGCAGTCATTGCATGAGGAGTATTAACCCTGTCCTCTCCCAGCAAGGATGCTGCTTCCATCCCAAGGAGAGTTCTGCGGCACTGTGCCTGCCACTCTCTGTGNATGGAATAACGTTTCAGGATTAATTTTCTTTCTCATCTCTCTCTCTTTTTTTTTTTTTAAATTTGCAGTCATTGCATGAGGAGTATTAACCCTGTCCTCTCCCAGCAAGGATGCTGCTTCCATCCCAAGGAGAGTTCTGCGGCACTGTGCCTGCCACTCTCTGTGCTCCTTCTTCTCACCCTGAGTCCCTATTTGAGAGAGAACTTGATAAAATAGCCAAGAGGAACATGACGGTCTGAGCTCTCTGGTCTCCTCTGGCCTTTGAGCTGGCTCCCCGTGTGCTCTTGAGTTTAGCAGGCCTCAGATAGAACAACCAAAGATGGGAAGCTAACCAGCCTTTGCCTTGTCCTCAGAAAGGTCCTCCTTCCCAAGGTCCCTGGATGCTCAAGCTCTCTCCAGCAATCTGAAGTGCAATGACTGAGCACAGCTTAATTAATGATGACAGCAAGCAGTACTGAGTACCTACGGTGTTGGGGGGCATGCACTAGCTGGTTTATGTTCTATCTCATTTCATCCTCAAGGTAACCTATGCGGACTATTACTTTAATCTAGGGGTGATGAGGTCATTTACACACTCCCCTGGTAGAACTTTTTCCTAAAGCCTATGTCCCAGGCCTACAGACTGCTCTCTGTATGCCCAACTAAAAGCTACCATTTTTGAAGGTCTGTTAACATCGCAGGCATTGTAACAGCAGCCTTAGATAGGTCCTCTCACTCAGTTTATTGCTTGCCACCCCATTAGTCAGCTAGCATTACACCGATTGCTCATGAGAAAATTGTAGCTCAGAGAGTTTGAGTTGCCCAGTTGCCCAGCTAGTAAAAGAGAAAATATTCAAACCCAGTTTTCCTGAATGAAAGAAAAACATTGCCTTTCCAAAGCTATTAATTATGACTTTGCTTTCTTAACTGAAAATCAGTGCATGAATTCAAATCAGATTCAGGATGCAACGGGGCCCTCTAATAGAATAGTTGAAGTTATGATTGTCCTAAATGAATGGGGAGACCAGTTAATGAAACCATATTTCACAGTCACTTTTTGTCCAACCTCCCATATGCCCCAAACTGGTAGATATTGACTAGATTTTAGGAAGGAAGCAACGTGATGAAATAAGTCATCCTGATCAGGCGGGTGTGTTTGTTGTGTTGTGTTGTGTTTTCTTCTATGGTGTGAACAATGGATGGCCTCATTGGAATGCTTCAAGGATTTTCCTATTTTCCCATCACCGTTTTTATGTGGAATTTAACATATGTGATTGCTAACTTGCCAAGAACTCTTTCTTTTCCTTTCTTCTCTCTTCTTGAACAATGTACAAAAAGCCCAAGTTTCCTACTGGCCTCACCCAGTAGATTCAAAGCCTTTCTTTGTTTGCACTCTAGACAATGCAGCACCATGTGATTGCTTGTCAATTTCTTTTTTTTTCCCCTTTAATAATAAACTTTGTAAAGGAAGGTAATTAACCCCCAAAGGAACCTCTGATTGGTAAGTTTCTTGCTGGGAGGGTTTTCTGAGTCCTCTGAAATCACATACTGTGTGGGGGGGGCAG
>NW_027529996.1:44133-212682 GCF_008692635.1 Crocuta crocuta
GGGGGGGGGGGGCAGGGCGGGCAGGCAGGTGCCCCAGGAGTAAAGTGAGTACTGGGTGGAAGGAAGAGGAGAGTCCATGAGCTCCCCAGGGGGAGGAGGAGGTGATAAATCCAGGGGTGCTGAGACCGCCCCACTCTCACTCAGTTATCTTCTGGATTATACATGAGGCAGGTGGCCCGGGCCCCCTGGGATCTTAAAGTGATGGCTTGGTGGTCTGCTCACCCAAGATTGCTTTCCCTAGACTGACTCCTGTCAATCAGACTGCAACCTATGCCCATCCATTTCCTGTTTTCTGCTTCATTCTGGGCTCTGCTTCCTCTTTTATCTCTGTGTCCTGAGGAAGAGGAAGCACACGAAGAGGAAGGTGGCTCTCCAGAGGAAACAGAAGCTGTGCTGAGTCGAGAGGCTTAAGTGATTGGCTTAGCACTTCTCACTGGAGCAGGGAGTGGGCATCCTGAGGGTGGATTCTGGATCTTCAGTGTCTGGAAATCTGGGGACAGAGGAAAGGGCACTGGAGAAAAGGAGAAATCCATCAGACCGACAGGATCTGGTAAAAGAGGTTGTAGCATTATGATTAGGGGACCTGTGTCCTGACTCAGTGAAGAGAGTGAAGAAGGTGACATTTCTTCCCATATCCTGGTCCATGAGGATGCCCTCAAGTCAGTGAGAGGTTTTTATTAAACTTTTACAAGTTAACTAGGTTTGTTGATCTTCCAGTTCACAAAATAGTCAACTATTCTAAGTTGTTTTCACTGTTTATTCATTTCTGGGCACCTTTCACATGTGTAGGGAGAAAGGGCCTGAACACGTCATAGCCCTCCAAGCCAACACAGGCATATTTACTCCTAATAAACCACTGATACCAGACTCCAGTGGGCACAGGCAATCTGCATTTGGTCAAGTCTCTGAAGTTAAGTTTCCTTCTTTGTAAGCGTGAGAGAAAATACATGCCTCCTCTTTTTTGTAGGGTGTTGTGAGGATTAAACGGGTTAATTAATTTTCCTTCATTTTTTCCCAACAGATATTTATCAAAAGCTTGTCCTGTGCCCCCCTCCTCCACACTTTGGGATTCTCAGTGAACACAGTAAGACAAGGACTGTAATATCAAGGCACTTATATGGCATAGTGTGTCAGTAGTTTCCAAACTTTATTTAAAAAATTTTTTTTTATGTCTTTATTTTATTTTGAGGGAGACAGAGACAGAGAGTGAGCAGGGAAGGGACAGAGAGAGAGGGAGACACAGAATCTGAAGCAGGCTCCAGGCTCTGAGCTGTCAGCACAGAGCCCAACTCGGGGCTCAAACCCATGGACTGTGAGATCATGACCTGCACCAAAGTTGGATGCTTAACCGACTGAGCCACCCAGGTGCCCCGGTTTCCAAACTTTAAACAAACATTTTTAAAAAATTGGGTAACCCTTTGTCTAGCAGTAATCTTACCTGGAAATCACTATGTGAAGTAAGTAAAAATGAAATAACTGCAGAAACTAGTTCTGCTTGCTTATCCCTGCCCCAGTCTCCCAGTGAACTTTGGGAGTACTATTTGAGAACTACCTCAGTCGATTTCCTCACACAGGCAAAAGATACAGGTTGGGAACACAATGACTCCCAAAGCTGCAAATATTCTGTGTAGATGCTGTCAGTGTCCAGCCAGACCCCCTTTGCTGGCTGGAGTCTGAGCCTTGGTGCTGTGAGTGTTGGCCACTCTCGGCTCACAGCTGACCCTCCCTTCTCCCATTCCAGAACTTTGTCCTTGGCTTTGGGGAGCTTACTTGTCCCGAGAAGCTGAGGGACACCTCCTTCCTTTGACTCAACATATAGAAACTCTGTGATGCCCTTCATCCTTCATGCCTCAGAGCGCCCTGTGGGACCCGGCTGAGACTGACTTGAGCTGAGCCCTCATCTCTGCCTGCCTTTTTTTCCTGCCTGTCCTGCTTCCTCCTTCCATTCTGATTTTCCCCTGCAAACACTCTCTGCACAAATCTCCTGCACAAGGATTCCTGTCACAGGCTATGCTTCTTGGGAGCCCCACCTGACACGTTTATCTGTTCCATATGATGCATATTTGGCACAAAAGCACAGTGCTGATGGAACCCTAGAGGAAAAGTGTAGATGATGTGTCCCCAGATTCCAGGTTGCTGTGTCCATCGATACTCACTGTTAAATCACAATACCAAGACTCCTCTGTATATGTTAGCATTCTCTAAACTGAGTACTAGGCAAATGCGATTTTTTTTTTTTTTTTTTTTTTTTTTTTTTTTTTTTCCTGGCCAGAAAATGGTAGTAACTGCCTTCAGGCACTGATTGCTCTTCTCCACCTTTCACTAAAGTAAGTCAGCAGACAGAGATGCACTAGTTTCAGGATGTTTGCTTAAGTGACCTGGTTGGGGTGTGTGGTGACTCGGAGATGGCATTATTTTGTCCTCCCAGCAAGGACAGCATAGGACTCTCGGGGGCACTGAACAACAGATGCGTTGCAAAGCAGTTGAAAAGTTTACCATTTTTGGTAAGAAAAACTTTCATTCTTGAAAGTTTTCTGGTTATGGTTATGTTTTATTTCCATGGGCAAGGCAGAATCTTGTAAAAAGTAAGAAGTCACCTTTCATAAATCGTTTATTGTGAAATAATTTCAGCGAAGACTGAAAGTGGGTGGGCTTTTGTCTGAAATAAATGTTATTCGTGCTGCAGCAGAAAATGTGGTGTCTTGTGTCACTTGTGTCTTCTCAGCCCTCGAGGCTGGGGAACGTGAGGCGCACAGGCAGGGGAATGTGGCGCACACAGACAGGGAAGGTCTGCAGCACAGAGTTGGCTGAGGCTGGAGATCCCTCTTGATCTGGTCTTTCCGAGGTATCTTGGGGAGAAAGTGTAAGCGTGTGATGTGTATGTGAGTGTGTGTACATTTGTGAGAGTGTGTCTGAGTGTGCACGTGCATGTAAGGGTGTATCTGTGTGAGTATGTGTATGTATGTGGAAAGAGCTGGAACCACCAAAATCCAGGAGGGACTGTGGAGTCCTCCAGCCTCGAGGGGTTTCTCTGGTGGTGTAGAGTGAACCACCAGAGCTGTTTCTTTGGATGAGGAGTAAGCACCCTGAGTGTGTGTGCGACGGGGGAGGGGATTTGTGGCGCTAGCAAAGTACAGAGCTGGAGTTCAAGATGAGACTGACTTTTCAAACGCCATGCTCTTAGAAAGACTTTGACCTTTGAGGCAGCTTTCTTACCTAAGTTGTCAGTTCTTTGTTTTCCTGAATTATATCACGTCATAGAAAGTTCTTTGCAACTGCACAAATATTTATATGCATCCTTGTTGGTTAGGGCCCTTTCATAAAATACACAAAAGAGAATTTGTAAAAAGGGGTGAGTGAACAGAGTTTAATGGGGAATGTTTATAAAGGCAGGGACATGATAAGAGGAAACTAACTCAGTGAGAACTATAGTCAGTGCAGAGGCTGCCTGACGGCTCTTGCAGACTTTAGCAGAGGAAAGCAGTGGCAGACAAACCAAAGCTTGGTCAGCAGAAGCTCTGATCTCTGCCTCTTCCTTCCCATCATCTCCTGTCAATGTTCTGCACTGCACAACCAGAACCTGAAGGCAAGGAGCCCCTGGTGACGCAGGCACAGAGCAGGGTGGAGACAGGTGGGGAGGGGTGGATAGGTAAGCAGAGAATCTCTGACGGCACTGGGTGATGCACTGGGCTTTATGTGAAGTGCTTCACATACACAATGGGTGAGCCGAGTCCCCTTTCTAGAAAAACACAAGTTAGTAACTCTAGGAGAGAGTGATAAATATTACAGAGCTAGCTTCGAATCGTGGTCTAGATCGGTGGTTGTCTTATGGCAGAGCACATGGGAACTCATAATCAATCTAGAAATTGGAATCCATACACGTAATAATGGCTTTTATGCAATAGTAGCCTCTGAACCAAAAACCTGATATTGATGTGCAATACCTTTCTCTTTTCTTTCTCTGGCAGGGTCCTGTCAGGGAAGTGCAGACCCTGACCCTTAGATATTTGGCAACCTGGACTTCTGGTCATTAGGCACTGTTTTGCTAATAGCATTAAAAGGTGTCTTGTAGTAACACAGAAGAAAGGAGGAGGACCCCACCCCCCACTCCACTCCTACCTCACCTGCAAAGTTAGCTCACGATGTCCTGTCATCTCCAAGGGGAAGGGGCAATTAGCAACTGTAGGAAACATGATGAAATGTGAAACAAGATAGTCCAGGACGTCAGTACATGACATTACTTAACTTGTGAAACCTGTCACAGGGCTACATGGCAACACAGTAAACGTGTGTATGTGTATGATTTTATTTATTACATTTTTTTAACGTTTGTTCATTTTTGAGAGACAGCGAGAGACAGAGTACAAGCAGGGGAGGGGCAGAGAGAGAGAGGGAGACACAGAATCTGAAGCAGCCTATGAGCTGTCATCACAGAGCCTGATGTGAGGCTCGAACCCACAAACCATAGATCATGACCTGAGCTGAAGTCAGATGCTTAACCAACTGAGCCACCCAGGCACCCCTTGATTTTATTTTTTTAAAGTTTAAAAAACATATTTATTTTGAGGGAGAGGGTGAGGGAGGGGCAGAGAGAGAGAGAGAGAGAAAGAGAGAGAGAGAGAAAGAGAATCTCAAGCAGGCTTTGCACTGTCAGCACAGAGCCTGATGTGGGGCTTGGACCCAGGAACTGTGAGATTATGACCTGAGTTGAAGTCAGACTCTTAACTGACTGAGCCACACAGGCACCCCATGTGTGTGATTTTAAACACTGAAAACAAAGACAAATTATGTGGATTGAAAGGATCCATTCCTGCATTAGATTATTCCCTTCTTATCTCAGTAAGGCTCTGGTAGGATGCGAGTAGATGTGGAGGTGGGTGTATATGTCAACCCAAAATGGGGGTGGTAGGGCTCCTGTCGCCTGAACATTGATGGCCCTTGGTCTGCAGCGACTGACTGTCAGAAGGTGGCTCCCAGGAAGTCGGAGGGTTTGCTGGTTTTCTGACCTCCTGGGAGAGCATCTGCCCGTGAAGAGCGAGTAAGAAATCTCATCCTAAATGTTGTAGTCCAATGTCAAAATGAAACGCCACTTGCATTGTTAGAAAAAATGGAAACAAATTCTTAATCAAATAAAACTGTGGAAAGAATTGTTCCTCGTCAGAAAACATTTGTTTGTTTTTATAAATGCCAGCAAACGGGGCGCCTGGGTGGCTCAGTCAATTAAGCGTCCGACTTCAGCTCAGGTCCTGATCTCACAGTCGTGGGTTCGAGCCCCGCATCGGGCTCTGTGCTGACAGCTCAGAGCCTGGAACCTGCTTAGGATTCTGTGTCTCCCTCTCTCTGACCCTCTCCTGCTCACGCTGCCCCTCTCTCTCTCTCTCAGAAATAAATAAAACATTTTAAAAAAATGCCAGCAAATACGTGGATAAAACATCTGATTGATCTATGCAAGACTCCATAATTCTGACTTGATTTTTCTAAGAATTTGAAATGAAATCATCTCATTGAGATAGAAAGGAGGTGGTTAATTGACCCCCCCCTCAGAATCAAGTCATCAAGGGAAAGGGGAAGGAGGAGCGAATGCGCATATTGGCAGTACTCCCCCATGTCTGAGTCCCTGGGAAGGTGAGGCGGTTTTAATGAACCCGGTTGGCTCCCTGAGCAAAGCAAACCTAACGGAGATGGTGTTTACAAGCTCCTTTCTGAAAAGTAACACAAAAAGATCAGAAAGGTCTGTTTTGAACACAGACTTTCTAGTCTGACTTTGTTTTCAGAAGCTGCTGTTTCCATTCACCTAAGACTGTACTATACATAGAAAGTTCCTCTGGGTGAGACACAGGGGAAAGGGGCCCCAAGTTGAGCAAACAATACACCGATACACACACTGTTAAGAAAACCTGTGCCATGCCCAGAGGTTGCAGGGTAATGTTATAGGTTCTGAGGGCAGACAAGAGGGCAGGGATGTGTCACCCTGGATGTGACAAGAATGAGGAACTTATGGTCATCTGTTTTTTTCTTAAATTCTACATATGAATGAAATCATATGGTATCTGTCTTTCTATTCTATGACTGACTTATTTTGGTTAGCATAATACCCTCCAGTTTTATCCACATTGTTGCAAATGGCAAGATTTCATTATTTTTCGTTGCTGACTAGTATTCCATTGTGCGCGCGCACGTGTGTGTGTGTGTGTGTGTGTGTGTACACAACATCTGCTTAATCCATTCATCAGTTGATGGACATTTGGGCTCTTTCCATAATATGGCTATTGTTGGTAGTGCTGCTATAAACATTGGGGTGCATGTGTCCCTTGAATCAGCATTTTTGCATCCCTTGGATAAATTCTTAGTAGTGCAATTGCTGGGTTGTAGAGTAGTTCCATTTTTAATGTTTTGAGGAATCTCCATACTGTTTTCCATAGTGGCTGCACCACTTCACATTCCCACCAGTGGTACAAAGGGTTTCTCTTTCTCCTCATCTTCGCCAACATCGGTTGTTTCCTGAGTTCTTAATTTTACCCGTTCTGACAAGTGTGAGGAGGTATCTCATTGTGGTTTTGATTTGTATTTCCCTGATGATGAGTGATGTTGAGTATCTTTTCATGTGTCTGTTGGCCATTTGCATGTCTTCTTTGGAAAAGTGTCTATTCATGTCTTCTGCCCATTTCTTTACTGGATTATTTGTTTTTTTGGGTGTTGCGTTTGATAAGTTCTTTATAGGTTTTGGATATTAACCCTTTATCAGATATAACATTTACAAATATCTCCTACCATTCTGTCAGTTGCCTTTCAGTTTTGTTGGTTGTTTCCTTTGCCGTGCAGAAGCTTTTTACCTTGATGAGTTCCCAATAGTTAATTTTTGCTTTTATTTCCCTTTGGGCAAGTTACTTAGCTTTCTGGTTCCCTCATTTGTAAAATGGAAATAATCCACTGACAGCACTTAGAACTGTGTCTAGCAATAGTAGGTTCTCAGCAAAGTGGATAACTCCTAAATGCTCCTCTTGCTGTTAACACTTTGGATTTTCCCAAGGCCCTTTGATCACCAACTTAGGGATGAAGGAGGCCATGATACAAGCAGCTAATCGGGAAGTGGAGAAAGAGAATTTGTCAACAGAATTCTCTTCTTCCTGGAAATTCCTGAAGACGGTGAGGTCAGTGGCAACAGTTGATTATGAGACCACCCAATAAGCATTGAGGATCTAATGATAAGGGACCCTTGCTTCAACGTGTGCTGTTGACTGTGCTGCACATGGTAGTTAGGCCTGCAGATCTGCAGTGGGTGATACGTAAGAAGGAAATCTTTCATCCAGAAGCAGAGAGGAGCCAAGTACAAAATGAATGGAGTAAGGTGTGGGAACACCTAAAGAAGGTTAGGATTAGCATCAAAAAATCTTGGCATGGAGAGAAAACTCACACTGGCTTGGCCTAAGGTGGTGGAAATGACTTTGCTTCCCCCAGCAGGATTGAGAACTTGAGCAGAGTAAAACTGGTAAAAATAGAAGGACTTGGTAGGGAGAGTTTTGAGATGTGAAGGCTTAAGACCAACGATGAGTCTGAGAAATCATTGCTATTACTGTCACCATTAATAACCAAGATTCACTAAATCTCTAGACAATTTTTATCTCATAAGCAATATACCCCTGGGTTTTGAAACCAGACCGTTTACATGGAGTAACCTTAGTTGTACAGTATTCTTACTGTAATTATTCAGATTATGCAAAAGTTTTATTTCTAAGTGACCGACTGAGTGGATACCCATGATGCTTCTGTCTGCATAGAGGAGAAATGCGTAGGAGAGATAGGGCAAAGACGACAGTGTGAAGTCTTTGCCCTCCAACATGGAATTCACCTTTAGCCCCTAAGGACAGGACAATGTCTTCACCAAACCACATACATTCAATTCCTGAGCACTCAAGGAAACCACCTTTCTCAGTGTTTTGGGTCCCTGTGATTAATTCTGGACAGCAGAATATTAGCAGAAGTGACGTAAGCCACTAACATTTCCTGAGCTTCTACTCTCTCCTTGTCCTTTTTAGGAAGTAGAGCCATGGTTGGAAAGAATCTTGTATCCTCGAGTCAAAGCCTAGAGGAAATCCACCTGGTAAAGCCAGCATGCAAAGTGGACAAGAAATAAAGCGGTTGTATTAAGCCACCGAAGTTGTAGGGTTGTTTGTTGTGGAAGCTAGTAGCATGAATGACCCTGACCAAGACAGCCTCAGACAGCAAAAGTGACCAATATTGAAATCTTATTACTAAAATAGCCATGGCATTTCACAGCAACAATAATTTATTTTGTCTTAAGGTTTTCCTGTTAAAGTACAAATATAGAAGTATAATATATCATGTGATCAAAAGGCATGATGGCACCGGCAGAAGTCAGACACATGGAAATGTGTTATTCATTCATTTGCTCAGCACTGAACAAGTGCTTGGCAAAGGGCTAGATGCTAAAGGGACTGGCACCATTCTGGTTGGTGATTTGTGAAGGGCTTGTCTACTAGGATGGAGCTAGCTTTTTAAAATTAATTAATTAATTAATTAATTTATTGTTATTTTACATAATCTGTACATCCAATGTGGGGCTCAAACTCATGACCTTGAGGGGTGCCTGGGTGGATCAACCGTTTAAGTGTCCAACTTTGTCTCAGGTTATAATCTCACTGTTTGTGAGTTCAAGCCCCACGTAGGGCACTTCTGCTGACAGCTCAGAGCCTGGATCCTGCTTCAGATTCTGTGTGTCTCTCTCTCCTTGTGCCCCACCTCCACTCATACTCTGTCTCTCTCTCACTCAAAAATAAATAAACATTAAAAAAATTTAAAAACTTCTCATGACCCTGAGATCTGGAGTCACATGCTCTGCTGACTGAGCCAGGTGGGTGTCCTTAGGATGGAGATTTTTTAGATCTAAATGAGAAGCTTCCACATTCTGGTATGCCTCTTCTCTCATTTTTATTTTTCAGTCACACCAAGGGAGGACATGGAAAGAGTGCCAACGATGAGCATCTTGACTAACCCTTTGTGGTATAAGTGGAGACAACTCCCTGGTTGAGAGACCCTGGGCTGGGTGGGGGAACGATAAGGAGTTCTTATACACCAGAGAAGATGAGAAAGAACTATTTACTCACTTATGGTAAGGCAGGAAGCTGGAGGACTTACAAGGAGCTTGGGATTCCTTGGAATAGGGACCTGTTAGAAAGTCTTGATGCCTAAGTATGTTCACTGTGTATTCAAACAAACAAACAAACAAACAAAGAAAAGCAGTGTGTTACCTCCAACCTACAGACATACATTCTTTGGAATTCTTTCAACTCTCTCAGTATGATGGAGACTCTGAATAGTGGGGTGGATGGCTGAAGTAGAATTTTAAAATACTATGTGAGCAAATTCCACATTTATAGAAAGATAGAAAATCACCTTGGTGTAGACATTTGTTTCACTTTTATGAGTGAGATTACTTGAGTGGCCTCTTCATAATTGTCCAAGATGAGAGTAGAATGCCCTGATGCCCTAGGAAAGGGATCCATACATTTCGTATTTGATGAAGAGAGCCCTTTCCTTGACTAGAACTTGCAGAATTCTGGAGCAGGAGAGACCAAATCCATAAAGAGATCAGGACTTCCTACAAGAAAGGGATGGGATTGTGACTCTTGGGTGGCTCGGTTGGTTAAGTGTCCAACTCCTGATTTTGGCTCAGTTCACTATCTCATGTACTTATACCTGAGAAAAAACTTTTCTGCTGTTCAAGCACAATATGACATTTATTATGAAATAATGAAGTTCCCCAAGATAGTCTTTCAATTTCCCTAAACTTACCAGGTTTTCTGTTCACGGCCATCTACCCCAATCTAAGGAGGATGCATACTGGGTCCAGTTGCTGATATTATCGAATAGTGAACTTAAAAAAGTCTTGTAAGAAAAATAGTACATGTATAGATATTATCTAATGGTGTATAAATAAGTAGTACATACATACTATGTGTTATAGGGTTTTATACTTTACAATGTACCTTTGTATACATACCTATCTTGATTCTCTAACTTATCTGTAACATGATTATTATTAGTGCCTAAGGATTACATATTATTCTTAATTTTGTTATAAAATATAATGCTTGGATTGCACATTGTGGTTGCCTGCCCTTCTCCTTGTAATCACTCCATATTTCATCTGTTGGCATATCTCCTCAATGAGTTTCTAGAGCAGAGTTTCTTCCCTGAGAGCTCTTTTCCCCCCACCTCTGGGATGTTTGGCAATGTCTGGAGACACTTTCAGTTGCCACAAGTGGAATAAACATGTTTCTGGCAACTTTCAGGTAGATGCCAGGAATGCTTCCAAGCACATAACAATGCACAGGACAGTCCCTCACACCAAAGAATGATCTGTCACAAAATGTCGCTAACATATAGAGAGTTTAACATACAGAGAGTTTCTAACAGCAGGGCACATGGTTCAAGCCTAGCTTAAAAATCACAATCCCATCTCCTTGCAAGACTTACCGATTCAGGGTGAACACATGACCATTAATGATCAACAAACCCAAAGAAGATATTTTCAGAGGGTTTCTGGGAAGAGATGCTTCCACTCTCTCTCTCTCTTTTTTTAAATTAATTATTTATTTTGAGAGCGTGTGAGCAGGGGAAGGGTTAGAGAGAGAGAGGGGGAGAGAGAGAATCCCAAGCAGGCTCTGCACTGTTAACAACAGAACCTGACACAGGGCTCCACCAACTGAAATCATGATCTGAGCTGAAATAAAGAGTCGGGAGCTTAACTGACTGAGTCACTCAGTCAGGTGCCCCGACACTTGTTTGAGAAAGATTTTGAAATTGACTCTTGACGGTTCACTTTCCAATCAAGATGGATTAGTAGTCACAGTTTTTACCCTCCTGTTGGAAATTACTAAAAAAACAGGAAAAATATACATGAAACAATGGCTTTAAGACATTGGACATCACATTGTGCAGGACAGTCATTCCTGAGGAAGGAGAAAAGCTGAAATAGAGTATCAGTGAGATATGGAACGACTCCAAGCAACCTAATCCTATGTGCTACTGGGTTAGATGGGGGAAGGGAATCAAAAAAATAAAGAAACAAGAACTTAAATTTTTCCAAATGTGATTTTAAAAAGCCCCAGAAACTGAAGATCCAAGACTCTCAATAAGCTGCAATCATAAGAAAAAAGGAGAGGGGAGAGAACATATTATTATAGTGAAAGAAATTTACATCAGTGGTGGCAATCTACAAATTGTTTTTCCTTAAAAGAGCTCCATACGATGTCTTGTAGAGCCTGTTGTAAATAAATTACTTTTCTCCTCTAACTCAGCAGGGCATCGGGAATAGTGTGGTTTCTGTTTTAGCAGAACTCAAACTATCTTGGGTATGTGAATAAGTCTCATTGTCTTGCTAATGTATTTTTCATCTGGGTCACATATTCAGGCCGACCACTCTGGAGATGTTGACAAGCAGGCAGAGGATGTGCCCAGCATGTTGACAAAGATGGTGAGCAGCTCATCTGTGATTGTCCTGATTAGCTGGGCTCGGCTCCAGCCATGATCTATCTTTACAACCAATATAAAGCACGACTGTGTTCATGCAGACAAGCTGTGTATCAGTTTATAACAGTTGCCCAATTAGACCATGAACATGATAAATGTAGATTAATTGAGACTCGGGAAAGACTTTGAAAGGCTAAGATTACTCTTCCAGGAGAATTTAAGTGATAATCACACACTAGGGCAGGGAGGTCACTGTGGCCTGGTGGAACAGGCTGGCTGTGATTCTTGCTCCAAGCCTGACTCATGTGCTCAAAGTTCAGATGTCTTCTCTTACGGAAACAGAAAGGAAAATGTCCTCTACTTCTGCAAAACTGCATTCTGCTAGTTTAGCTTCCTTATTTGTTGAAGGGTCAGTGATTGTGGAATACGTGATCAAGCAAAACCTGTCAATGAAAAGCGCCAGAAGCTTACTCTTTAAAAAAAATTAATTGTAATTTAAAATTTTAAAAATGTGGAAAATAATAGGCATATATCTATTGAATTAACAAATATTAACATTTTGTTGTATTTCCTTTAGATCCTTCTTTTTTTCTATAGAAATTAATCACACCTACAATTAGTCACATCCATTCCTACTTCCATCCTAAAACCACAATTTTGAAGTTCTCTTGCTTTGAAATTACAGACTGTAATTTATTTCTACAGCGATTATTCTTACATTTACAAAATCCTCTAAAAAGTCAAAAGTTAATAGACCTATACTTTTTCTGAACAAAATAATGACTTTAGCATTCTTTAATCTCAATCACCTTTCCACCTTCCATTTTTTGTTTAATATTTTAATTTTACTTCCTTTAAATCCCCCTCTTCAGGCATTTATTTCAAAGAGCCAATGAGTATTAACCTGAGTACTTACCCAATTCTTTGATCCCTACTCTTCCTGGTTCCTTTCCAGTCCCTAAAGTGCATCCTTTAGGGGTTCCTTGAAGGACTGTTTGAAAACGTATGCCACTCATTGCATATGGCATACGTACTCAGACTTTCCTTTTTCGATTTTCTCTCTCCTCTTTTATGATATTTGGGCTGACATGTTTCTTAGGCACTCTCTCTTATTTTGTGGTCCTAGTTTTATTTCTGTTGAGAAGCCTCCTTTAGTCTAATTGTTACTTTGTAGGTAGTTTGTCTTTTTGTTCTGATTACTGTTAAGATCGATCTCATTATTAATGGTGTTCTGCAGTTTTACTCAGATGAGTCTCGGTGTGGATTATGTTTTACTTGTTTAATTTGGTACTCATTGTGATTCTTCACTCTGGAAATGTAAGTCTTTCATTAATTATAGAAAATTCTCATTGAATATTGGGTATCCCCCAGCCATTCCATTCCTTCCTTTGTAGCTTGTAGGCCTTTCTGAACTCCTCTGTCTCTGTAGTTAATTTCGTATACTACATGGAAAATATGGATTCTATCCAATGTAAAATTATATCAATTCCTACCCCAACACCCACAGAGGTTTCAATACATGCATCTTTTCTCATTCTCTTACCTCAGTTTACATAGGTATTAGGATGAGGGTTTTGGTATAAAACGCAGGTTCACATTTGTGTTCTATCCCTACCAGATGTTATTTAACAATTTCTAAACCTCAGTTTTAGACTTGAACAGGGGGTGCTGAATGGAGATAAAGAGTCTATACTTAAGGTTGTTGTGAGGATAAAATAACATGCATAACACTTAGGCTGCTGTCTGGCATAGTGAGCATTTAATAAAATGGAATAATTAAAATCATCCTCCTCCTGTCATCTGCTCAAGGCAAATTCCTGCCCCTGTGTTGAGTATCCATCTCTGCAATGTGCAGTATTCTCTTTTTCTCTTGTATTTTCAACGTCTTTGACTCCACTAGATCCTACCTCCCAGGATATACAAATATTTGGGTTTCTTTGCTTTCAAAATAAAAAGTTCTATTTCTATTATCCCGAGGTCTTCTTCTAGCCACTACCTTTTTTATTTTATCTTTCTTTCTCAAACTCTTCTTCTTAAAAAGGGTTTCTACTATATTCTGCAAATTATGGCTCTCAAATCACTTTTCAACCAATTTTTAAAAATTGTTTTTCACAAATTCAGCTGTGGGTTGTAAAATTCCCTTTAAAATATCTTAACTGTTGCACATGGTTAACTAGTTTAATTATTATGATGGCTAAAAATAAATGTTTTGAGTTCTTACTCTATACTAGGCGCTGGGCTAAGCTCTTTGTTACCATTGTTAGTCAGTGGGGGAGCTGGGAACCTTGAGTTAAGGTTCTTTGAAAACAACCAGTTGGAGTCAGTAGATTAAGCTAACTATGATGCCTACTCTACTTTTAGAATTCTGGTTACATCATCCAATAGTTTTTGGTGTTTAAGCCCGTCAGGTTTCTGATATGTGTAGTCTATAGTGTTCTATAGTTGATCTGGGCTACAATGCTTCACATCTCTTAAGGGCTGGGTCTCTGATTGGTTGATTTTTAATCTGTAGTTCCTAGCACAACAACAGGAACACAGGAAGTAGTTGAGTCTGTCTCGAATGAAAGAAGAAATGTTTTAAATATTTTACTGCTTCTGCTCACTTCTGCTTATTATACCCTCCATCAAGTATTCTATTCATTTGAACATTGAATCCAATGATTATTTATTTATTTATTTTTATTAAAAGTTTTTTAATGTTTATTTTTAAGAGAGAAACAGTGGGAGCAGGGGAGGAGCGGAGAGAGAGGGAGACACAGAATATGAAGTAGGCACCAGGTTCTGAGCTGTCAGCACAGAGCCCGACACTGGGCTTGAACTCAGGAACCATGAGATCATGACCTGAGCCAAAGTCAAATGCTTAAATGAGAGGTGGCTGAGCAGTTGTGAGGTGTACTGAAGGAAATAGGTTATATTCTTCCTATGTGTTAGGAGGCCAAAACAGTCTAGAGCCCCTGAAAATCAGATGTTCTTATTTAAATATTTCATGCACACACATTTTGTTGCTTCCAATAAATTTAAGAACTTAGCAGGAATACTTTCTCCCTTTGGGGGATATGAGACTCATAGAACATAAAAACTAGAAGGGACCTAGTATTATCTAGTCAATTTTTCATATTTCCCTGACATGAAAACAGGCCGTGGCTGTATCCTTTGCAATGGCTAGCAAAGTGTTAGGTAGATAGAAATGTGCTTAATAAACACTCATTATATGCATGAAAGACTAGAAATAACTTTCAGATGGACCCCAAAGCTGGCTTGCCTTTCTATTATGCCTCAGGAGCTCTCCCATCAACTTCCAAACACAAATGTCTAGTCAGAAAATACGAATTGGATTTGCCCTATATCTGGTGGTCTCTCTCATCCTTGAGTTCTTGTGACATCGTAAGATTTACTGCATGATCTAAGTGCTTATTATTTTATTTTTCTGCACATTACTGATGCTTTTCTGCACTTAAAATCTTCTGAGAGTATCTTAATTTGTATTGCTTTGCCTCTCTCCATCACATCCAATCTTGGAACAGTGCTGGGTTTAACTAAGTTCCTCATCATTAATCATGGATAGAATAACTGATGCCTAACTTCCAAGTAAAAATGTTATGCAGGTAACATTTACCTTCTTTGAATTGAATATTACCACTTGACATAGTCTTAAAAGTAAATGAGTAAAGGTTAAATTCTCTTTCAAGCATAACTTTAGCAAACAACACATTGTGCTGCCTTGTTTTTAGAGACTCAAAAATACAAAATTTGAGGGTAACTTCCTGTTCTTTAGGAACATGTGATCTTAGTCTGTAAACATTAGTGCATTCGAGAACATGTCTTATTTACTTATTACACAATGACAAATCCACAGCTTTGAAAATGTTAATATTTTCTGGAATGACAACAGACTTTGAAAAGATAAGAGGTGCAGAAATAGTCAGAAGTTACCCACAGTTTGGAACCTAAATGCTATTATTGCACAGGAAAAGATGAAAATGAAGAGCCTAGAGTGGCAATAAATTAAATCTCCATTGAGTCAGGAGGTTAGAATACTAGTTCTTCTTTGGTTCAAGCCAGCTGTGAGATCTTGGATAAGTCTATAAAGCTTGCTGGGCCTACAGCTTCTCATCCTTAAAAGCAGAGGATTAAATTTCAAGTGATTTTTAATATCTCTTCCAAGTCTAAGATTCTACCATTTATTTGAATCGGTAACCACTATGATAGAAAGAATATATAATGGTGACGGAAAGTGTTAGCACTGGGAATATGGGGTGCAGGATAGACAGGGATAAACTAGTGGTCTTGGGATAGAGGAAGGACTTAATCCTTCAACCTAAAAGTCCGAATTTCACAGCATCTGAACTGAATATTTATGTGTTTATTTCCCTATTTAAAAATATTTTGAGGGGTGCTGGTTGGCTTAGTTGGTAGAGTGTGTGACTCTTGATCTGGGGGTCATGAGTTTGAGCCCCACCTTGGGCATAGAGCTTCCCTTAAAAAAAAAGATTTTCAGAGCACCTGGGTGACTCAGTCTGTAGAGCATCTGACTTTAGCTCACATCTCGATCTCTCGGTTTGTGAGTTCGAGTTCCCTATCAGGCTTACTGTTGTCAGCCTGTCAGCGTAGAGCCCACTTCAGATCCTCTGTCCCCTTCTCTCTGCCCCTCCCCCACTTGTGCTCTCCCAAAAGTAATATAAAAAAAGATTGTGAAGTCCATAGATATGTCCAGCTAAACATTAAGTGAGTGAAACCAAGATATAAGTAGACATAGACAGAAGTTTGTAGAAACTAGGAACTCTTCTACAGTTCTCAATCAGTTGTTTTGATTCTGGGACTATGAAGACCAAGTCTTCATTGTCTCTATGACCAGAACTTCTAAATAATTTCTGCAAAGGTATCACCGAGTTTAGCTAAAAGTCCATCTGATGTGGAAGGCAGTATGTTCCCAAGAATGACAGCTGTGGCTTTTTGAAACCTACTCTGGGTGATAAGCTCATATGCCTTCCCCCTCCCCCTTCCCATTTTGAGATTGGTTGTTGGTGGTTGCTCTTTCTCTGCCTATGTCTAAGTTAGTCCTGGGTCAGCATCATGCGATGAGTGGGCTTTTAGCTCTTTTAGTTAAAAGATATTAAGACTTACCCCCGCTGAGTGATCCAGGTTTATAGAGAGGATGAACCACGCATAGAAAAGATAAACTTACAAAGTGACTCTAAGGGAAACAGAAAATCCATGAAAAACCAGGAGAGGCTGGGGTGATAGGTTTCAGAGAGAAAAGAGGAACCACATTTGGGAAGCAGAAGAAGAAACAGAGCTTGAATAGCTAAGTTATCTTGTTGAACCCTCAGCACTGGGCTCTCTTCTCTTCACTAGAGCATTACCATCGATGTGACTCAACTATGCCCTTATCTTTGTTTCTCTTTGTGCCTGGTCATTTCCCCTTCAAAATCAATAATCTGAGGCTATTCTTGTTTCCTAGGTCTTATTCCATATTCAAAATTTATCAGTCTAGCTAATGATTATCACCTCTGTTTTGAGCCGTGTGCAGAAAAGAGTTAACTACAGCAGGCCCGAGACTGCTATGTCTAGGACAATTTACAAGGTTGGCCCTCGGCTGGTGTCTGGGTGTTTCTATTCTCATAACTGATAAGAGTGGTTCTCTGTTCCTAGACTGTTTGCATAAGCAATATGATTTATGCTGAATACATTCTTTCCTTCTGGGAGTCTGGAATTTGAAAAATGATAAGCAGAATGCAGATGTGACTAGCCCCCAATAAAAATGTTGAACGCTGAATCTCTAAAGGGCTGTTTGGGGCAAGGAACACCATACACATGTTACTGCATTTTTCATTGCTCGGGAAAGTAGCATGCTCATGTGTACCCCTCTCAGAAGGAGAAAACACAGGAAGCCTGTGCGTGGATTTCTCTGGATTCTGCCTGTGTCTTTTCCCATTATGATCTGATGTCCTATCCTTACTCTGTCATTGTAATAAATCTTAGCCATGAGTCTGGCTATGTGCTGGATCTCATGAGTTATTCTAGGAAATATCTAAATATGGGGGAGGTCATCCTAACTCAGGCCACCTCAAAGGACCTAGGCCAACTTAGGTATTGGCTGTCCTTGGACCAACTGTTCAACACGGGTCCAATTAACCACATACAGGGGCGGAAGTGTGGGATTGTACTTAGCCTGGCTACTTCAGCTTATGGAATGGTCTAGCACAGTGGTTCTCAGTACAGGCTAAAAAACAGAATCTTCTGTGGTGGCTTTAAAAATTAGACTCCATCCAAAATTAATTAGAATCTTGGAATTAGAATCTGTGGGAGTGAGGCTGAGATAGTGACATGTTTTTAAAGCTCTCCAGTGATTCTGATGTGTAGCCAGAATTGGGATGGATGGCCTGGAGCACAAGATCTAAGTGGCAGATTCCCTTAGAAGGAGACCATAGTCTTGGGAGGCATTGTGGTCCATTTGGCCAGGGCGAAGTACATTTTTCAGGTGAAGGAAGGAACTCATATCTTCAGGCATCCTGAAAAAAATAAGTAAGATTGCTTAGTTGTGCTTGTGAGCAATACTCTGGGAATTATGTCATTTTTGAGGTTCTACTGGGGCCATCTTCATAGCATAAAGTTTATGTTGACAACTTTCTGTGCTTCTAAATGGTGGTAAAAAAGCAAGCAGGAAAAAATGCATTAAAATGTATGTAACCAGTTACCGCAATATTTTGCCATTGACCCATGTTCTTGAACATATTATTTCACAAAATCTGTCTCTTATGAAATAAGCAGTCACTTCTGTTTCTTAGGGTTATTCATTATTCAAAGATCCATGTTAAATTGTTTATCCTTAGAGAGACTCTTTCTTTTTAAAATGTTTGTTTATTTTGAGAGAGGCAGAGAGAGCAAGCACAAGTGGGGGGGAGGCAAAGGGAGAGGGAGAGAGAGAATCCCAAGAGGCTCTGAGCTGTCAGCACAGAGCCTGACATAAGGCTCCATCCCACAAACCATGAGATCATGACCTGAGCCAAAATCAAGAGTATAATGCTTAACTGACTGAACCATCCAGGCACTCTCTTTTTGTTTAAAAAACTGATTGGCAGAAAATCCCTATTGGGCCAGCCTGTGGTCTCATGGTGATCCTTACTTTTCAGTGCATGGGGGCACAGCAGTTGGCCTTTTGGTATGGGGGTGAGGGTGAGGGTGAAGGTTCCTCTGCCAGGCTTCCTGTTCCTGACCTCCTCATGCCTCCAGTTCCAAAGTTGGCTGGAAGCTGCTGCATGAGAAAGCGGCAAGCTGCAGGATGCTGCCTTCACCGGGCAGGTCTACCATGATGCAGTGTCCTGTTCACAGTGGACGCCTGGCAAATATTTGTCGAGTTGACCTGATACACTGGAGTTACTGGAAGAAAAAGAATTGCTGCTGACAGGTGGGCACTCACAGCCCTCCATGTCTTGTGTTTTCTAAAAAGCCCAACTTCGCTCGACAAAATGTCATCTGTTTTCTATATGGAAGCCACCTTGATCTGCATGTCCTTGGGAGAGACCCTGAAGCCCAGATGGAATGTGGTCTTTCCTCGTATAGGGTATTTGTAAGAGACCTCGGTACCAGTCACGCCCCTCCACTGCCCCGCAGAACTTAGACTGGTTCTTGCACAGTTGGAGGTAAATAGACTTAACTTCCAGCTTCCCCTTTGGAATCAACGTCTTTCTTCCCCACACATGCCGCACGTTTTCTAAAGCTGTTCCCCTGCCCCCAGTGAAACCTGCTTTCAGAAAGAACTTGAAACTCATTTATCCTAAGAACTCTAGGTTTAAAAGCTGTCATGAGGTTCTGCAATTTAGGAAAGCTCAGTGAACAGAACTTCAGGTGAAGGAGGTTGCTTTTTGGTGGTAGTGTCGGGATACCTGCCCCGAGGGGGTAACTTCTGGGCACCCAGCTGCAGTCACCTCCTACAAGCCTGCTCCATCCTGTGGTGGCCTGGGCTCTGTCAGACATGCGGGCTTGGGGTATAGCAGCCCCTTAGAACCACGGCTAAGAGCACCAGAGGAGCAAACGTCCATTCACCACCACCATTTTGTGGTTTCTAAAGCATTTCATTTCACGATTCCATTTTTTTTCCCTTTCCAGAGTTATGCAAGGCATCTGGCAGCTACAGTGCGGGGTCAGCAGGATCGGTTCTGTTTACTCTTTGCCGCCTGGTGGTGTCTCAAATTTGAACGAGTTTTCACCCCCAACTGTGCTTTTGGAAGTTTTCCCAAACACAAGGAACAGCCCAGAATTCTATACCAAGAGGTCTAAAGAAAGACTGTTCAAATGAAAACAGCGAGAGACCAGAATAACACATTCTTATGTATGGGGCATTTATATACCCAGAAATGAAACTTAATAAATAGATAGTAACAAAACTATACCAAACATGAGGAAAGCTAGGTTGCAAAAATAGTGTGTAGAGAATGACTCTGTTTTGGTAAAATACAGGCTTTGTGAAAAGACACAAAATATTTATTGTTTGCTTACTACATACCAGGCACTTAGGTGCTTTATATACAGTACCTTATTAACATATAATTGACAAAAGCCCGGCCAGGGAGGCCATTCTTATTATCCCCATTTTACAGATGAGCTCATAGAGGTTCCGACTTGGTCAAGGTTGGCTAAAGTCACATTGATAATATGTGGGAAAATCCAAGATCCATTAGAATACTGTGAACCGTCACTGCATATATCTGCTGAGACAGATCATCACTGCTACATCATAATATAAGCTAGTAAAGGATAACGAGTGATTTTTATTTTCTTCATTTTGCATATGTATATTTTCTAACTTCTCATGTTTATTTTCTAATTTTCTCTCAAAACATCTTCTGTTAACAGAAAGTTATTCCTTAAGTAAGAAACTCATACCAAATACAGGCTTCCCCCACTATCCAAGAGTAGACCATTTCTGTAAAAGCTTCCATAGCCAAAAGGGCATAGAGTAAGAAGCAATTGCCATGAGTTTATATGGAAGCATTTTTAAGCATTCCCAGTCCCCCAAAAATAAGCTTTTCTAGGTTTTTCTAATACCTTAGAACACATCTTACTAAAAGATCATAAAATAAGATAAAACACATATGCTCACAGACCTAGTTAAAGCTGTAATGGCTTGATGCTGAGACGCTGAGTGTAGTTCCCAGGGAAGGTATTGGTAGCACCATTCTCACTGCTTGCGATGCGTTGCCTCTAGAAGACTCGCTGCAAAACCAATGCTGTGCGCTATTGTCACTTTTTGCCTTTTTTCGTGAAAACAGAAATCCTCTTTGGATTTCTTTTGGTTAGTGGAAATAGGTGCTAATGTATATATATATTTTTGTACAAGCAAAGAGGTGTAAGGCAAATGTTTGAAAAGCAAAGTATACCTGCCAGAGTTTATATATGAGTTAACATATATTTACTATGAAAGAATGATTTTTAAAGTTTTAAGTAAATTCTCTTTATTCTGTTTGTGAAGCGATAAAGGCTTTAGTGTTAGTTTGCAAGGGCTTCTGTAACAAAGTACCACAGGCTGTGCGGGCAACCCTGCTGATACCTTGATCATGGACTTCTAGCTTCCAGAACTGTGGGAAAATAGAGTTCTATTGTTTAAGCCACCCAGCCTAGATCCCTGATTTTAGTGGGGGAGACAGATAATAAACAAATATAGAAATAAATAAGCACCCAGAAAATCCATTTATGGTGTGAGCTGTGCTCTGCATTGAAAGAAGATGAGGTGATAGAGTAAGCTGAAGTCTGTATTACAGTACAGGGTAGGGTTAAGAGCAGGGACTCAGGGACTTTGGAGCCACCTCTCTCATTTACTAGCTGTGTGACCTTGGGCACATTATTGTGGTAAAAAGAATCTCATAATAAAATTTACCATCTTAACCATTTTTAATTGATTTTTTTTTAATGTTTATTGTTTTGAGACTGCAAGTGGGGGAGGGGCAGAGAGAGAAGTGTTCAGAGGATCTGAAGCGGGCTTGTGCTGATAGCAGCGAGCCCAGTGCAGGACTCAAAGTCACAAACTGTGAGATCATGACCTGAGTCAAAGTCAGAGGTGAGACTGAGCCATCCAGGTGCCCCTCATCTTAACCATTTTTAAGTGTACAGTTCAGTAGTGTTAAGTATATCGACATTGTTGTGATCTCCAACACATTTTTGCAGGAGTTTGCCAGATGGGAAGATGGCCTGGACCCAAGGAAGGCGGATCTCTCCAAAGTACAGGGAGACCCTGGTCTGAGGCAAGTCTAACCTGATTGCTTAGTCAGAGGTCAGGGCCTCCACTCCTGGGGACCCTGCTCTTAGAGCTCATGAGACATTTACTCTGGTGGTACCCTGGTGAAGTCAAAGACGCTGCACATACCACTGTGATCTCCAGTGTGTTGCAAAGTGTGGCTGCTTGATTGATGCTCAATTGTTTGTAAAGAAACAAAGGAAGGAAAGAAGGAAGGAAGGAAGGAAGAAGGAATATAGTCAGTATTGTTGCTAAGCAACTTTTACCATCTTACGTAGACCTGGCCTTCATGGTGGCAGCATTGGACTAAATGATATTTTTTGTGTAACTACAAAATGACCAATGTGCATTCTTCAAGGGCCCAGGAATGCCAGAGAAACTGCAAGTCTGCTTCCTTGAGCTTTCTTCAGGAAAAAAGAAACATTGTTTTTTGTCCCTATAGGCCTTTAGCTGCCTGGCATGAATTTTTTACTCATATTTTCCAGAAAACCTTGCCCTTGGACTAAGATCAAGAAAACACTAGGCTTTTCTCAGAGCAAATGCAAATAAGATTTTGAGTGAAGTCTTCAGCTCTGGGGAATGCTCTGTTTACGTTCACCCCAGTACAAGTTTACCTGGCCCCAGGCCTAGGGGGCTGTGTCTGGGCACTGCCAGTGGGAACCCAGGAAGATGGGTTCTACTAAAAATCTGCCAGGAAACCAGTCACGCACCTACTTCCCTCCCGGCTGTTTTGCCAACTCACAAGTTCCTTACCTGAAACCTCCTTTCCCAACACAAAACACTGAGCCTTCTGGAAATTCTTGATTCTCCCTTACCAGTCACATCTGGACTTTTCATAGTGACTCTAAATTGTATTACTTAGGGGAGAAAATGGACTCCCTTTTCTCAGGATGACAAATAACATGTAAAATATATCTGTGGTCACCAAGACGGCAAGGCATGAATTTTGAGTCTCATGTGAAAGCTAGGAGGGCAGATAGGAGTCTAGCAATACCCTGAGACCAACTCTTTATTTATTTAAAAAATTTTTTTATGGTTTTATTTATTTTTGAGACAGACAGAGACAGAGCATGAGTGAGAGAGGGGCAGAGAGAGAAAGGAAGACACAGAATCTGAAACAGGCTCCAGGCTCTTAGAGGTTAGCACAGAACCTGATGTGGGGGGTGATCCCACAAACCGCAAGATCATGACCTGAGCTGAAGACGGATGCTTAACCGACTGAGCCACCCAGGCACCCCAAGAGACCAACTCTTTAAATTGAGGGTGCCTGGGTGGCTCAGTTGCTTAAGCGTCTGACTCTTGATTTCGGCTCAGATCATGATCCTAGTGTTCATGTGATCAAGCGTGATCAAGCCCCACATGGGGTCTGCGCTGATGGTGTGGAGCCTGCTTGGGATCCTCTCTCTCCCTCTCTCTCTGCCCCTCTCCAGCTCTCTCTTAATCTTTAAAAATAAATAAATAAATAAATAAATAATTTTAATATAAAAAGAAAAGAACAGCTCTTTAAATTGAATTTGGCCCTTCCTCCAGCCCTGAACTATTCTGGCCTGGTGTGTAAATGGCCCCTCCAAGCTCCTTTTTTAGCCCCTGGGAACCTGCAAGAAGTAGACTTACTAGAGATTGGCCTTTGGAGAAGCCTTTCTGGGCTATCTAGGCTCCACCTGCCGCTCTTGTTGTCTCCCACCCCGTTCCTCACTGTGCGCTAACGTGATCTTTGAGAATACAAACCTGACACGTGGCACACAAACTCCCACCAGGTCTACACGGTCTGGCCCCTGTGCATGGCTCCTGTTTCATAGCTTACCCTCTGCTCCAGCCACACCGGTTTTATTCAGTTCCTTCTGTCTGCCACGCCTCCTCTCAGCATAGATCTTTGCTCATGTTCTGCTCTCTTCCTCCAACTTCATCTGATTAACTCCTCCATCTCACGTGGGCTGCTGCTCAATTGTTACCTCATTAGGGAAGCTTTCACCAACTCTACGAAGCAGCTGCTTTCCCTGTTTCCTACTCTCTGCAACTGAGCACTTGCTGACATTTGTTCTACTGTCAGACTATAGCACCTTTAGAGTTAGGACTGGGTATTCTTCTGCTTTTTCTTTTTTGGTTTCTAATATATATCCAGTGCTTACAGCAATATCAGTACCTAGATACTCAATACGTATTTGTTGAATTAAAGAAAAAACATCTTAGGAACAGTGACCAAGACAACAAACACCCCATCTTCCCATCTTGGGATATCTTGAGATTTTGCCCTATTTAAAAAAATTTTATGCTACTTTTAAATAATAGGGTATAATTCTGACACCCAATTCTAATGTTCATGTCTTTTCCCCATGCCACCAAGCGATTCCCTGATCAGCTGGGTGTTCTACAATTCAGCTCAATTCTGCCACTATCTACATGAAGGTGGCATCAGATCCCACAGGTTAAGGGCTCGGTTCCACACGACATCCCCTTCCCTCCCATTCAGGTGCCAATCACAAGTCCAGGTTGTCATCTGTGGGTCTCACCAACCAGCTAAAGGTCGGAGGTTCCAATGACCCCATCCTTGGGTTTGATTAATTGGCTAGCATGGCTCACAGAACTCAGAAACATTTTATTACCAGATTAACAATTTATGATGACAGGATATAACTTGGAAACAGTCGGACAGAAGAGATGCATAGGGCAAGATATGGGGAAGTGGGCGGGACCTGCCACCCTGAGGGCCATGCAAGCCGTCCTAGTAAGTGAAGGAGAAGATAGGGTACAAAGAGTTCACTGGACAGCTGTTTTCTGCCCCAGTCCTAGGTCTATTTATAGTCCAATTCCTGAGGTGAGGAAAGCTTGTTAGAATATTATATTACTTGAGAAGTAAGAAAATATGTAGACGTAGTTATTGCTACTGTTAAAATCCACTTTGAATTAGTAGCCTTTGAAAACTGCCATTGATAGAGTATTGGTTCTATAGTAGTCAAAAGCTAAAGAAAAAGAAAGGTTATTTCCTAGATAATTTCACAAAAACCTCTCAGCTGTACAATTCAGCAAGAGAACTCCTTAGCTTGAAAGAATCTGGCCACAAAGTACAACCAGAAAAATGCGAGGAAACAACTTTTCCAATGCTTCAGCAGTTCTAAAGTTCCTGAACAAACAAGTGAGTATTCACCGAGCAGCACCTGTATATGCAGAACTGGGCTAAGCACTGCGGGTAGAGCTTGGAGCATCACATGTGCCGCCTGCAGCATATTATTTCCCTGCAGAGCTAGGAACCACAAGTTTAACAAGCACAATATTAACATTACAGCAGTAGAAGAGACCTAAGGCTCAGTGAGTGGCGCAAAAGGTAAGCTTGAGAGTCCTTTGAGGAGGGAGGGTTCACCACAGGTTGCTGGGCTCTGGAGCCCCTGGGACTTAAGTTGAGGTTTGAAATAGCAAAATCACTTTGTGAGCACTTACTAAGGCAGGCATTGCGCTAGTTGCACACATGTATTTTCTTACTCAGTCCTCACAACAGCTGTACAAGGCTCTTAGGGAACAGAAATCCAACGATCTCAGCATGAGGAAGTGGAGGCTTACTTGTCCTCACACAAGAAGGAGGTCGAGAGCCGGCAATCTGGGGCTGAGGCAGGTGCTTGAGAAAACCTCAAGGCTCCAGCTCCTTCTAGCTTCCTGCTCGACCGGCCTGGGTGTGGTTTTTATCCTCAGGGTATAAAGTGGCTAATCCACTTCGGGCATTATGTTGGCATCCTGGCAGAAAGATAAAGAAAACCACAAGTGCTGGGGCACCTTTGTGGCTCAGTCAGTTGAGCATCTGACTTTGGCTCAGGTCATGATCTCACAGTTCTTGGGTTCAAGCTCCACGTCAGTCTTTGTGCTGATAGTGTGGAGCCCACTTAGGATACTCTGTCTCCCTCTCTCTCTGCCCCTCCCCTTCTCTCTCTCTATTCCTCTCTCTCAAAAATAAATAAACATAAAAAAAAGAAGAAAACCACAAGTGCTAATAATGGAAAGAAAAACTGCCCTAGGGCTCCCCAGCAGACCAGACTTCCACTCCATCCCATGGGTTAGAGTGTGTCATGGAGACACCCCGGCTGCAAGACTGGCTGAGGAAGGGAGGCTTTTTGGTTTTTATTATTTAGCCTGAGTACAGAGATGCTTAGAACCTTCAGAGCTGTGTACTGAAGGAAGAGAATGGGTGTCGGATGGGCCGTTAGCAGGGCCTCTACAGAGAGCCCTGCTCCTCTCCTTTTACACATGAGAAAACCTCAGCATTTCGAGTTAAGTAACTTGCCCAGGGTCATATGGTTAATAAGTAGAAAAGCTGGACACACACAGAAGCAATCTGATTCCAGAGCCTGAACTTTTAACCCTGTGCTAGGGTCTGAACTGGAGAGCAGAGGGAAAGGCGCTCTGGGGCAGGGGGGTGGTGTTGACAAAGGTGCAGAGTACCATGTGTGAGCGAGGCCCTCAGGCTGGAAGAGGGGAGCTCCCCCAAGGCGTGCTGGGAGGTAGGGTGGAAAGAGTGGTTAGGACTCATTCCATCTGCTTGGTTAAGTCTTCAGGGTCATGAGAATTGTCAGTCCTGAGATTGAAATAACGATCAAATAAATAGGTGAGTGCTGGCAAGAAGTGAAAACCTTGTCCAGAAGGCAAAAGGCAAGTCAGCAAACATGACCAAGGGGCAGTTTATCAGGGGATGCCAGACGTGGGCAGAACCAGAACCCACAGTTCATGGCAAATCCAACACTGAAGCTGGGGGGCTCTGACCCAGCAGCAGAGATGAGGTCCAGTCTGTTCTGGTGAATGGATGATTCCCAAGGTCTTAATGATATAAGAGCTGGAGGCCAGAGTCTGGGTCTGATGGTTTGCGGTCAGAGGGGTGATGAACTGGACCCATGGAATAGGACATGCCTAAGGCCTGATTGGTTTTATAGCAACATTTGTACATTCCTGCCCCTTTGGAATGTTACTTTCAGCTCCATAGTCAAACATTTAACTTTTGGTAGGATGTGATGACTCCAGACTCTCATGGAAACAGAGAGAGATGTTTTCCCTTGGAACCTACTGCTTTCAAATATTAGCTTTACCTTAGTCATCTCCCGAGGTAACTGGAGTGAGGTCACAAAGAAAAAGTTAGAGTTCATAAGGAGAGAACTCTCTCTGTAGAAGGAGCAAGCATATCAAGTTTGGCGCATATGCCTTTCTGAGGTTGGAGCTTGTCCTGTGAGACTTCAGGGTCATGTCAAGGGACATTATTTATTGGGGCGCCTGGGTGGCTCAGTCGGTTAAGTGTCTGACTTCGGCTCAGGTCATGATCTCATGGTTCGTGGGTTCGAGTCCCGTGCCAGACTCTGTGCTGACAGCTAGCTCAGAGCCTGGAGCCTGTTTCAGATTCTGTGTCTCCCTCTCTCTCTCTGACCCTCCCCTGCTCACGCTGTCTGTCTCTCTCTCAGAAATAAATAAAACATTAAAAAAATACAACTTTTAAGAGACATTATTTGTGACACAGGAGACTCAGCAAAGCCCACATGTGACATCCTAGACTGGAGGTTGCCACACTGGCAGTGTTCAAGCAGAGCCTCGGAGAGAGGTTTCAGAACTGTTTCCTGCACGGGGTTTGAGGACTTCAAGTTTACGTCTTGTTTAATTGTACTGCATGCTCATTGGAAATCGTCTGGATTTTAGGCTCTAAGTAGTTAATCTGAGAGCATGCTGTTTTGCATTGGCTGCCAGACAAACAGTAGGAGAGGCTTTGCAGAACCTTCTTCCTCCTCCCACACATTTATTCTTTCTTCAGTTGAAAAAGCCTAGCAGTTAAGGTAGTTTGGGAATTAGTTATAATGACATTTCTCTAGCAATCGAGAGAACGGAATTCAACTTTAGGTGTCATGCATTTATCTAAATGTACCAAACCTCAGCACACATGCGCCTCGCCTTAAATGCAACCAAACACACACACAGATGATCCTTGAACAACACGGGGTTTAGGGGCACCAACCCCTGTGCAATTGAAATCCTGTGTATAACTTTTGGGCCTCCTCAAAAATGTAACTACTCGTAGCCCACTGTTGACCAGAAGCCTTCTCGGTAACTTAGTTGATTAACACATATTTTGTATGTCATTTGCATTATATACTGTATTTCTACAATAAAGTAAACTAGAGAAAAGAAAATGTTAAGATTGTAAGGAAGAGAAAATGCATTTACAGTACTGTACTGTGTTTATCAAAAAGGTCTGCAAATAAGTGGACCTACAAAGTTCAAACTCATGTTGTTCAAGGGTTGACTGTACACACACACACACACACACACACATTATTTACATGCACACATACATTTACGACGAGAAGTAAATTCATGTTTATTACAGCAGTTGAACTCTTGAATTCTGGAACTGCTGAATTTGATCTCAGCTCCTCTACTTTCTAGATCCAGATCTGGTGGAAGCTACTCACCATCTCATTACTTCAGTTTTCTCATCTATAAAGCAAGGGTAGCAGGCTGGTGTGAGGATTAAATGAGCCGTGACCTATGAAAGACTTAGGATCATGACTGGCACATAATAAATGATAACCATTATTGTGGGATTTTTAGAAAAAACAACTAAAAGCAAAGAAGAACTAAAACTTACCCTTATACTGAAGGAGAACTGCTGTTCAATCTGAATATATCTTCCTGGTCTTTTTCATGTGAATGTCTTCTGTTTACTCTCACTCTGGTCTCAGTAAATTTCTTTTTATTTTTTAATGTTTTTATTTATTTCTGAGAGAGAGAGACACACACACAGCGTGAGCAGGGGAGGGTCAGAGAGAGAGGGAAACATAGAATCTGAAGCAGGCTCCAGACTCTGAGCTAGCTGTCATCACAGAGCCCGACATGGGGCTTGAACCCACGAACCGTGAGATCATGACCTGAGCCAAAGTCGGATGCCTAACCAACTGAGCCACCCAGGCGCCCCTCAGTGAACTTCTTGTAAAGGTTAGATTTTTTTTCTTCTTGTAAAAGTTAGAATGTGTACATTAATGGTTAGATAATCCTGCACAAATAGGCATTCAGGATTAAGCTATGCACCAAAAGGTCAAAACTTGCTTACATAGTTATCATGGAGACATTTTTGGAAAAGAACAAACATTTTGCCATTTTTCCATTAATTTTCTAATCAGGGAAAGTGTATATTCTGCTATTGGTTGCTTTGCTTGAATATTTATATTTTTTAGTTACATAACTACAGAATATCTTAAGACTGAAAGGGACGTCTATTTTCACAACCTGTTTCAAAAGGGAAATTGAGTATATCATTTGCTGTAAATTGTAGATTACTGATAAATTGGCAATAGTGTTTCAAATAGCTAGGAGGTCCCTTTAGCCATCTGATCTGCTCCTGACCTCCTCCTCTTCCTTCCCAATATGGAGAAGACATTTTATTTAACACGGGTCTCTGCTCACTTATTTATTGGTTAAGCATCTGACTTTATCTCAGGTTATGATCTTGTGGCTCATGAGTTTGAGCCCTGCGTCAGGCTTTGTGCTGACAGCTGGGAGCCTGGAGCCTGCTTGAGATTCTGTGTCTTCCTCTCTCTCTTCCCTTTCCGCACTCATACTCTGTCTGTCTCTCAAAAGTAAACATACAAAAATTGAAAAAAAAACCACATACTGTTATGCAAGTTAGAAAACTGAAACAGAGTGCAATAAAATTCCAGTTTCCAGGGAGAACTGTGGAGTGGTGTATCTCCTATTTATTTCCTGTTCAGGGACCATGCGTCTCATTGGAGAACAATATCACCCAGTAAATACGTGATAAATAATGTGTGATGATGACAATGTGACTATTTATGTTTTCTACAGTTCCACGCTCCAAGGTTCATTATCAGACCCTCCTGGTCTCATTTCCTTAGCCTGTGACCTTGCTGTAGCGCTGAGTTACTGTGCTAACAGTAGCCTTCTCTTTCAACTAACCATTTGCTGTATTCCAGAGCTTCCTGGAGTCAAGGACAATTCTCCTGGGAGGACTTAAGGTACATAGGAAGTATTTTTGTGCCTCTCAAACTAAACCATATAGATGATTATTTACCTTCCTAAAAAGATAGCAGCTTCAACAAGTTGCTGTTTACTTTATTTCCTTTTAGAAGGACCATTTTAATGACTGCTTGCATGAACTATTGAAAGAGTTAATAATGAGGCAATGGCAGAGGAGAACCTGAGCTAAATGTGAGTGCTGGCTTTATATATTTTATTGCTAAGATATCTCCATGCTACCAGCATTACACTGAAACTGTGTGGTAGCAAACCCTAGTTGCAAAATTTCAAGAAAACCTGGGGTGTCATGTTTCTGTTTGGTATTTTAAGGGTATAGAAGAGTAAAATCCCTTCTGCACCTAGGCCTATACAGTTAATAAGCCAGAATTTAAACGATACATGTATGTAAGTTGATGCATAAAACAGCAAAGAAAAGCACAAAGTGAAAGCATAGATTCCTTAATATACAAATAATGTTTGTAATAAATTTTAAAAGGTGAACCAATTAATAGCAAAATAGCCAGCTGGCATGAACTGGCATTTCTCAGAGGAGGACCTACAAATGGTCAATATTATGGGCTGAATTGTGTTCTCCCAAATTCATATGTTGGAATCCTCATTCCTAGTACCTCAGAATGTGACTATATTTAGTAAAAGGTGAAAGATTTATACGATCTTAAGAGAAACCAGAGTGAGTGACTATATTTGGAAATAGGGCCTTTAAGGTAAAATGATGTCATTCAGACGTACCCTAATTCATCATGACTGGTGTCCTCTCAAGAAGAGGTTAGGACATAGGTACACACAGAGGAAGACTGTATGAGGACGGAGAGAGAATAGCCATACAAACCAAAGAGGGAGGCTTCCAAATGAAGTCAACTCTGCTGACACCCTGATCTTGGACTTCTGGTTTCTAGAACGGTGAGGAAATAAATTTCTGTTGCTTGAGCCACCCAATGTATGGTACTTTGTTACAGCAGCTCTAGCAAACTAACAGTGAGTAAACTTACAAAAGATGAAATAAGCTCAAATTACACAAAAATTTGATATGGAAACAAGTACTACCATGTACTTTTAGGTGGGAGTATAATCTGATACACTTTGAGGTGCAATAACTGCATTTATGTTTGATTTGACAAACAGTTCTCAGATCTGTAAGCTTGTGAGCTAGAAGAAAAGCTCCCTTCAAAGCAGATTTCAGTTTCGTATGAATCTCAGAGAATCAAATTAGTCCTTATCTAATCAAAGCTGTGTTCCCATGCCTTCCTCTGACTATTGTTCCTATTTATCTTGTTTACTTTGAAAACATCTTGCTTTATCCTATGCATCTCTTCCATACTCAGTGGCTTATCTTTCAACTTGGTTGCTCAAACATAATAGATTTAGAACAATGCATAGGGGGAAGTCTAAAGCCCCTTCTAGTACATGCAAGGGAAAGGACCTTCTAGTA
Source organism: Crocuta crocuta (assembly GCF_008692635.1). Classification (NCBI taxonomy): domain Eukaryota; kingdom Metazoa; phylum Chordata; class Mammalia; order Carnivora; family Hyaenidae; genus Crocuta; species Crocuta crocuta. The sequence continues at coordinate 75,306 of NW_027529996.1, forward strand.
TGTGCAAGGGAAAGGAAGAATCATACCGGTCAATAGGTGCTATTGCCCAAAATATTTGGAAGGTCTTCATTTTCTTTTGCATGTAAAACACCCACCTAACACTCAAGCTAAGGGGGTTAATACTTTACATAGGCTCTTCATGTAGCAATAATACTCTTTTACTTTCTCATATTTTGAGACATTAGTATTTTACAAATGCTAATGAATCAATGCTGTATTGTCACCTGCTATAGCTAATATACTCAGTTATAGAGTCACAGTTCACAGCTCTTCTCTCTTTTAAGTATATATTGGACTCAGATTCATAGGGTCCTATTCTCTAAGGAAATTACCTACTATTTATAAAAGGGTGAGCATGCTTACTAAAACATGGACCTAAATAAATGCATAAACATTCTGGGGACAAATAGTAAGGACAGGGAAGAATGAGATAATAGGCAGAGAGATCATTAAGATAAAGTTGAACTTGATAGAATGTAGTCGATGAATTTTAATGTTCGACTGTGTGGTAGTGGCTGGAGCAAATGGTCCGGAGATTTTAATCATTCATACAAATTGGAATGAAAAAACTTTCTAGACAGTGCTTTGGCCAGATCTGCTGGGTGCTCTGAAGTAGAGGGTAAAATAAAAAGGGCCTTTGAACTTGCCTGAAGTATACCAATCTAGCATGCTGGCTCTATCTGTAGGCTGGGTTATAATGCTTTTTTTCATTTCCAAGTTTCCAACAGAACCTTGTGCATGCAGCCACTAGGACACTGTCACACTTTACAGTTTTGTGGGTTTTTTGTTTTTCTGCTTCCTTGTATGCCTACCCTATTAGATTTTGAGACCCTTGAGTACAAGGGAACTTAGCATTGTGCCTATCGTAAGCAACTAATAAATGTTTAATTTCATTTGATTGAACATCAAATACAGGTTTGTTTGAAAATTCGGTTTTCTTTTTCTTTTTCAAGTTTATTTATCTATTTTGAGAGAGTTTGAGAGCGAGGCAATCCCAAGCAGGCTCCACGCTGTCAGTGCAAAGCCCACGTGGGGCTTGATGAGATCACAACTGGAGTTGATACCGAGAGTTGGACATGTAACTGACGGAGCCACCCATGGACCCCCAAAGTTCCTCTTAATGATGCTGACTGGTCCCAGGTTGCTTGGCACAGCAGAGGCTGAGGCTGTTAAGGATGGACTGATTCCCTTCAAACATCCCCCCGCCCCCCCTCCGCCCCACAGTCTTCTCCTTTTGCCATCTGGGGTTTTAGACACTCACTGACCTGGACTCTCACAATCCTGGGAACTTTGCTCATAGCTAGAGGCACAGCTGCAGGGAGCCCTTTAGGGGCTGGAGGCTGCTGCACCTCTTGTGAAAGAGGCAGGGGATGGGTAAAATTTCCTGCTGCAGACAGACCCAAGATGACTATTCAAATGATCTGTCCAAGAAACGAGGTACAGGGGGGACTATCTGCTTTACACAAAGATTTTTGACAAAATTCTTTCAAAAAGTGAGTCTGTATATTTGCCTTTTTATTTCCTGGAGAGAAACTAAGCATTTCTCAAAAGGATCTGGGACCCAAAATAGTATCACTGGTTTGAGTAAACAGAATTTGGCTTTCAAAATCAAAGTTCTAATTTGATAAGTCTCTTTGTGGGAAGGCTGATGTCTGAGTCTCTTTGTGTTTAGCCCCATGTGGTACAATAGTACCCAGTGCACAACAATCAATAGGGGTTTGTTTGGGAAAAATACATTAATAGTATAGTCAAGGCTTACTTGAAAACCATCACTATCCAGGGATGACATCATTTAACATTGCTCCTGACCTTATACCCCATGGTATGCCCACATGTAGCAGTTATTGGAAAGAGTTTACCCCTTTCTGAAAGAGTAAGAACTTTCCATTTAATTTGTGAGAAATTTGAAATTTCTACACCCTTTTGCATGTTCAGCTTCTACCACTAAAAATTTTTATTTGTATGTTACATACATTTATAAATATTTCCCATTCAATTCTTAAATACTTCTGTGGGATACATAGGTCTTCTAGGGAATACGATGTCTGTAATAATAAACTGAGGCTTGGTTTCCCTCTGCTAGGAGGCTTGTTCTTTTCCTTAAATGAAAAAGAAGAGAGCAGAGGTCCTGTGAGATCCTACACAGATCCAAGTTTTAAACACAGTAAAAGAATCCAAGCAGGCCTGTAACAGCAGGGATCCGGAAAGATTTGTAACAGTAGGTGACTTTTCTAACAAAACTCACACAGTCTTGGTTACGCTAACCTAGCCACAACAGAGCAGAAGGAAAAACAGTATTTTTTTTTTTTTAAAGCAGCAGCTTAGCTTGCTGGCTCAGCAAATGTTTTTCCCTATTATAGTTTGAAAAAGAACATGACTTGGAGGCCCTTTTACCCTTAGTCCTTCCTCCCGCCCCCGACTGTACCATTAAATCCTAGATACTGGGGTGACTAAAAAGGAAAGGGAATAAATCAGTAATTGCAAAAAAGTTTCCCCCAATTTTGTGCGTGACAGCATTTGCTGCTTTAAGTTGATTATAAAATCAGTTCAAGGGTTTGCTATGCCGGCAAGGTCACAGCCAGAGGGGGCAGTGAACTTTGGACTACAGCTGGATAGAGAGGTAAACAACAGGACTATAAATATCAAGGCTTCTGGCTGTGGAGCTGCGGAGCTGAGTAAAGAGAAAGGACACAGACTGATCCGAAGGGGTTCTGTAAGTAGGAACGTTGTGTTCTCCAATATTTCTTTTTGAGTTTGGTAAATAATTTGATTTTGAGTCTGATAAAATGTTTCTGTCTTTAGAATAAATTTTTAAAAAAAGATGGGTAAAGAAGATAAAACTAATACAAAAGAAAGAACGGAAGAGTCTGGACTGGAATGTGGTGGGTGAAGATCTGCGGTGGGCATGTCTGTAGCCCTTTGCTGATTTCTGCCCTGTCTACTGCCTCCCCCGATCCCGTGGTTGGAGATGGGAGCAGAGGAGGCTGGCGAAATGGAACAGTTACTCTGCAAAGAGTTGTGATGTTATAGAGGCAATATAGCTTGTTTAAGCTCAGCTCCTGTTTGAAGAGCAGAGACTGAAATAGCCATTCTGTAGCTGTAGAAATGTCCAAGGATACTGTGAGCCTGTTTGTTTACTGTCAGGAAACAAACAAATCCCTGGTGGTAGAGAGAGCAGGTTTGGTCCACTGGGCAGAAGTGACTGCCCTTAAGAGTTCAAACCCATGTCAAATCAGGTGGCCTGTGATTAAATGCAAAGTTTTGCGGTTTAGAAGGTGAGTGGGTACTTTTAGGTGAATGAGGAAGGACCCTCAAATGGCAGTTTGAAGTTCAGGGAAAAAGTTTCTGCATATTCTGCCTTTTAATGGGGAATTTTAAACAAATGTAAGTCTGTATGTGGCCAGAAATCTAGTTCTGTGATCGAAAATTGGTGAGATTAGTGAAATTTACAAACACTTTTAGCAGCTTCTAATAAATCCTATTTAGTTATCTATTTAGTTATAGATAGCTATAACTATAATCAAATGTTTATTATACAAAAAATGATCTTAAGAAGAAGACAAAGTTGAACAGCCTATTGATTATAACAGAAGAGGAAAATCTGTGAGTGTGAACTTTGTAATCCACTACCCTCTGCCAATGACTTTATGTCTTTTTTCATCAAAAAACTAAATAAAGGAAGGGAAAAAGCATTTTCATTTATATTCACTATTTAGCCACTAGAAAGGCTATGCTATATGGCAAAGTGAGGAAACCAAGTGCTGAATTTATGCTGAAGGTTCTATAGTTACTGAAATTCTATCTTAGAAAGTAGGGAAAATCTCTCCATTCTAGTAAAAAACAAAACAGCTTGAATTTTCTTGATGTTCTCCTTGCCATCCGAGGGCATAAACAAACAAAACCCTCGCTACTAGTTATTAAAGGTGATCTATCTAATAGCTAAGAGGTCATGTTTTGGATTTAGGAGAACTGGTTTGAATCTAGTTTCTTTTGTGACTTACTATCTGTGTGGACTTGGGCAAGATGCCTAAACTCTCCTGGCCATGTTTCCTCAGCTGCAAAAGGCGGATAATGGTCACGTAACTGCAAGGATTAACTGATATGATAAAAATAACTGCTTAGCACCACCTGCATAGAGTTTTGTAAATGCTCATTAATTGGTAGTCATAATAAGGATAATTGTGCCGCCAATATAAATACTATCCTAAAGAAATTCCCAAGATTTAGTCCAGATATATCCTCTCTTTTTTAAATATTAGAATTTTTAAAAATATTAGAATGGTTGGAACGGCCTTAATCATTTGATTTATCTGTCTCTCTTGGATTTTGTGGTGTTAAACAATATGAAAGATAATCAGGTTTTTAAAAATTCTATCTGTATTTATCATACACCAGAGCCCAAATCACTCTGATTCTAACCTTTCTACTCCTGTCTTAATTCTGGGCTCACTCTAACCTATCATTAGCCTCCTACCTTCTCTCCCCAAAAGTATTTTACTTTCTTATCCCAGATTAGTGCCTGAAAATGTGCAACTTCCTACTTCTGGAATGTTGCCCTGATCTCTCTCCACAGATTTTTTTTTTTTTTACATTACAGAATGAGCCTGTTCCTGGATTTTTATTTTTCTGCTCATCTCTGCTGAATGTGTTCCTTATTTTCACTACCTGTTTACAGTTCACCTGTTTTATGTGTACCTCTGTGCTAAGAGTTAGCCATAGTTGGGGAATATTTCTAGTCAGATATTTACCTTTTCTACTCAGGGGGACATCTTTTTACCCAAGAACGTGCCATCTAGTCACAGAAACTTCTTGAAAATAATGGTAGCCAATGAATAGACTCAGTGTAAATTGCAGTGGGTCTTAAATGGTTGAGGGGGCAGTGATTTGTGACATTTCTTCTGGGTCAGGTTTTTCCCTTTGGTTCATATTTATCTTGGATGTGGTAGTAACACTTTGGCAGGCAGTTTTATACCTGAAAAGATTCAAATCCTTTAATATTCACATATAGCTAGACTTTAAAGAATAAGAGGAACAATAGGGAGCCAGACCCAAGAGACTTCTAAATACAGAAGGCTTGAACATGAAGAGCTGAGGGCCCCATATGGACCACCTTCATGTTGGTAAACTGTCCTTACAGCCTCCTGTTTCTTCCTGGGTTCTCTTTCCATGGTCTTTTCATTTCTGTGCAGAATCCTCTACTTAACCCTTTTCTTTCTTACATTGGTGGAGGATGGAAAACAGCAGTCAGAATTTGGTGCATCTTAAATAAAAACTAAATCACATTTGCAGAATATTATTGGGTTATAGAGGACACAGTCTCAAAAATTTTCTAAATGTACCGTCTCCTAGAAAAATACTGGGCAAATTTCCATAGCATGCTTACCAAAGTATCTTGTCAGATCAGATAGTTAAGAGGTGCTTTGACAACTCCTTTGCCTCTGGCTGATTTTTTACTCCTGCTGGGATGATGTGGTGTAGGAAGGCCCAACATAATGAGCCCAGCAACATTGGGGTAGAATCCATGGGCTAGAAGGGGCACCTGGGTGGCTCAGTTGATTAAGTGTCCAACTTTGACTCAGGTCATGATCTCACGGTTCATGGGTTCAAGCCCCACATCAGGCTCTGTGCTGACAGTTCAGAGCCTGGAGCCTGTTTCAGATTCTGTGTCTTCCTCTCTCTCTACCTCTTCTCTGCTCATGCTCTCTCTCTCTGTCTCAAAAATAAATAAACATTAAAAAATAAGAAAAAAAGAATCTTTGGGCAAGATATTGATAGGAAGGAGGATTGTACTGACTGTATTTATAGAAATTCCTGGTTATGACTGTGAAGTCACCTGTGAAGATGACAGCAAGGCTTCCTCTTTTACAGGACAACCCCAGCAATGTGGAAAAGCCTGGGGCTTGCCCTGGCTCTCTGTCTTCTCCCTTGGGGAAGAACAGAGAGCCAGGGACAAAGCTCCTTTTGTAAGCAGCCTCCAGCCTGGAGCATAAGGGATCAAAATCCCATGCTAAACTCAAATGGTTCAGTGACCGTGGTTGCTCTTCTTCAAGCCAGCTGATACCTGTGCATCCTGCAGGCATCCAGGTGAGCTGGTCTTTTGGTGGTCTTGGATTTCTCAAGGGGAAAGCTATTAAATACATACATAAAATAGAAATGGAAAAGATGTATTTATTAAATCATATTTTTAGAAAAACTATACATGTTTGCATAAAACATGTTAAAATATGCTAGGTGGATATACACCAAAATATTTATAGTGGTTTTCTTGGGATTATAGACAAATTTTCTTCATTTTGTGGACCTGTATTTTAAAATGTCCTACTAAATATGTATTGTGTAATGAAAATGTTCTAAAAAGTAATCCTGCAAATAGGTTAGTTATTTCGATATAGGAAGCAAATACGAATGCTTTGCCAGAATAGGATGACCACTAGACTTCTCATCAAATGTCTTGGGTCATTTAACAAATATGTATGTATATGTATCTAAAAATTATATGTATAACATACATATATTGGCTGGGTTATTTGATAAGTATTTATTGGGTAGAATTCTCTAACTGTAAAATGGATTAAAAAATACACACTTTTTAGGGTTAATTTGAGGACCAAATGAACTATCATTTGTGTAAACATTTAGCATAAGATTTTAACTGAGCACAAGTGCTCAATAAATAATTGAAAAAATGTGTTTTAGTTTTTACAATATAAAGAAGAGATTTGAGTAAGTAAAAAATAGTAAGAGAGTTTCATGTAAAAAAAAGTGAGGAGAGAGAAGTCACAAAGAAATCTAATGAGATTTTTCCTTTTTTTTTTTGTATTTTTCCCAAATATTTTAGATTGGAAGACCTGCGAGTACAACTGGAGCAACAAGGATATTTGAACATCTCTTATGTTGTTGTTAATCATCAAGGACTCCCTTCTCAATTAAAATATATGCATCTTAAAAATAAAGTTTCAGAACATATTCCTGTTTATCAACAAGAAGAAAACCAAACAGATGTCTGGACTCTCTTAAATGGGAACAAAGATGACTTTTTCATATATGACAGGTGTGTATATACACACACACATACACACACACACCCCTAATTAAAAGGTGCCTGCTTTGCATTTAATAGTTATTTAAAATAAGACATCTTCTTTTGTTTTATTACATATTGCTCAAAGTGAGCTATTAAAATGTTTGGTTTTAATATTTTATTTAAAAAACTGACTTTCTTTTGTGCAAAAGAATTCACCATTCTAGTAGAGAAATACAGAAAATTGACTATACTCCTCCCACCCCCATAAATTAGCATTCTGACTCAATAAAAGGATCAATTTGTGTATCAAGTACAATTCTAACCTGAGAATTCTGCAGATGAATAACTACACTTTGCAGACCGCTTGCTTGTCTCTAATCTGATTAATAATTTAGAGGTTACACACCTCAATTTCTGAACTATAGAGTGTTAATCATTTAGGTTTAATCGTCTTGAATCTGCTTTTGATTCCATGAATGAATAAAACATTTGTATTTTAAGGGAACCTCCATGCTCACATTATTTGATATTATCAACATTCTTAGTTGGTGTTGTTTTCTTTTGACTCTTCAGAAGTGATGAGGCATACTCTGGTTAGACTTGAGCCCTACTTCACCCCACTCTAAATATTTATAATATTACATATTCTTTTAGGACTGCAAACTTTTAATTTGTACAGGTGCAAAGTGTAGCTCTTTGATAGAACATTATATTATGTATCCTGGGTAAAATGTGGATAAGAAGGACATTTCAACTCCACCATTTCTGAGAATGCTGAGTATTATAATTCCATTTCTTTCATTATGCTGAAATTTTTGCTGTATCAAATATATTTTTACACAAATGGGCTATTGGCCAAGACTTGAGGATCTTTCTCGTTATGCTGTACTTTTTTGTTGAATGGAATTTGTGCTGCTGTAGCAGTTATGAAAACCTCATGTTACTTGCAGAGCCTAATTTATGGTAAGGTAGTGGTTTGTGCATTCATAGAATTTATGTCTATTACCAACTGTATTTGACCAAGTCACAATGACTCGACTATGTAGTTCTGATATTATTTATAGCGGCATATCTACAAGATTTCAAAATGCTGGTGTGAGTCTCACTGTAGTCTGGCTGCGACCTAACCTGGTATGCAGTGCCAGGGAGCTCACTTGAGACCCCATTCAAGGAAGTTTATTGGGAGGTGTGAATGGGTCTTAGTTATAAGACTATTAAACCAATAGCACCGATCCCAAACTGCTTGAATATGATCATGATACAGAAAATATTGTAATGATATTGTGTTTGCCTTTTTTTTTTTTTTTTAGATGTGGCCGTCTCGTATACCATCTTGGTTTGCCTTACTCCTTCCTAACTTTCCCATATGTAGAAGAAGCCATTAAGATTGCTTACTGTGAAAAGAAATGTGGAAACTGCTCTCTCATGGTACTTTATTTTTTTCAATTATTTCCACTGGGAGAAAAAAGAAAGTCTCTTAAGAGCTATTTAAATAAGTTAGTATTTTATGACCAATTAGCTAAGTAATGTTTCTGTTGGTATACTAAAAATAAACAACAGCAATTTTTATAATTACTTCCTATTTATGTAACATATACTGTAAGATACTTTTTCAAGATCTATATTGCTGCTTTTATCTAGAAGGAGTTTAGAAAACAAAAATCAACAGAAACGGCATATATCATCAAATACCACCAAATGATGTTGCGTGTGCTCAAAGTGTCCAAAGAATTCAGCCAACATAAAATATTGTAGTACCCTGAATGTGTTCACCAAGACCCTAGTGACAGACAGCAAAGCTTATTCATGGCATTATCTGAAATGGAATTGAGGTCCAGATAGTTACTTACTTTATCAAAGATGTAAGACTGTCAGCTTTTCTAAGATTGTCAGCTTTTCCCTGAAGCCCTTAACACTGTCTGCCCATTCTGCAGTCAGAATTACTGCATTTATTTCACAGTGGAGTAAGTTTTCTAGACATTACTCATATTTTTCTCCTAAGAACCATGAGAATATTTATTCCTATTTATAAGAAGCTCTACATTTAAATACTATTTATAAAAAGATACTCAAGGAATTGATTTTAATTTATATTAACTAGACTCTCCCCTCCCCATATTGAAAAGGAAAATAATCCCAAACAATGTTTCCTTAATGGGGAAAATTGGCAAAATTTGACCTCAGGTTTAAAAATAGTTTTGAATTTTATTTGAGAGCTATATATCCATCAGATTTCTCCAGTTGTAAAGAAGCCATTTCAATTTTTAATGAATTATTTAATTAATTAATTTAGTTGTTATGGACCACAATAGGTTAATTACTCCAGTTATATAAGTTTTCACATTTTAATCTTCATTATAATCCTATGAAGCTTAGTCTACTGCTTCTAAAGATGGGGAGACTGAAGTAATATAAATAAAGTATTAATTCAATGTCTGACTTCTACTAAGTGCATAATAAATGCTAGCTATATTGATTTCTCATATTCTGGGATTGTTTTGCATTTTTACAAGTGCCTAATAGTTATAAATATACCCAGTTATATCAAAACAAAGGCACAAACAGTCCCATAACAAGCTTAAAATTTTTGAACCACCTATAAATAAAATACACCCTATATATGATATGCCAGATCAAATTGGAGTTTTCTTTTTTTCATTGTATCCTAGATGCCATCAATTATAAGATACATTCTTTTATGTACTATTTTAAAAATGCTGTCAGTTAAGGTAGGACGCTGTTTCAATACCATCAATAATAGGACACATTCTGATTTTAAAGACATTAAAGTGTGAAAAAAATACCTTGTGAGATCAATAAAATACAGTAATCAGTTTTGGAAACTAATCAGACTACTACCATTGACTTCTGAACATTTAGAACATTACATAGTATATTTTAAACATTTATCAAAAATGTTTATAAGCTTTTAATCAAGTAACATTAAATACTCTAAAGAAAACGAAACAAGTCACAAAACTAAAAGGCATCCTATGGAATGGGAGAAGATAGTTGCAAATGACATATCAATAAAGGATTAGTATTCAAAATATATAAAGAATGTATAAAACTCAACACCAAAAAAATTCAATTAAAAAACTGGCAAAAGACATGAATAGACATTTTTTCTAAAGAAGACATACAGATAGTCAACAGACACAAGAAAAAGATGCTTAACATCACTCATCATCAGGGACAAACAAAAACTACAGTGAGATATCACCACACAGCTATCAGAAAGGCTAAAATCAACAACACAAGAAACAGCAGGTATTGGTGAGGATGTGAAGCAAGGGGAATTGTCTTATACTGTTGGTGGGAAGGTAAACTGGTGCAGCCACTCTGGAAAACACTCTCAAAAAGCTAAAAATAGAACTATCCCATGATCCAGCAATTGTACTACTAGGGAGTACTAATATTAGTAGTACCAATTCCAGAGGATACATGCACCCTGATGTTTATAGCAGCATTGTCTACAATAGCCAAATTATGGAAACAGCCCAAGTGTCCACTGATTGGTGAATGGATAAAGATGTGGTATATGTACAATGGAATATTACGCAGCCATAAAAAAGAATGAAATCTTGCCATTTGCCAACAATGTGGATAGAGGTAGAGAGTATTATGCTAAGTGAAATAAGTCAGAGAAAGACAAATAACATATGATTTCATGCATATGTGAAATTTAAGAAAAAACAAATGAACTCAAAGAGAGGCAAACCAAAAAACAAATTAACTATAGACAACAAACTGAGGGTTGTGAGAGGGGAGGCGGGCAGGGGGAATAGGCTAAATAGGTGATGTGGATTAAGGAGGGCACTTGTGATGAGCACCAGGTGATGTGCGTGTTGAATAACTATATTGTACACCTGAAACTAATATTACACTGTATGTTAACTAACGGGAGTTTGAATAAAAGCTTAAAAAATAGCATGAAATTCTCAAAAATAATTCAGTAATAACCAAAAAATGTACCACTTAATAGTCGTATGCAAAAATCCAGTGGAATTTTTAACCTTTTGAGACACGGAACCACTTAGAAAATCAATTTGAGAGACCACAAAGAGTCACGAAGTTTATTTATAAATCACTTTAGGTAAAAGTTTCATATGATGCTGCTATATCTATAAGCTTTGAGCCTATATTTGTAGGCACACAAAACAATAAAGACTGGCAGCGAGTTAACTAGATTGATGTAGATGGGAGCATATGCCCAGCAGAAGATGGGCAATAATTTGCTACTTGCAGCTGTCAGTTCAACAGCAGGGACATAGTAACAAGACTGGTCAAGTTCAGAACATTTCCTGGCATAAGTGGTGGCATGAAAAACTACTGGTTTTCAGCAGAGTTTACTGGCATTTTTGAATTAACAGAAATTAGTTTGCCTCAGACTAGAATATTAAATATGAATATAGTATTTGACACAGGTGTGAAAGTTTCCTTGTAGTTCATCTGCTTTTAGGATTTGATATTTGTTTGACTTTACTGCAGTGGATATAAGTTCTTTTAACCAGTTTATTTAGTTTTGATTCTGCAGATGGAAATATAGTGGTTTGGCTTTCTTTTTAAGCCTTACGTACCTTTTAAATACTTCTTCAGGGTTCTTAAAAATTTAGGAAATACTCTTTATAAAAAAGGAAAATTTGAATTCTGCTATTGATTTAACCAGTGTAGAAGCTTAAGTGAACTGCAAAATTTTAATTGTGTTATGCTCTGTTTTATCTATTTGCAAAACATTAATGTTAATTCCTTTGGAAGATGCTTGAGGATTCTTCGATTAAATACAAACTTTGCATGAGAAGAACTTTAAAATTAGGTATGATTGGAACCAAATTGTAATAACAAGTCTGGGTATTGAAACTGACATCAAATTTTTACTGCATTAACATGACACTAGAAAAACAAAGCCAGTTCAAACCTAAATTGACTACTTTGAATTTTATATATGTTAGCTCTACAAATCATTTTTTGTGCACAGCTTTTAAATCTATAATTTTGCTGAAAAATGATTTATAAATTTGTTCTAGACACCGGAAGATGAAGACTTCTGTAAAATTGTATCTTCAGCTACCATGGGAAATACAACTGAGGCTCCACGGCCACGTCACCACCACCACCATCCCCACCCCCACCCCCACCCCCATCACCATCATAATCATGAGCATGGGCATCAGCGTCATGGGAATGGTGAGCTTTCAGAGAACCAGAAACCAGAAGCACCAGCTGCTACTGAGCAACTCCGTTCTCAAGTCCCTCATCACCACGACAAGCACATTGACCACCAAAGAGAGGGCCATTCAGAGGACTGAGACATGCCAGCAGGAGGTGAAAGTTTGCAACTTTCTGTCCTACAACAGAAGCTCTGACGAAAGGGATGTATAAATCAGTTACGCTGCAAATTGCCCAAAGATTCAGAGTTAGCTCCTAGCAGCTGATGCTGACACTGACGGCATCTGATATTTGAAAAAACAGGGTCTGCAATCACCTGACAATGTAAAGAAAACCTTCCCTCTTTATGTAGCTGACAGGGACTCTGGGCAGAGGAGAACGTCATTGAATCTTGACAGTGACGTTTGCCTCCAGCTGCCTGACATGCAAGTCAGCAGCTCAAGCCCACAGAGGTCAGCACCAGTTGAAGCTGAAAATATAAGGCCCAAATGTGAAAATGACCTTCATACTAAATATTTTAAACAGGATTATACTCCCCAAGTCAGTCTAGACAATTTCATTTCCAGTACTTTTATATGCTACCTAATTATCAGTGATCTAAAAATAAGAATTGGATTTATACAAAACATGCAGAAATCTATTATATTGGCTTCCAAATTTTAAAATTTAAGTCAAAGAAATTTTGACCCAAACCAAATTCTTATTATTTTATTATAAAGGTGATTGCAGCACTTGGTTAATATGTTTTTCTTTTTCTTTTTCCAGCATTCTACTTGCATTAATGAGAACAGAGGCATAAACTATGACCTAGGGGTTTCTGTTGGATAGTTAGCAATTTAGAATGGAGAAAGAACAACAAAGACATATTTTCCATTTTTTCTTTACTTATTTCTCAAAAAAACCCTTTATTTTTCTTTTTAATCTTACATTTTTAACTGATTAAACTTTATAAAGAACAGTGAATTCTATCTTTTTAGGTTCCAGAAGTACTAACACATGAATATTTTGCTATGACTACATTTTAAATATGCATTTATACTTTGTATGTCTAAGGGTCATATCTTGATTTTTACTATCACATATGAATGAAACCCTTATGTCTTATTTTCTTTATCTAGCATTATTACATCACACCTTTAAAATTTGAGATAGTCTCTCTTGAAAGATGTAATGGAGAAGGTAAAAGAATGTTGTCTGGCTCTTGATTGCTTAGAAAGTATTTCCATAGTCAATGATGGTTCAGTAGGTAAACTAAGTCCTATAAACCTGAACTCCTCTATGGTTCATACTATTGAGCAAGAATGTAGTACACAGTGGGCCAAATGTGGATTTGTTTAAATAAACTCAATTTAAAATATTTAAAGTGATCTTGTTTTCATTGTTGCTATTTAGGTAGTATGTTACATTAATGATGGAAGTGGTGTTTTCAACTGCTTTTATTTTATTAAAAAATTTTTTTTAATGTCTTATTTATTTCTGAGAGAGAGAGACAGCATGAGCAGGGAGGGTCTGAGAGAGAGAGAGGGAGATACAGAATCTGAAGCAGGCTCCAGGCTCTGAGCTAGCTGTCAGCACAGAGCCCCAATGCGGGGCTTGAACCCACGAACTGTGAGATCATTACCTGAGCAGCAGTCGGATGCTTAACCGACTGAGCCACCCAGGCGCCCCTTCAACTGATTTTAAAGAGATTAAGTAGCAACTAATGAATTTACTGTCATACTCAAAACCGTCTACGCTTAGGGCAAGAACCTTTGTCAAAAGGTTTAAGTTGAGAATCTTGGCCAACAGAGAGACGTTGCTCTAAATCGTGAATGGTATTACGAAGAACTGCAATCTCCTTGTTTTTTTCTTCTTGAAGGTGTTGAAGCTTCTAAATAAAGCAGCAAAAAATTTGTTACTGCAATTCAGAAATAGTAAGATTAAATACAAGAAACAATAAAATAACAAAAATTACATTTCTGGTTTAAGTAGGTTAAAAAAGACAGCTTGTTTTGAAAGGTTTATAGTTTTATTTTTATGAGGCTTATGGGGTACAACTGGAATAAGGATATTAAAACACGTATTAGCGCCAGTTGTTTTAGTTTATTCCCTTTTCCCTATATAGCTTGCAGTTACAAACCATAAAGTAAGAGTGGAACAAAAAGAAATCTATTACCTAAGTGCCTAAATAATAGTAGGTCAGCCTTGGTTCAGAATAGATTATGGAACTCCTTAGATGACCAAAGACTCAGAGGACTTCTCTAATGTTTTAATTTACTGCTAAGCTTTACTAGTTTTAATTTTTAAAAAATGTTTTATTTATTTGAGAGAGAGAGAGAGAGAGAGAGCGAGGATGAGTGGGGGAGGGGCATAGAGAGAGAGAGAGAGGGAGACACAGAATTTGAAGCAGCTCAGGCTCTGAGCTGTCAGCACAAAGCCCTACGCAGGGCTTGATTCATGAACCATAAGATCATGACCTGAGCTGAAGTTGGACACTTAACTGACTGAGCCACCCAGGTGCCCCTAAGATTTACTATTTTAAATTGAAAGTGACTTTTAAATATTATTTGAAAACTAATATATTTCTGACTGTGTGATATATTTTAAGAAAAACTATTAAGTATATTGTTAATAAATACTAGATAGCTTTTATAGAAACACACTAAGAACATTTATTTTCTTACACAATGGCTATAGAAGAAAATCTCACATACCCTTCTGTAGATACTCTGTGGCAAAGCAGTAGAATCTGGATAGGATTTTGATTTAGTTTGAACTCTTGCTAGTTTGGCATCAAACTGAATCAAGTTTAAAAAGAAAGTTATTGAGAAGATTCTAGTTAAACAACTAGAAACAACTGCTTCTATAAATATAAGTATAATCCATTATATCTTTTAACATATAATCTCTAATTTAACTATATTCTCTGTACAACACAAGATAGAGAAGTCTTTCTTTAAGAAACAGTTTTTAAGAAAGAGCAAAGAACACCCGAACAAGATAAACCTTGCTGCATGTTAAAATTTCCTGGAAAGCTTTTTAAAAGTACCAAATATCTGGGCACTACCTTAGAGATTCTGGGATGGAGTCAGCATTACCTTTTTAAGACATTAGATGATTCTATCATGCAAGGCAAAGAATCTAGATAACTAAGGTTGAGAATCTAGTTAAAGACTGATAAAAATATTTTCGTGTTACTGTGAGTGTCCTTTCATAAAGAAAATATAGTATAGTCAATAGTCATGGGATAACTCATATACCCTTCTGTAAAAACTTTGAGACTGAGTAGTAGAATTTGGATATAATTTTGTTGATTCAGTTTGAACTCTTACTATTTTGACATTAAACTGAATCAGGCTTAAAAAATTCTCATAAATAATTCTTACAGGTTATATATATATATATATATATTTTCCCCAAATTGTCCATTATAATTCTTCCATTCAGGTTGAGTTCAGTGTAGCCTCTCTCTGATCTAAAAACAAAATTCTCACAAATTCTCTGTGAGATTGTCTTCTGGTTTGAGGAGGGAAATGGATAGCTACAATGAAGATGAAGAACAAAAAGAGCTGTCTATCAGTGTAAGCCACAGATTTGGGCTCAACCAAATCTGTGACAGAGCACAGATAGGAAACAAAATGCATATTTTAAATCAGTGGATTAGCAGTTGATGGTAGAGTCTGAAACACAACTTAGTGTATCTCAGTTGGCTATCTAGCCCTCTCTGTGGGTTGTGGGCACACTTGACCAGAGATAGTAGCAGCAAGCAGCAAAATGCCTCTCAAGTCAACATCAGTCCTCTTTTGCTCAAAGATTATACAGATTTCAACATTGAACCTCAGCAAACACCCCAGAGAGACCAAACTTTCATGAACGTGAATAGTAAGTTATCTTTAACCAAACTGGTGAATTCTGACAACATAAGGTAAGGTGGGAGTCAGGCTGGGGAAAAGCAGTGGCAGAATGATGGAAACGGAGATGGGTAGAATCTAGAAAACATTTTTTAAAGAACAAATATATTGTCAAAACATCAGTGTTCCTGAGATTTTGACATCTGGTTAAACAACCTACTGAAAAGGCTTTAGAGCCTAGAACTAGAACCGCAGCCTTTGAGATGCTCTATGTAAAGTCCCTTTAACAACTTTTTAAACATCTGCTTTGTCTTCCCTTCTGATATGTATTTTCCACACATTTATTAAGAAGCAACCTGTCTCTTTTAAATAAAAGCTGAAGGAATTTCTAGATGGTTTACCAGGGTTCCACAATTTCTGCTGAGGAGAGAAAAATGTAAATGATTAGATATACTCTCCCCGCTGCTGGAATGGTAGTCCTATGAAGCTTGCATAGGCTCAGCTACAAAGTGTGCGTGACCCTTGAATTACAGCTCTCCAGTCTCAGAGGAAACAGTACACTCTGTGGAAACCAGGACCTTTTGAACCACTGAAGAATCCCAGCTTCCCACCAAATGCTGCAAGGCAGTGTAGCTAGCTAGCATGGTCTGGTGTACAAGAATCAACATGTGATGGAGAATGAGTATGTCAGGGTTGTTTCTAATCCTGAAGTTTATCTCACTGTGATGAAAAATAACCAAAATTCAATCTAGACTAAGGGATGCATTTTCAAATTTAGCAGACCCTTAAACACTTACCTCTAGGTGTAACTTGATTATTTCACTTTGTTTTTCCTTTTCTTGAATTCTTAACTTTGCATTTAACTCTGAAATTTCCACCTCTTTTTTCTCTATCAGTTCTTTATGCTTTTCTTCATTTGACTCAACTGAAGAAAATAATAAATAAATAATCAATTCATCTTAACATTTCAAAAATTTTATAAGCTTGTATTTCATTAACATTTTAAACAGTCCATAAGAAAGTACATTTTATTAATAAGTACATATATTTTAGAAACTGTTTACATGCAGGGTAGCTTTTCTATATTTTGGAATAAGCTCCTACAAAATGCTTGAGACCAAAGATCACCCATCAACTGCTTTTGAACAAATAAACTGATTTATATTATTAAACATGAATTATATATTTTATGAGAGAGAATAAATAGGAGACTTAGTGGTTAAACAGGGACACAAAGCCTGGGTTCCTAGGCACAGGGGGCTCCAAATTACTGGATGATTCTAGAGCTACATCAAGTCCCTACTATACTCTATTCCACATGATTGGGCTTCTGTCATGTTTACACCACATCTCTATGTTTCCTCTGCTCTCATATTTCCTCTGCTCTCATATTTCCTATTCTTACTAATGACACCATGTTATCTAGTACGGGAGTCTCAAAGACATTTCTGACTTTAGAGAGAAAAGAGAGTCAATTCATCCACAACCCCACAAATAAGGGGTCTCCATCCATGACTAATTCACTACTTACTTAGTTTCAAGCCTCATTTTTTCCTCAGTTGAACTCTGTGTTCAGGTTCTCAATCACTGGTCTCTACACACTATACACTGTTGCCTGGTTAGTCTTCCTACAGCTTCCTACAGGATGTTCAACTGACTGAGCCACCCAGGCACCTCTATAGTTTCTTCTAGCAGTTTTGTAGATGTAGGTTTATATTCTGACATTCATTTCCAGCAAATTTTTACATATATTGTGTATAAGTATGGGTTCATTAGGAGAACTTTTTTTTTAAGAAAACTTTTTATTATTTTTATGAAACCATATAATTCTCAACATCTTTAGTAAAGGAAGAAGTTTCATTGCTGAAATTATAGTCTATGTGCCAACTATATAAATATTAAAGTTATTATACATTTCACATTAATTTTATAATGACCTTAACTGCTTCATATTAAGTAATATTAAGTACAAAAACCTTAAATCCAGCTTAGAAACGTTGTAATTTATATCACATAAATATATAGAAAGGTACAAAACCTAAATTAAAATGCATCAAGGCAATATTCATTCAAGAATATTGGCAATTACTGAAAAAAGTTTATATGTGCATTTAAACTATTTTATGATGTCTCAGAATTCAGTAAGTTAGAAATAAAAAACTTACTTTTTTCCTGCATATCTTGATAAAGTTTCCTTATTTCTATTTTATGTTCCTCCTCTTTGATTTTCATTTCACTCATAAGTTTGGCAATGTTATTCTGATATTCCTAAAGATTAAAATATATATTCATTCCTCAATTTAAATATATATACACAATGTTCCATTAATTAGAAAGGTAAAATTCTCATGCTTTAGATTAATTGTTAATATGTAATCATATATAGAGGGGATAGATATTGTTCCTTGCTTGAATAATCAGCTTTGAAAAGGATCAATTTCTGGTCCAAGTAAATTGAGCTCATCTAAAGACAATATCTTTTTATCTTTGCTTCCTGAATACTCACCACCAGTATTTAACATATCATAGATGCTCAAAGTGTGCATGATACTTTGCATGATAACATTAAAATATGTCCATTAAAGCCAAAGCTATACTTTAGAGCCAATAGTATGTTCTGTTCGATAGTTGGTAACCTTAACCTAATGTAGGATGCATTCTTTGAATGTAGCCTAAAGTTCTGTTTCTGAAAATTATATAAACATCCCAAATTCCCAGAAGGAAGTTAAGCACTACTCATGGCAAAGGTTAGTTTTATGAGGAGGAGGCTAGAGAAGGATGAATTTGGGAGTTGAGAAGTGCTCGACAGGTGCCTGAGATTAGTTTCTTAGGTTGCTGCAGGACAGAAATGATTATTGTCCTAATGTGGACAGGGGCATTCAGAGAGGTGTTGGAGGAGAAAGCTCCCAAAGATAAAATTTACAATTTTCTAGAGGGATGTTCCTACATAAACCACTTATTGACCTTAAAATGTAGGTAGGAGAAAAGGTAAGCAGCTAGAATAAAAGTAAAATAGGATACTAAGAAAGGTACATTAATGAAGGCAGGGGGTTTGTTTTTACTCACTATCATGTCCCCAATTCCTATAGTATCTTAGGCTAAGCAATATTCAATGGCTTGACATTTTAGAAGAGAAAGAAGGTAAAAATTTCTCCCTCTGCCCCAATTATACCCTAACTGTACCATCTTTGTTGAGCTTTACAGGAAAGGTGTGGAAACAATGAGAAAGGAGAAAGGAAAAGGATAAAGGAAAGGAAAAATAAAGGGTGGGATATATGCCAGACATATTTAAATTATCTCAAGTGAGGAACCAGATTGAATATGGAAATGATCCTTCAAGTTGAAGTTCTAAGCTTGATACAGATCCAATTTTGAGTTTTGGAAATCTCAGGTCTGTCAAGGTTTGACATATTAGCTCTTGGGAGAGGAGAAAAAAAAATCATAATAAGCCTCCCGAAGGGTGGTAGGAACTGACATTTACTGAGCACTTTTTATGTTCTAGGCCCTAGGTTATTTGTTCTATAATTTCTGCCATATGCTGTTCCTATAGGAGAAAAGAAAAAGTAGCAGAGGGTATGGTAGCCCTTGGAGAGAAATAATTGGCTATCCACACAAAATCTCTCCTTCATTTGGATGATGCAATAAAAATTGCAATAGATTACTCAAATCAGAAAGATTAAAGGTTCATTTATTTTATAGTAAAAAGTTTAAAAGTGCTAATTAATAGAGTACACTCTAGAGTAAATATTTTATTAACAAAATTAAAAAATATGTAGCAAAATAGTTGTATTCTTTTTGGTTGGAAGAAAAAGTAAAGTAAGTGATACATTAGTGCTTTATAGTCTGCAAAGAGACTAGAGTCCTTAAAACTGTTATCTCTTTAAAAATATTTATTCATTAAAAATTCTGGCACACACATACACATATATCTATATTTCCTCTCCAAATTTTGGCTGTCCTTATTAATGAGAACCACCCTTCTTTTTTTTCTAAATTGAGAAGACAAATGTTCTACAGGAATTTGATTGAATATAAAAATACATAAACTCGCCTGTTCATGAGACTTTAGTTTTTCTTTCATAAGATCAGCATTTCTTTTTAGTTGTTCATTTTCACCTGTGTAAAAATAATCAGAGGGCATCCTAATATATAAAACATTTTAATTAATATAGGAATACATTTAACATTTTGGGTTTCCATTCATATACACATTCAACACATACATACAGCATCTACTACACACGAGGCTGCATTCATGGCACTGGAAATGTTGAAACAAACAAACAAAATTATTGCTCTTCAAAGAACTTACAGCCACATGGTAAAACAGATGTGTAAGACGTTATGATACACTACGATAATTGTTCTGTAACGGCAATGTGCTGAAATGCCATGGGGATTTGCGGAAGGAAAGCCTAAATCAGCCTGAAGTCAGGAAAGGATTTACAGAAGAGGAATCATTTTTGCACTAGGACTTAAATGATAAGGCTTACCCCATGTTGCCGGAATGCATTTCACATACAGAAAACTGCACAGAAGACTCTGGGCTTGAGTGGCTATAGCATGTTTTGGAAAGTCACAATTCAAGTACAGTATTGCTGGAATATAAACTGTGAGGATGATGCGCTAAATAGGCTGAAGCCATATCCTAATAGGAGGATCTATTGTATATGAATGACTTTAAATTTTATTTTATAGGTTACAGTCAAAGAATCTTGAAATGAAATTATTAGTTACATGATAAAAAAATGATCTGGCAGTGTAGATGATGAATGGGTGGGTTTTGACCCTAGATGATGGGTATCAGTAAAAAACAGATCAAGTAAGAAATAACAGAAGCCCAGAAGACATGAACAGACACTTCTCCAAAGTGGACATCCAGATGGCCAACAGACACATGAAACAATGCTCAGCGTCCCTCATCATCAGGGAAATGAAGATCAAAACCACACTGAGATACCACCTCACGCTAGTCAGAGTGGCTAAAATGAGCAAATCAGGAGACTATAGATGCTGGTGAGGATGTGGAGAAACAGGCACCCTCCTACACTGTTGGGGGAGTGTAAACTGGTGCAGCTGGTCTGGAAAACAGTGTGGAGGTTCCTTAAAAAACTAACAATAGAACTCCCCTATGGCCCAGCAATAGCACTGCTAGGAATTTACCCAAGGGATACAGGAGTGCTGATGCATAGGGGCACATGTACCCCAATGTTCATAGCAGCACTCTCCACAATAGCCAAATCATGGAAAGAGCCTAGGTGTCCATCAACTGATGAATGGAACAAGAAGATGTGATTCATCTATACAATGGAATACTACATGGCAACGAGAAAGAATGAAATCTGGCCATTTGTAGCAATGTCGATGGAATTTGAGGGTGTTATGCTGAGCAAAATAAGTCAGGCAGAGAAAGACAGATACCATATGCTTTCACTTATAGGAGGATTAGGAGAAACCTAACGGAGGGCCATGGGGGAGGAGAAGGGGAAAAATAGTTGGGAGAGGGAAGGAGGCAAACCATGAGAGACTCCTGAATACTGAGAACAAACTGAGGGCTGATAGGCGTTGGGGAGAGGGGAAGGAGGGTGATGAGCATGGAGGAGGGCACTTGTTGGAATGAGCACTGGGTGTTATATGGAATACTTGACAATAAACTATGAAAGAAGAAGAAGAAAAAAAAAGAAATAACAGAGCCTAAATTAGATCAGTGGCAGTAGGACATAAAAGGAAAATGAAGACAATTATTTAGATTGTAAGATTACCAGGAGACTTATGATTGGCTGGAGAGCAGAGGCAGAAAAGAAAGGGGAACTTTTGCTTTCTAGTTTTCTGGTTTGGGTAATTGAAAAATGTTTGGGCACCTGGGTGGGCTCAGTTGTTAAGCATTTGACTTTCACTCTGATCATGATCTCAAGGTTAATGAGTTTGAGACCCACATCGGGTGAGCTCAAGCTCAGTAAAACAAGAGCCCTGCTTTAGGTGAGCCCTGCTTCTCTCTCTCTCTCTCTCTGCCCCCTGCCCCCTCCTGGGATTCTCTCTCAGAAAGTGCTGTATTTCAAAGGGTCATATTTTAAAATGAAGAACTTAATCTGAATGGTGGCTTTAGTTTTATAAAAATGTTGCTGGAAAATTGATATTTCCTTGAATGGAAACACCAATAATTTGAAAACATTTCCAACTAAAATACCTACAAAATATACGACTGCCTTTAGAACAAATGACTTCAGATATGTTTCTCCCACCCACCCCCATTCTAATGGGATTTTCAAACCATAGGGACACAATGCATTAATAACCATGTAATGTGAAAGTTTTCAAGATGAAATGTATCTTATTAGTAGAATGTATGTATTCTAGAATTAGGAAACTGGAGATTTTAGAGGATTTTGATCTCTATAATAATAAAGGAGTTATACTTTCCGGTATCATTCAGTTTTGTATGATTTTTAAGTTTAAGGTTTTTTGTTTTTGTTTTGTTTTGTTTTGTCACAATAATTAAGGGCTGGGAACTGTCTTAAAAAACACTTTACTAACTAGGCAACTAGTATCCCTTGTATCTATTGGAAACGCTGAAGCATCTATCATTGAAAGATGAAAGAAAGAAATGGTATTTGATATTTTCTTTTTTTCAAAAAGTTTTTAATGTTTATTTTTGAGACAGAGAAAGAGAGAAGGAGACAGAGACAGCACAAGTCAGGGAGGGGCAGAGAGAGGGAAACACAGAATCTGAAGCAGGCTTCGGGCTCTGAGCTGACAGCACAGGGCCCAATGTGAAGCTCAAACTCACGAACCACAAGATCATGACCTGAGCTGAAGTCAGACATTTAACTGACTAGGCCACCCAGATTCCCCCAATGTTTTCTAATTTATAAAAGTATACGTGCTTGTCTTATAGTAAGCGAAACATCTGTAAAGGGAAGCTAATCATCTCTACACACCTTCCCTTCTACTTACCTCACCTAAATTATCAATGTTAGCAGCCTGGTCTGTATTTCTTTCCTACTTTTCTCCCAGCTTATATAATTATATATAAACACATTTGTACTGGTTTTACTCATTTTTACCAATATAAAATTGTACTACACATATTACTTTGCAAAAAACTTGTTTCCTAAAAATGGACGTTTCCTTCAAGTCCGGTATTTTTCTATGCATATATATAAATACATTTTTATAATTTTATATAAATCAGGTCATATTATACATGCTGAGCTACCTTTAGAGTACTCTTCCCTTTTCTCTTTCTTTCATTTTCTTTCTGCCTTCTCTCTCTCCCTTTTTCTCCTTTCACCCCATCTCATATCCCTGGTGTAATTGTGTTTCCTTCTCAATTTTTTCCCTTGGACTTATTAACCTCTGGATCATACATGTGTATACATATATACATTTCCATAATTTTATTCATATCTTTTGCCTATTTAAAAATTCTATTTATCCCTGTTGGTCAATTTGTAGATCTCTTTGTATTTGGAGAGCTCTTTATAGATTGTTGATATAAACTACACTGGTATTTGAAAGCACTTTTTGAAATAAATTACTTGTTTTTTAAAATTTTTGTGTGACAAAATAAAATGCAAAGTTGTTTTATTGTTGTTGTTTGTCCTTTTGTTGTGTTGTTGTTAAAAAAGTCTGTTGGGTGTTTTTTATCTTTATATAGTGTCTGAAGTTTCCAGATTGGTTAAGAAGACACCCTGCAGCTCTTGGTTGTATCCTGGATACAGCTGATGATATATCCTGAATTTTCTTTTAAGTTTTTATTGTTCTTTTTCATACTGAAGTCTTTTATCCATTTGGAATTTATTTTTATTTATTTAATTTTTTTCTCACTATTTTTTTTAGTGTTTATTTATTTTTGAGAGAGAGAGAGACAGACAGAGTGTGAGTGAGGGAGGGGCAGAGAGAGAGGGAGACACAGAATCTGAAGCAGGCTCCAGGCTCTGAGCTGTCAGCACAGAGCCCGATGCGGGACTTGAACCCAGGAACTGCGAGATCATGACCTGAGCAGAAGTAGGATGCTTAACCAACTGAGCCACCCAGGCACCCTTGGAATTTATTTTTAATGTGGTGGGAAAGAGTCCAACTTTCTTTTCTTCTAGACGGAAAGTTAGTTGTGCCAGTACCATATGCTAAAATGCCATTCTTTTTTCAATAAATTGACATATTTCTTGTGTCATCTATTACATTAACAAATATGGGGGCCTGTTTCTAGACCTGTTGCTGTTCATTTGTAGAACAAACAACATGTGATTATTGTTGGAACTGTTACTTTTTCATCATCCTACCAGATTCTACCTTAGATTTTCAAACACAGATTCCTACTCTGGCCACTTCCTTAAGGTGTAAGGCTCTTGCTGCTCTGGCTAAAGTATCTGTAAATTAAAATAGCATTTTGCATCAGTGTAGAGTCCACCTGGTCCTGATATTTGGCAAGTAATCTTTCTCTGGCCTAGCCAAAATTCATCTTATTCTCTTGGGCTCTAATAGTTTTGCAGCATATTTTTCTAAAATTATTTTCCTTTCTTTTTTTTTTAAATTTTTTTTTTATTTATTTCTAGGAGAGAGAGAGAGAGAGAGAGAGACAGCGTGAGCAGGGGAGGGTCAGAGAGAGAGGGAGTCACAGACTGAAACAGGCTCCAGGCTCTGAGCTGGCAGTCAGCACAGAGCCCGATGCGGGGCTTGAACCCACGAACCGCGAGATCATGATAAAATTATTTTCCTTTCATACTGAACTGGGAGGAAGTCCTTAAGTGTACATTGTCTTTATATTCATTGTACACTTACAGTGAGTTGGTTTTTTAAAAATATCATTTATGATTGGATTGCTTAGCCTTGTAATAATTTCATTCCATAATGAACTAGATATTTTTACATTTAAAGTTCTTAGTTGATTGATTGCCTGAATTAAGGCTATGTTGATTTAGGGGCGCCTGGGTGGGTCAGTGGGTTAAGCATCCGACCTCGGCTCAGATCATGATCTCATGGTTCATGTGTTGGAGCCCCATGTCGGGCTCCGTGCTGATAGCTCAGAGCCCGGGGCCTGCGTCAGATTCTGTGTCTCCCTTTCTCTCTCTGCCCTTCCCCAATTCACACTCTGTCTTTCTCTCTCAAAAATAAACATTAAAAAAAAATTTTTTTTTTTAAAAAGGCTATGTTTATCTAAATTGAGATGGTCTTCTAGTGGCATTTACTCAGATCCTGGAAATGTTTTTGTGTTTTAATTAACTGAATGTTTTTACTTTATTTTATTTTAAATTAGAAAAAATGATAGTAATATAACTGACCAAATTGAGTTTTTTCTTATTTTGTTTTGCCTTGGTTTCTAGAAAATTTAGAGTTAACTTTTGTGCAATATTGAAGCACCTCCTCCTTAAGTGAGGTTTCTGATCCAAGTATTTTCCTAACTCTCTTCCTACTGATTATAGGCAGGGCCAGCATTATGAGTGTGCAATCTGTGGGGTTGCACTGGGCCCTGCACTCAGAAGGGTGCAATGCTTGCTTTAACCTTCTGCCATTGATGTCTTGAAATTCTTAATAATCTTGTCTTTGAACTTATGTTTTCAAGTAAATGCCAGTGGGACAATGGAGCATGTATGTGAGCAGAGAAGATAAGAGCAACATCCATGTCTACTGCTTCTTGCCACTACATTCACACACAGCACTTGCAAGTCCCCATGAACACAAAATTCTGGTGGACTCATGATACTTGGGAGTTCAGCAAAACTCAAAAGTACAAGTACAAGGTAAATATATTCCATCTAAAACTGAGTAAGCAAGGGCCCTTATTTTCTTTTTCATTAGAACTTGCTTCAAATGCAGGAAAAAAGCAATAGTATTCTAAGAAATATGAATTACCAAACAACTCTATCATATCTCTCTATTAACCCAATAATTATGTTAAAAATGAAGACATTAAATGAAAGAGAAGGATAGGAACAATCACAATTCCTTTTCCTTTTAGTCCATCTTTCTTCACCAGTAATTGTACATAGAGAGTATTGGTAGCAAGTGCAAGTGTCAAGAAATAAAATGAGGGCATCTGGGTGATTCAGTTGGTTGAGCGTCTGATTTCAGTTCAGGTCATGATCCAGGGTTTGTGAATTTGAGCCCTGAGTCCGGACTTGCTGCTATCAGCAGAGAGCCTGCCAGGATCCTCTGCTTCCCCCTCATTCTCTCTCTCAAAAATAAACAAACATTTAAAAAAATAAAAAAAAAGTAAAATGAATAATAAATGGTTTAGGTAGTTTTGTGCAGCATTTCCACTATTCTGGTAAAATGAAACAAATATGCATATACAAGCTTTCATGGTACTAATTGTGTACTTTTGTGATTCTGCATGAGTTAAATGCTTGTGTCTTTGAATTTAAAATTCATTTGCACAATATAAAGATGAATGGCAAAATTTATGCTTCTAATTAAAGTTTTTCATTCTTTTTTACTTAGAGTACCATTAATAACAAATACAAAACCCTGGGAAATTGAGAGACCTCAGAAGAAAGAAAAAAGCTCTATATTTTAGAACTTTTAATGTTACTTTTTTCCTGTTTTTTGAACATTAGGCCCCACATTTTCATTTTGTATGAGGCCCTGCAAATTATGTTGTTGGCCTTGTTTTGTTCTTTAGCTTCCTTTTAACGTACCTTTAAGCAAATCTCTTTAGGAAGGAGGCAGTTTTTAAATAATGAAGACTCTGAAGTATATACTTCAGAGAGATCATTTCTCCATACAGAATATGCTTATATAAATGTAGCATTTTCCCAAGGATATAGTAGAAGATAACATGTCAAATTACTGTATGTTGGAAGAACTATTTCCACATTTTTCAAACTACTTTTAATTTGAGCAATACTTTTTTCTTTAGGAGTAATAGTCATCGATTAGTTTACTTCCTCAGATAATTCTTTTATAAAATAACACTGAACTATGTCCTATTGTCCTTTTTAAAACATTCTGGGCAGTGATCAAATTTGATTAAATCACGCTGCTTACTATGATTTTGCTTACTAAAGTTATGCTATACATGTCAATGTCTTCCTGGAAACCTACCCTGATAGAGTATAAGGGCCTAAATAAATTCAAGTCATTCAAGTTCAGTTCAGACAGGAAAAAAAGCAATACTGAATTGCAAGAAATCATTTAGAGATAATTGGAAAAAATGAGTTTGAATTCTCATACAGAGGTGCTCTGTGTTTGCAGCTGATTTCAAGTGTCTCTCTCTTTTCTTCATGACACCCTGCCCTGCCCATGTGTTTGAATTCCTAAATTAAATTCCTTAATTCTACTCTAATGGACAAAAGTCTCTGAATCTTATTTTCTTTGCCCTGGTAGTAACTAACCATAAGCTAGATGCCTTGTCACTATCTTTCATACAATGAATTATAGGGGTTCTCCTCAACCAGATATGATATATAGTAATATAGGAAAAAATCCCTATCATTTGATATATTGTGATGAATTACTCCACTAAGGACCCATGTCTATACTCTAAAGTCCAAAACACATTACTTAAAAGACAGGATATTATATCTATGAAAAGACTGTATTCTTGACCATTGGTCAATAATTAATATCTTTTGTACAAAAAATAATTATAATTCATCAATTAATATATTCAACATTAACTTTCTGAGACTTCAAAGTAATTTTAATTTCTGGTAGATGTTTTATTTAAACAAAATCCTAGGAAGAGTTAAATTAAAATACCATTTGAATCCTAGAATAAGAGGCCTGTAAGGATTGTGAACAATCACAATTTTTTAAATGCAGCTGGGGTATTGTATTTAGTCACAGAGAAGGGAAAAGTTATTCTGAACCATTAGCACTGAGATGGGAAAATGAAAGTCCAGACCAGGTGTGAAATGGGGATCAAACCCTGAAAAAAGTGAGCAGACTGCTAGAGTCAAGAAAAAGGAAAATCTATGGGACACAGGGAATCAGAAGTCTGGAGGACTAAGCCAAAATAAAAGGCATTGGAGGGGCACCTGGGTGGCTGAGTTGGTTAGGTGTCTGACTCTTGATTTTGGCTCAGGTCATGATCTCATCATTCGTGGGATCGAGCCATCCATTGGAGCCTGCTTGGGATTCTCTTTCTGCCCCGACCTTGCCTGCACTCTCTCTCTCTCAAAATAAAGACATATTAAAAACTAAGAAAAGAAAAGGCACTGGAGATGGTGTGGTTCCCTATCTATTGCCCTTTAGCTCTGCAGAGTAGCTGAATCCTTTCTGTACTGCAGATGCTGTTTGACAATTTAAGTGTGAAGTCTTTTAACCCAATTTTTATATTTGTTTCATCAACACTTGAGCAGATATTTTAAGGTAAAACAATGGGGGAGAAGTAAAGCTAGTATTTCTTAAAGATAACTCTCAGAACATTATAAAGACAATAAGGAATAACATGCAAAGCAAATAAATGGTGTGTAAGATCATTATACTTCATCTATATATAAAAAGTACTTTATGATAAAAATAGAAGACTAAGATAAAAAAATTCTTGTTTGATGGGAGTTTTATGTTAGAAGGGACTTGGAAGGCAATTTCATCTAGTCTCCAAATAGTAGAGGAAAATCCCATTAACACTGCACTGTCGCTAACTCAAAACAGGATGAAACACTTGGTTGCTTCATCTGTTTTGTCAATGAATAGGCCTGTTAGGTTAGCATGACTAGCAAAAATAAGATAAACTGAATATGCTGGCTTCATTTACACAAACATATCCTTAGTCTCTGATAAAAAACTAACTAGTGAACGATCACTGCTGTTTGAATAGAATATTCATCATGTAACTACTAGAACATACCTACCCTTCAAAACTGAACACAGGATCATTAAAAACCAAGAGCACTTCTGAGAATAAATATATTTCTGAGCTTTTGAAAATAATAAAGAAAATTATTATAACTGACTATAAAACATCCTCTGATTTTCTTGTCAGAATACTACTGAATTATTCTGTTCAGCAAGGTATTTCTTATTTCATAATAATTTAAGGAATGTATTATTTGGTAGTGAGTTTTGGCATTATCTGATGAGTTTAACAAGACCAGATTAAAAGAAACTTACTGTCAATGATGTAAAAACTCTATTTATAAAGGTACTCAAATATATCATATTTTTAAAGATTTTTTTTGAACTTACCTTTCAAATTATGTTGATGTTCAATGGTCTGTTGTAGCCCTTTTATCATATTATGAAGAGTAGAACATTCTAAAAATATAAAAGACACATTTATTTGAAAATTATTTGCTTTCATTTTGAAACTATTCTCTCAAAGTTGAAAGACTTAAAATAAAATAATTGACAATTATGAGATTTTTAAAAAATATCTATTTATTTTTGAGAGAGAGAGACACACAGAGACAGAGCTGGAGCAGGGGAGGGGCAGGAAGGGAGGGAGGGAGACACAGAATCTGAAGCAGGCTCCAGGCTCTGAGCTGTCAGTACAGAGTCTGATGCTGGGCTCAAACTCACCAACTGTAAGATCATGACCTGAGCCGAAGTTAGAGACCCAACAGAGCCAGCTAGGCGCCCTGACAATTATGAGACCTTCATGAAACAACCAGGTATCTCAAAGTAAATAATATAGTAAGTAATTTTTAATTACCCTTTAAACCAAATGCATTCTGGGATTTAGTAATGAGTTTTCTACAGCACAATAAATTCAGCATAGTAGTGATCCCCTACCCCATGTGCTTTAGCAATATCTGCCCTAAAGGTAAGGCACACTTGGACATGCTTGGGGAACTATGTGTGGTGTATCCATGTGAGTTTTCCATGAAAGAACATCTCCAGGAGAGTCAAGGTACACTAAATTTTGTTAAGATTGAGAGCCAGAGTTGGTGAGGTGTCATTTGGGAGAAGGCAATGTTTTTCTTCCTCACTGTCCTCCAATCTATCCTCTTAGTACTCATGCCTAAGTCCCAGGGCAAAGGAGTAAAAACTCAGTGTGCTGAGTTACAAGGAATTAGCAACTTTGGTGCAAATGACTTCTGCCACAATGGGAAATGGAGGCTTCACTGCAAGCATTCATGCCCTGACATGTGACTATAGGCTGGTTATAACTAGCAAAAGCTAAACCTTTGATGGGTGGCAGCAGAGATGGACATTTCAATAATTTCAAGGCAGTCCACTTGACTGTAAGCTCCAGGAGATCAGGGACTATTTTGTTTTGTTCACCATTTCTCCCTAGTATTTAGAGCAGTTGTGGTCCATAGCAGGCACTCCATAAATATTTGCTGAGTGACTGATTGATGGGCAATATAATAGTAAACTGAAGCAAGAAAGGGGTAAATGGAAAAACTGTCTGAAAATAATATATATTATATCGTTATCCTAAGTGCTTTGGAAATATTGAATAATTTGGCCCTCTCAACCCTATGAGGTAGCTCCTAGTATTTGTGTCATTTACATAGGAGCAAGCTGAACACAGAAGTTTAGTGAATTGCCCAAGGTCACACTTATAATTAGTAACTGGTAGAGCTACAACTAGAACCCCAGCAGTCCAGCAATTCAGTCTGTGATTTAACTACTTTACTACCACAGAGACCAGCCCAGGACTGCTCCTTTAGAGTAATATGAGTAGGTTGGACGCCCTGGAAAGAGGACAAGAATAGAATCAGACTCTTTCTGATTGTTATTGCTACCACATGTTTTACAATCTTAGGGAGAACAGACTGCACTAGTTTAAGTTTACAATTATACTAGCTAAATATATAATGATGAAACTTCATAAAAGAGTAATGTTTTTAAAATATTAAAAACTTGTAAAGGCTTAAGGAAAATTTCACCTTTTTAAAGAAATAGGACAATTTCACCTTTATGTACTTGGCTTAACAACTAATAAATATTGAGCCTTATTCTCTTTCATTCAGTTTTAGAGACCCACGGCCAATATTCAGCCTGTATGCACTAGTATGACAGACTGACTAAATTCCATTCTAGGTGGGCATCTGTTTTGATGGTTAAATATTAAATACCATATTTGTATCTAATAAAAAGTTATCTATGTATAATAATACCATTTACTGATTGTTTACTCTGCCAGCTATTACACTAAGTGCATTATAAACATTACTCAATTAGTATTCAAAATGATACTGAGAAGTTAGTATTATTATCCTGATTTTACAAAGGGAGACAGTCATCCAGTATTGCCCAGGATTACTAGTTACTTGCCCAGGATTCTAGAGTTAGTAAGTGGAAGGTATGGACTTGAACATGTTTTTCTCATGTCAAATCCTGATTTTAATCTGCTATTCAATACCTTCTGGGAAATTATAGGATACACTGATGAAACCATGAAACTTGGGATCCAAGGAACTAGAATAGAGTTTCCTCTTCTTCACTCTCTAGCTATGACACCCTGGACAAGCTACTTAACCTTTTTGAGCTTTATATTCTCCATCTGCAAAATAAAACTATGGGTACTACCTATCCTCCTTCACATATAAGACTATTCTCATATATAAGGCTACTCTGACAACCAAATAAGAAAATAGTACTCTCTAAATTTACTCACAAATTTTCAACATTGTTATTGTTATTTCTCTCCTCTGTCTCTCAACAATTTGTATATATCTCTTTTCTCCTTTTATGACATTTCATTTTAGTTATTTGTGGTTCCTCCCACTAGATGGTGAACTCTTTCAGGTAAAGATCATATCTTATTAATTTTGATATTTCTTATTTCTAAAAATTTTTAATGTTTTATTTATTTTTGAGAGAGAGAGACAGAGTGTGAGCAGGGGAGAGGCAGAGAGAGACACACACACAGAATCTGAAGCAGGCTCCAGGCTCTGAGCTGTCAGCACAGAGCCCGACACAGGGCTCAAACCCACACAGACTGTGGACTGTGAGATCATGACCTGAGCTGAAGTCGGTCATGAACTGACTGAACCACTCAGGTACCCCGATATTTCTTGCTTCTAATATGGTGACTATTTCATAGGTGTTCAATAGTATTTTTATTTATTGACTAAAGGAAAGAACCCATACTGTGAAGGGAAAATGCAAAATTTTGTCTTTCAGTTAGAGGTCTTGACACTCAGTCTCCATATACTTTCTTCAACCATGCTAATGGAACTGAAAGTACTTTGCAGAAGTTAAAAGCTTTATGCATGGGGCGCCTGGGTGGCTTAGTCGGTTAAGCGTCCGACTTTCGCTTAGGTCATGATCTCGCGGTTCGTGGGTTCGAGCCCCGCGTCGGGCTCTGTGCTAACTGCCAGCTCAGAGCCTGGAGCCTGTTTCAGAGTCTGTGACTCCCTCTCTCTCTGACCCTCCCCTGCTCACGCTGTCTCTCTCTCTCTCCTAGAAATAAAGAAAACATTAAAAAAAATTAAAAAAAAAAGCTTTATGTAGATATAAGTTTCTTCTACTGTAGTTTTTCACTCCTCCTTGTAACGCTTTGACTATCCCCACCACCCACTCAAAGTTCCCACCATCCTCCATTCTTTTTCTCTTTTACTATTTCCTGGTAATAGATTGATGGTTAAATCACACCTGACATTGCCTACTTCATATATGTTACTGTGTTAGTTGCTACAATTAAAAAATTAAGGGGGGCCTAGCTGGTTCAGTCAGTGGAGTGTGCGACCCTTGATCTTAAGGTTGTGAGTTTGAGCCCCACATTGGGTGTAGAGACTACTTAAAAATAAAACCTTTAAAAAAATTAAGGAGGCACAGACTCTGCCATCACTTCTCTTTGTGCCTTTTAGAGGAATAAATAGATAGCTGAAGTTATTTCAGTACAGCTGACTCTTGAACAACATGGGGGTTTAGAGGTGGTGACTCCTGTGCAGTTGAAAATCTGAGTGTGGGGGCGCCTGGGTGGCTCAGTCGGTTAAGTGTCCAACTCTGGCTTAGGTCATGATCTCGCGGTTTGTGAGTTCCAGCCCTGTGTCGAACTCTATGCTGACAGCTCAGAGCCTGGAGTCTGCTTCAGATGCTGTGTCTCCCTCCCTCTGTGTCCCTCCCCTGCTCACACTCTGTCCTCTCTCTGTCTCTCAAAAATGAATAAACATTAAAAAAAAGAAAGAAAGAAAATCTGAGTGTGCCTTTTGACTTCATAAACTGAACTACTGGGGGGCCTGGCTGACTCAGCTGGTAGAGCATGTGACCTCTTGATCTTGGGATTGTGAGTTCAAGCCACACATTGAATGTAGAGTTTACTTAAAAAAAAAATTAAAGTTCCAAAACTTAACTAATAGCCTACTATTGGCCAGAACCTTACTGGTAACATAAAGTCAATAACACATATTTTGTTTTATATGTATTATAGCTTATATTCCTATAATAAAGTAAGCTAAAGAAAATGTTATTAGGAAAATCACAAGGAAGAGCAAATACATTTATAGTATTGTACTGTCTTTATCAAAAAACATGCACATATAAGTGAATTCATGCTGTTCAAACTCGTGTTTTTCAAGGGTCAACTGTAATCAGCAAATTGAAAACAGAGCCCTGAAACTGAAAGTATACTGAATTTTTTTTTTAAAAGTGTCTTTTCAAAAGATGAACACAAGGTGGCTCTCTCAACACTTTTTTTTCCCCAAAGGAAAATGGCTCAATAAAAAAATTGTTCATAAGGTAGAATACCATCATTCCTTATTTTAAAATAATGAGTTTTAATTCTCTTTGCAAATCTTTATCTGCATCATCATTTCCGTTGGATTTTAGAATGAATACTATCCTATCCAAAGCTTAAAAGCTAGGGCTCAGAATATTAGGCTACTTCTTAAAAAAAATTTTTTTTAACATGTATTTATTTTTGAGAGACAGAGAGACAGGACATGAGCAAGGGAGGGGCAGAGAGAGAGGGAGACACAGAATCTGTAGCAGGCTCCAGTTTCCGAGATGTCAGCAAAGAGTCCGAGGCGGGGTTCGAACTTACAAATCGGGAGATCATGACCTGACCCGAAGTCGACTGCTCAACTGACTAAACCACCCAGGCACCCCTAAGCTACTTCTTAATACTGTATAATTTAGTAAATTAAATGGTGGTTTTGAACTCAAATTTAGGCTCTGCCATTAACTAGCAATTTGACCATTAACATCTATTTCACAATACACTTGGAAATGTTGAGTGCAATTATGTATGAGAAGTACTTGGCCATAATACTAATATTATTATCATCCTCAACTGGCACAGAAATTCTTTATCTGGTATCCAAAGTAGAAAATATAATGTCATGATCTCATTCTTTATTGTTGAACAAATCCAATCATATATGTAGTTTGTTCTTCCTGTCTAGGTCAATTAGTACACACTTGACTCTATAAACTGTCATTACCACTAGTTCTTTTACTTCTGCTGCATATTATCCAGCAAAAAGGCCATTAGATTTAGAATAAGTAGAATTGGATTTTTAAAAATTATTTTTTTTCAAATAATAAATACACATGAAATACAAGTATAGCAAAACATGATTATTTCTCCAGTTTTGGCCTCTAAACTAACCAGTTTCCCTTCCCCCAAAGCAAACACCGTTATCAGGATACTGATGCTGTTTATCTTTCTAGAGATATACAAATATATCAGGAAGAGGGTGTTCTGTGTGTATACAGATATTTTTATAAAAATGATAGAAGACAGTTGTGAACATTGTTTTCATTTACAGTATCTTGGAGATTATTCTTGTTTTTTTTTTACAAATAGTTTATTGTCAAGTTGGTTTCCATACAACACCCAGTGTTCANCTATTTTTTCCTGTGGTTTCATTTTTTTCACCTTTAATTAATTTTATTTTTTAGTAGTTTTAGATGTACAGAAAAATCAAGAAGGTATTACAGAGTTGCCAAATATCCTACACCCAGTTTCTCATTATTAATATCTAACATTAGTATGAGATGTTTGTTAAAATCAATGAACCAATGTTGATACATTATTATTAACTAAAATCTATACTTTATTCAGATTTTCTTAGTTACCTTATGTTCTTTTTCTGTTCTAGGATCCCATCCACAATACCATATTACATTTACTCGTCATGTCTTCTTATGTCCTCCTGGCTGTGATAGTTTCTCAGAGTTTTCTTGTGTTTGAGGACCTTGACAGCTTTGCAGTCCTGGTCAGGTATTTCGTAGCAAAGCCCTTTATGGGAATTTGGCTGACAGTTATCTCATGGTTAGATGGGGTTATGGGTCTTTGGGAGGAAGATCAGACAAGTCTGTACATCTAAAACTACTAAAATGGTGAAGTGCCATTTTCAACACACCATATCAAGGGTACATATATATGGCTCTTTCTTTTTTCCCTCCTGACTCAGGGCACTTCATTAGTGAGGAGTGTTGGTCTGGGAAAAGGGTGTTGGGATGAACAGGATCAGCACCCATTGTGGGAAACGTTACTAAACACCAGGCATTCCTCCAGGCAAATTTCGAGAAAACACCATCATGGATGAAACCTCCCCAGAGGACAGCACTGTGACCACTCCCCCTCTCCAACAGCAGGGGTACAAGGGGAACCTATGGCACAGCTGGGTTCCAGTACAATAGGCTTCAATTCAGGCACAGACTGGCATATACCAGGAGCTTCTCAAAGTTTCATGTGAACGTGAAGGAATTCAGGCTCTCTTGAGTTCTCCAGAAACCCTGAACTGGTTGCACAAGGAGGCCAAGCACTACTGGGCCTGGGGGCTGCAGGTGCAGCTGAAGCTCCTTTATCTGGGTGTAATCCCAGGCCACTGTGCCTAAAAGCGAGCTGGCATTCTCAAAGAGCGGCGCCTTGCCCTACAAAGAGCCTGGGTTTAAAGGCTCCCTGCAGGCTTGTGGGTGTGCAAAGCATGGACCAAGACCAGGGACACAGCCGGGAGGATAGTTGGTGGCTGGGAGCTGAGAGGCACACATGGCCTGGTTGTCCCAGAAGTAAGGGGACAGCTTTGGACTAAGACAGTCCATTTTTGGCACTAAAATTTTTGACCCATCTGAAATTTCTTTTGGTGACAAGAATTCAACTGTTATTTTTTCCCATGGTTTTTTTTTCTTTTTACACTGCTGTTCCACAAGCTTTTTTTAATTTAATTTTTTTTTTACAAATAGTTTATTGTCAAGTTGGTTTCCATATAACACCCAGTGCTCATCCCCACAAGTGCCNTTTTTCCCACAGTTTTGAAGGCTTGGATTGAGACTTGGATTTTCCATTTCTTAGTTTACTGGTCTCCAATAGACTATCTAACTTCTTTCATCCTATGTTTCTTCATTATTGAGCTGGCTTAGTAATACCAATCCTATTTATCATGGTTATAAAGGATAAAATGAAATGATAGCCCAGAAAGTTTCATGTGAATTTAAAATATTTTACAAATGTATGGTATAATATTAATCACTGTGGTACCAAAAAACACTCTCATGAGATTTAGTATTTCTTCAGGCAGCAAAGAACTAACCTTTTTTAATTGAGACCTCCTTTGTTTGCGTTACTTTTAACAAATAGTTAGTTTTTTCCAACTGTATATCCAGTATATTATTCTTTCCACTTGTTTCTATCATTTTCTGTAGAAAAGAAACAATATATAGTATTACCAAAGCAATGTTGCTATTTTGATTTTTTTTTTTTTACCTAATGATATGAAGACAAATGAGAATACAAACCACTTAATACCTGAAAGTCTAATAATTAAGTCTGGCATATGTTTTATGTAAGCCAATTTCCTCATTTATTTAATTTTAAAAGTAACATGGCAAAATATTAAAACAGACTAACAGTTATAAAAAGTTATGAAAAGTAAGAATATGACCTAACTTGAATCCCCTTCTTTCCAACTATTCAGCCCTCAGCCCAATGGTTGATAATTCCTTATACATATTTCCAAAATACGTTATGATTGACTATACAACTATAGGAAAGGATCATTTTATACTCTGTTCTGCACCTTGGATGTTCCACTTAGAACTATTGTCTTGGAGATGATGTCCATATAAGCACATTTAGGTCTACTTTTTTCTTTTTAAGACCTGCATTGTGTTTCACTCATGAATATATCGTAATTTACTTAATTAGTACCCTTAGTGAGGAGAATTTGTGTTGTTTCCACTATTACAAATAATGAATAAACCTTCTTCAACATATCTTTTTGCATAGTGTAATAGCTGCCAATACCCTTCAGACAGCTTCAAAAATCATCAATTCATTGTATCCTCTATTATCTCTACCCATTTCCCTATTCTCTCTGCTTCTGAATTTATCTTAAAGCAACTCCATGACATTATATTATTTCATCCATAAATATCATCATCTACATGTATCTCTAAGAGAGAACATTCTTAAAAATACATCACAATAATTTATCACATCAAAAAAATGAATATTTCTTATTTAAAATATTTAAGGATATGATAGATATTTCTAAATAATCTCCAAAAATTTTGCATCAATTCCTCTCTCACGAACAATGCTTCTTATTTCTTTCTCTATTCTCATTTTGGTAAGAATCACTTGGGTAAGAAAACTCAAGTTTATTGTTTTAAAAAGTTCATAATGTGGGGTGCCTGGGTGGCTCAGTCAGTTCAATGTCTGACTCTTGATCCCAGCTCAGGTATTGATCTCAGGATTATTAGTTCAAGCCCTGCATTGGGCTCTGCACTGGGTATGAAGTTCACTTAAAAAAAAAAAAGTTGATGATGTTATCTCAAAATACCCATTGTCATGAAAATCCTTTTATTATGGACATACCACACTGTGCAGAGGAAAAGAAGGAATAGAGAAGAATGATAAAGAGAGAAAATAGAGGTAGGTATCATTCCCCTTCCCACCCTTGCTTCAAAAACCCACTCCCCAAATCTCTTATTTATCCACCTATATCTTCTCAACTATTCTTATTTCTCTCCAAAGCAGAAAAGGGGGAAGAAATCTAATATATACTGTGGGTTTGGTCTACCATGTAATATGTCCAGAGTTGGGGAAAGGAACTTCAAATAGGTCTGTTTTTAGGCAAAAGAGAAGGAAAAAGGAACAGAATAGGAAAGAGTAAAAAAATATTAGAGTTAGTCATAATGGTAAGAGATTGAGGATTGACTTTATTCCAATTCTTATTAAACCATTCCTGAGTTTATGGACATTTTGAACATTTAAGTATTATTTTTCCTTTTAACTTCCGCTAAAGTATATCAACTGTTTCCTTGTCCCAGAAACATTTTGATGCATTAGTATAAATGATCCAAAATGAAATATATTTTAAATATGGATTTGAAAAATGAGAAAGGACTTAGCAAAAATATATTTCCATTGTCTTTACTTTGCTTATTTTTTGGTACATTTTTCTTTCTTCCCAATTCTTTCCACTGGCAAAATCTATTTCACTTTTATACTATACTATAACTTTTATACTATATACTGTATAGTTTTTATACTATAACTTTTTATATCTTTACATACCTTTTCTATCTCAGAGAAATCACTTATAAGCTTGTCAAGATTCACATTGCTTATCTTTTTCATAAATCCTTCGCTGCTTTGACTCATGTCTAAACTAGTGAAGAGTAAATAGGGTTAAAAAATAGATGAAGAAATAAACAAACAAAAACTATACAATAGTGATAATAAGCCAAATACTAATGTTTCTGCACTCTACGCATAGAGCACCTACTTGAGCTCCATTGCACATGGAAAATTTCTGCTATACACATTATTAATAATAGTCAAATGCATTAAGGCTTCTCTACTCTTCTACATGTGACCCTACTCAAGTTTTCTCCAAACAAATCTAAAATTAGGGCAATGTTACATGCATATGTAGAAATTATTTGTCCCGGTTACACAAAAAAGCTATTCCATTGTTCAACTCATCTTCTTGCCATCCGTATGATAGGACTCAAAATCTGGTGTTACTGCTAAATCTGATGTGTGACTTTTTTTTGCTGTATTTCCTGGTAGTGTGCTTATTGCCATGGACCGAATTGTGTCCCCCTGCCCGCCAAACTCCTTTGGGTATAGCCAGCTAACTGCTAAAGAATGAGTTCTAGTTTTAGTCCTATGGTACCAATCATACGAAATTCTACATTATTCCAGAGGTAAAGTCATCCCGTCAGGATGAAGAAACTGACTTTCACAAAACTGTTAGCATTTACACTTGGGGGTGGGAGAGTGTTTAGAAGAATTAGGATTAATACAATCTAAGAGTATGAGACATTTGTCTTTAGATTTTTACAAGCAAACTGCAGGGAGAAAATACAAACGTGAAATTTAGGCATTCTGGATTAAGGAAAGAACATATGCCAATGCCTGGTGTATGAAAGTGGTAGTGGTGGCTGGTCCAAAGTAAAAAGTAAGTAAAATTCCTTAAGTAATTACCTAAAGTAATTTTAGGGGTCATATTATTGTTTCAAATGAAGTACAACACAACAGACATTGCTTTGGCAATTTGTTACTTCACAAATCTCCTTTCCTTCCTCTTTTTAACTGGACATTAAATCAAATGTATGACATTTGACAACTATTAGCGGTTTTTAAATGAAAGAATTTTAGTTGTAGATTTTCAGTTTATTGAATTATTATTCAAGTAAAACTATTTAAAAATGACAGCTTGATCTTTAAGGCAGGAAAATAATTCTAATAGCACCCCACAATAAAAACGGCAAAACTCTTTTCTGGAGGAAAACTTATCATCAGTATTTGATAACTGTTACTCTTTAATAGAGCTATAGGATAATCTGAGGTTGTTAATGCAAAACTTTCCCTCCCAACTTTTTTCTTTTTAGTTCCTAACATTTAAATAAAGAAGGTTTTACTACAGTTCTCAGATCCCAGCTCTTGAATTAAATTCATTTTAATTTCAGCTTGATTTTCTCCCAACACCTCTGCTCTAATGAGACTCTGGGAGTGTTTTTCTTTATAAAACCATCGCTAATATTCCCCTGGCTGTTATCGCACGCTGTTGCCCGCGGTGTAGGAGTTTTGTCACACAGGCTGAAGAGCCATCCATCCAATCCACGTCTAGGTATCTTCATAGTACCACCCAGTTTCCTTCATCAACATCTCTTCAGTGGATTCGGCTTTCTTGCCTGTGAAACTAGGAAACAAGCTGGTGATTCAGTGCTTGTCAAATTCTTTGGTGAGAAGCAGAGACGGACTTGCGGCCTTCCGGTCCAGCAGCACCCCGTTAGGTGGGTGCCAGCGCCTTTTTCTTCCTGGCTCTTCTGCCTACCAGCATCTGGGCCTCACTCCCTCTCGCCCTACACGGTTCGGCAGGGCCTGTGCTCGGCCAGAGGCCAGACTGGGGGGTGGGGATGGTGCTCTCTTCTCCCCTCCCTGATGCCCTCCGCCAAGGCACGCTCAGCCCCGAGGCCCGGGGCTCCCGCTCCCTCCACCCGCGTGCCCGGGACCAGAGGAACCCAACCCTACTGCACGACTCGCACCATCGGGCCTGACGGGAGTGGAGGGCTTAGGAGACGTCAGGAGGTATGAAGAAAAGAATTTCCAGGACCAAAGTGGGAATTTCGAACAAGCCGACAAAAAGCCTGGAGCGTACCTGCGGCCGCTCACACTTCCCCACAGTCTCCCACGTCACCACATCCGGGTGCTGGTCCGCCCCTCACTGCTGTCCCCTCCCCGGAAGCAAGTTCCCCCAACAGTAGGCCCGCCCTTCTCCCGGCCCCTCTGGGCCGCTTGTTTTCCACCTCCGGTGGTCCCTGCCTCCTTAGCCCTTGCTCGCCTCGGCATCTGGTGCTTCATAGATATTTGTTCTGGTTTCTGGAAGATGACTCAACACCCGGTGCCTGCCAGATTCATAATTATTTCCCTAACCAAAGAATAAATCACATTGGTTTTAAGTTTGGAGCAGTGAGTCAGCACCACTGAATAAGTAATAATCCATATTTATTTGAGTAACTTATGAAATAGGCTTATAATGTACAAGGAGACTGCGCTAGGTGATGGAGATGAAGGCATGAATATAATCAGTCTGTGCGGTACAGAGTCAGCTGATGGATATTATCTCCTATATACGAAGCTATCTTGGTAACTTAATGGTTAAAGGCTTAGGCCCCACGTGGATTGAAGCCACCAACTCTTATATACCTACTGGGTGATCCTGGGCAAGTGTTTAAGTATGCGTGCGTTGGCTTCTTTATCTGTAAAACTGACATTAATAAGGATGCCTACTTCATAGGCCTGTTGGGATGATTACAGGATTAAAATTTTGGTGAATAACAGTTTGAAACTGTATCCACTGCCAACTTTGCCCAATCTACTTTTATTTTTTGAGTGGGAGAAGAGAGGTATTTTTATGAATTTTGTTTTCTATGAAATCCAAAATCTGGCAAGCAGATACATGTAGACTGTAATAGGATAATTCATAGTCTATCATTGGAAAGGTAGTATAGCATGGTGGCAAGGCAATTTGGTCAAAGTGGGAAATGTGGGGTGGAGGCCTCTCTGCAGGTAGTTATCTGGGAAGGTTGATTGATATTCCCAAGACTTTCCCCCCCCTAATTTTAAAATAAGAGAAGTGGACTAAATAAAAAAGCTAAAATTTTAGAATTTTAAACTGGTCTTATGATAAAATATTGCTCATCAAATGTTTTTAAAAATTTTTTTTCATGTTCTTTAGCTCATTAATTTCACAAATTTATATATATTATTTATATGTATATGTATATGTATATTATTTATGCATATATGTGTGTATGTGCATATATGTTTAGTTTTTATTTATTTATTTAAGTTTATTTGTTTTTTGAGAGTGAGAGAGAGCATGTGAGCTGGGGTGGGACGGATGAGGGGATACAGAGGATCTGAAGCAGGCTCCATGCTGAGCCTGAAAGAGTCTGACACGGGGCTCGAGTCCACAAATCCCCCAGATCATGACCTGAGCCAAAGTTGAATACTTAGCTGACTGATTCACCTAGGTACCCCTTATGTTTAAATTTTAAACTTCTGGCTACCCAAAAGGCTTTCCTTGATTTAACAACACATAGGGATGTTTAAAATGGCCTTTTGAATTGCTGGTTCTATCCAATTAGCACATATAAAATGTTCCATGTGACTCATATCATAATGGTTATTGAAATAAGCCCATTTTAAGACCAACCTAAAATGTTACCTTCTCTGTAAGGTATTCACTGATCATGTCAATCAGCTGTGACATAGCTTTCCTTATTCTTTGCTCCTACTATACTTGGGACCATGTTGGCCTTGCTGGGGACTTTGTTAGGGCTGTTTGAATTCTTTCCTGCTGTTTGGTCCTTGGAGGAAGAATCTCTTTTATATATATATATATATATTTCTCCATAATGCCTAGCTAGTCAGAATAAATGGAAATGAACCAACACACCAGAAATAAATCAGAAAAATTTAGCTTGATTTTTCTAGTTTGAAATGAGTCATAAGCTTCTCTTCTAGTTTATAGAAACTAGTGTTTTTTCCAGAGTCTAGTGCGTTCAAAATATCTCTGTCAATGAGAAACTATATAAGCTTTCCATGATTTCATTTTTAAAAAGGGAATGCCTTTCACAGTTGTATTCACAATTTTATTCATGAAGTATCATCCAATTGAGAAACAGAAAGGATTCATTGAGTATTTGCTCAGGAACTGCCTGAAAAGCCTAAGAGGAATAAATTACATTATTGTGCCATACTAACAAAGGAAGTGTAAAGAAAGTAATATTCTAATCCATTAAAAAATACCATGATTTGGAAAATAAACATATGAACCTACACAATTGTAAAAAAATCAGAGGCTATTGTTTTATTCATATAAGGATCTTAAGATGAGTGACATGTCAATGTTTTTTAGGTTACAAACAGCTTCACTTATTAATTCATTGAAAAATATTCAAGGTACGAGCTACTGAGTGTCTAGGCACTATGGGAGAACAAGTAAGCTGCTCTCTTAATTTGGACCTTACATCTCAGAGGATGGCCTTTTTAAGACCATGAGCAATTACTCACCTGTTTAGTCAAGAAACACTTGCTGAGCACCATACCTTTTCTGGTACCTATAAGAATAGGAATCAACAAATCAGACATGGTCCTGGACCCCAGAAGGCTTACAGTCTTGAGAGAGAAATAGCTAATAAAAAAGTAAATAACTGATAAATAAAAACTGTGATAAGAGCAAAGAAAGAAACACAAATCCATGATAGTGGTTTAAAAAGTGAATGGGAACAGCTTTAGATATAGCGGTCAAGGAAAGTCTGAGGAGATGACATAAAAGGAAGACCTGTAAGGTACATCAAGAAGTTAGCTGTGGGCCACAGATAAATGCCAGGGTTCCCTTTTTTACCTCCTTTTTGCTCTCTTGACGCACGTTTTCCTGCTCTTCCTTTTTTATCTGATTCCCATGTTTTAATATCTACTTCTGAACTCTATTGGACTGGCTTCAAGTACAACTTCACATCCCAGCACTGTGGCCTCTTGGCTGTCAGCACCGCTTGCAGTAATTAGGTAAGAGCCATCCCATGCACCAGGTCTATGATCCTATATAACTATGTTGCTTGGACCCCCCCCACCCCCAACCTTCCCTACGTGGAGAGAGGAATTTGGACATGATTCCAGGATGAAGCATATACCATCTTGAGGTTTTTCTCACTAGAGATAATCTGCCCTTGATAGAAGGAAGTCATTCTTTCCAATTCTTTCTCCAGGTCTTCAGCCATCTCCTTGTAGGAGTTGTGCTTCTGGTTTATGCAGCTGATGTTTTCATATAGTTTGGGAAGGTTTTTTGTTTTTTTTTCCTTCTCTTTTTTGGTAAGTGGTGAATTCCCTCCGCCACTAATTTTCTGCAAAAT
Organism: Crocuta crocuta; assembly: GCF_008692635.1. NCBI lineage: Eukaryota > Metazoa > Chordata > Mammalia > Carnivora > Hyaenidae > Crocuta > Crocuta crocuta. Next base: position 119,043 of record NW_027529996.1, read on the forward strand.
TTTATTACATGTTCTTGTTGCAGTTCAGGCAGTATTTGAAGTTTTAGCTGGGGCTTTTGAATTTCACTTTCAAACTGAGAAAGTAAAAAGCCACTTCTTGGCTTGTGAGTTTTCTGCCCCTCCTCCATGTCCTGAGTACTCCAGGGCTGGCTCCAAATTTTCAGCCACTCTCTTAATCTGATTTCCCCCTCCTTAGGGGCCATCTCTTAGGAGCTCTTAGTTTTCACTCCAAGTGAATTATTAAAAGACTCCCTCTAGTCATGCATAGTTGTCTGAAAGAGGAGTTCTGGGTGGTTTTCTTCATCTTGTTACATTTCCTGAACGATCAGCTCTCAAACACTGCTCCAGATGCTTCCTCTTAACTTGGGCTTGCTGCCTTCACCTTCAGCAATGTGCCTTGGAAATTTCATTCCCTTTGTCCCTTCTCTCCCGAGTTTCTTCTTCTTCTTCTTTTTAAGTTTATTTATTTATTTTGCTTTCCCTAAAGCACTGTTGGGAGAGGGGCAGAGAGAGAGGGAGAAAGAATCAAGCAGGCTCTTCACTGTCAACACAGAGCCTGAGGCAGGGATCAAACTCACGAACTGTGAGACCATGCCCTGAGCCCAAAGTCTGATGCTTAATCATGTGCCCCTCAGTTTCGTCTTAATGCTTACCTTCCCTGATCCATTTTCTTGTTCTTACTTTTCAGTAATCTCTTGTAGTGGCCTCTAGATCTCCCATGGGGATTCTTCATGGCACTACTTACGAGGGAATTGGTTCTTGTCTTTCTGAATTTCAGGGCACTGTTGGTTTGTAACCTTCCAGGAATCTTCACCTGTCTAATCTGAAACCAGTGACCCCCTACTGTGAGGGCAGGAAGAGACCAAAGAAAGAGACTTGCTGCTCCAGGTAGGTAGGTGGCAGTTTTAATAAACAAAGGGAACTTATGAGGTTTGTCTTGGGTGACAGCAAGATGAATGGATCCCTGAACCCGCCTGTCAAACCTTTAGTTTACATAGAGACTGTAACTAGGTTCAGTCATGTATGCTATGCAGGTGGTTCTCAGCACTGCATCCCTGTCTCAAGGCTGTGTTCTCAAGGTTATGCAGCCTCTAGGAGTGGGAAAGGCAAGAGGAATGCACAATTCAAGGACAGCAGAAGGGATGAAGATCCTCTGAGTACCCAGGTCTAGCTGATGGGTCAACCGAGAGTCACATTTTTTTGATGACCTTCCTCAACAAGCACTTTTCACTCTGAGTCTCATGACCAGGTAAGAGAAAGGCTTTCAGCTTGATGGAGATTGAAGGGATGCAATTTCTAGTGATATGCAGTATACAATCAAATATAAATCTATTTCACCTTAAATTCATTCATTAATCTATCTTGCCTATGACTTATAGTTGAAGACTGGGAATTGAGATCTAACCACTTTGCCTGTATCTTGAATGTGGGAGCAACTTTGATAAAGCTGTTTGCAGCCTTTGTTGAAAAATGGGCTTAGAGATCTCCTCTGAGATTGTGTTCAATCTTCACTAAAGGAATTTACCTTTTAATAAGAGCTTATTCTACTCCATGGGAGAATACCTTCATGTCATAGATTTTTTCTTAGGCTGCTCATGGAGGCCTGGAGCTTGTGTTCCAGCAGAGACTCAGCCCAACTTTTTTCCTTTGTCCATTTCACCTGGGAACTTTTTCCACTTCCCCACTCCACCCTTCCCCATGACAAGGAAGAATTTGTTTAGTCTACTTCTCTCCATAGTTAGGAGGTATAAACGGAAGTCTCAGGACTTTTCTGACTCAACAGTAATGTTTGTAAGGGGAGAGGGTGGGAAGAGGAGCCCTCACTAACCTGCCTGTGTTACTCTCTCGACTGTCCTCTTTTTTAAAAATTGTGTATTTATTTGAGAGAGTGTTTGAGCAGGAGAGGGGCAGAGAGAGAGGGAGCGAGAGAGTCCTAAGTAGGCTCTGTGCTGTGAGCACACAGCCCAACATGAGGCTCAATCTCACCTTGAGGTTCAATCTCACTGGGAGATCACCACCTGAGCCGAAAACAAGAGTCAGTTGCTTATCTGAGCCACCCAAGCGCCTAAGGCTGTCATCGTTTAAAATTTATGATATGGGGTTATTGCTTTTCTCTTGTCTGGTTCTTGTTGTTGAACTTCTTCATGGATTCGCCTATTTTTTGTTTATCTTGTTAGGTTATAGGGTGATGGGATTCTGTGATTTGTTTATTATCTCCCATCTTTACCAAGAAGCATCAATAACAATTTAATTGTGCACCAATTGTGTGTATAGTTTGAAGAGATTTAAGGAGATAAATAGTACTTGAAACATCATTTACAACTCCTACGAAACAATTTATCCACGGGCTTCATATGCATTCTGTGATTCTCAAATTGCTTAGTGTCACTGTTTCCTCAGCTACAGGGTACACATTATGAAGACTTCATGTCCATTTCTTAATTGATGTTGCTGCTAAAAGGCAATTTCCAGTTCCATTTAAGTTGATCTAGTAATCCCTAAAGAGTGTTTCTTAGGATTTTAAAGAGAGAATCTGGCTCAATCGGTTAAGTGTCTGACTTCAGCTCAGGCCATGATCTCTCGGTCTGTGAGTTTGAGCCCGGCCTCACGCTCTGTGCTGACAGCTCAGAGACTGGAGCCTGATTCAGATTCTGTATCTCCCTCTCTGCCCCACCCACTCAACACTCTGTCAAAAATGAATAAATGTTAACAATAAAAAAAAAATAAAGAGAAAATCTGGGTCAAACAGAAAGAAGCAATAACCTGTCCCTTCAACACCTTCATCAGCTACTCTGGAGACCCCTGGTGATTTCCCCTTGCAATCGGGTCTCCATCAGGAGCTGTGTTGTTTATTTGCCAAAGTACTTTGAACCCTCTCAAAGCCTTGTACTGGGACAAACATGACCACAATGGGAAATAAAATACTGCTGAGAACCAAGAAGACTAATTTTGGCTCCAAGAACCTGAACTACAACAGAAACCTAAGTTACAGTGTTCTCACAGGCTCAAGCTCAAGGCTTAGGCACCTCTGAGCTTTTGGGCTGAAAGGGCCAAACTCTCCCCCTGGATCTTTAGGCCAAACACTCAAAACCAGCTCCCAACAATGAAGCTGATTCCATCACAGCTGTTGTAAATATTGGAAAGCAGTATTGCCAAAAACAGGAAGAAGAATGTGAAAATAGGGGCGCCTGGGTGGCGCAGTGGGCTGGGCGGCCGACTTAGGCTCATGTCATGATCTCGCGGTCCATCAGTTCGAGCTCTGCGTGGGGCTCTGCGCTGACCGCTCAGAGCCTGGAGCCTGCTTCGGATTCTGTGATTTCCCTCTCTCTCTACCCCTTGCCCCCCCCTCAAGCCCCGTCTCTCTCAGTCTCAAAAATAAAAATAAACGTTAAAAAATTAAAAAAAAATAAAAGTGTGAAAATAGGCACACAGGAAAAAAATAGAGATAATCAGATTCCACCTGTTATTTATTTGTTTTGCTTAGATGTTAAGGACTTGTCTGTGTGCGGTGGGCAGGGCAGGGGGGCAGGGAATGCTTGAGATGCAGGGGGGGATACAGTTCCCCCTGTTGGTTGCCTCAAAGCATTGCATTGCCCTCTCAATGCAGGCACCTCCTAGGTTCTTCTTTGGGCTTTATTGCTAACAGTCACTGTTTTATAGCCATGAACCAGTGCAAAGAGTTCATTACAGTGAGCTCAGAAACTATTTTGCTCAGAAGCTATTCAAAAGGTTACTGGTGTATTTGTTTATTCTCAAAGTTTCTTTGTTATGACCAGGGGAGAAAACATTGCTCTTTCGGTTGGTCAGATTTGGTGGAGTTAGGGAGATACAGAACACAAGGCAAGGATAAGGTCACTAAGTCATTTCATTAAAAATAGAATACACACAGGCCATCAACATCTTCAGGCTAAAGTTAAAGCTCTGAGTTTTGATTAACGATTGATACTAGGTTGAGATACAGAAAGCTGGTGTCTCAGGCCAAGTTTGTGATGAGCTTGAAGATGACGCTAAGGAGCTTAAACTTAACCTTGATGGCAGTGGTGTTGCAGGACGTTTTTTACCTCAATACCCGAGATTCATGGTCTTGCCACTTCGAACAATGAAGAGGTGGACACAAAATGAGCAGCAGGGAAAAGTTTATTAGAGTATAAGAAAGTAAGAGTAGTGTGAAAGCTGTCTTTACAGAGAGGGAGCATTTGAAGGTGAATACCTGTGACTGTAAGAAAAGGTCCTTATTTTATAAGGTTCTGGTCACTCCCCTTTCCCTTCCCCCTCATTCCTTCTCAGGTCCTACCCTTACTGGCTGGATAACTCTAGGTGCTGGGTTGTCCATTTCTGATTGTCTTGACTCCACTGTGTGAGGAGTCAGGTTGGTCATACTACCGTCCCTCCCTTGTATAACATAGGTTTGATGGTTTACCTTTTGTAGTCAGGTATTTTGATTGTCAAATTCCTGAGGGGAACTTGAGGGGGAGTAGGTGGTATCTGTTACATTCTTAAGAGGGAGTTTAAGCCCAAGGGGCTTTGCTGTGGTAAGACACTCCCAGAATTGTTCCAAAATATGTGTTTTTCCTGACTGAGGGAACTCAGGCCCTAACCTTTCTCTCACTGCCCATTTTATCCTAGTTTTCCCTATCATAGAGGGAGCTCATCAATGTGTTTTAACTAAAGGATTGGCGTGATGCCATCTATATTTTATAAAGACAGTTCTGGTGAGACCAGGGCTTATTATGGAAGAGAGATTTGGGATACTAGACAATAAAAGTCTGAACTTTTAAAACAGAAATTTCAAGGGATATGTAGAGATTAAATCTTGGCGATGGAATGGGTTTTTGGAGGACAGAGAGGGCTTAGATATTTTGTAAATTAGATCATCATAAATACTGATGCCATTATTTGATATAGTGAGTATCAGAGGAAGAACAAGTCAGTAAAATTCCTGTCTGGGGGTGAATGTAGGGGGGCCTCCATTCTACAGAGTGAGATAATAACAAACCAAGAAATTTATCTTTTGACGTCCACCATTTGCAACCTCATCTTTAGAGATTTAGTGCATTATAATTTTTGAAATTATCAAGTAAAAGTAAATAGATATTGTCCAACAAACTCCTTTTAAATGAGGCCAGTTAGAATACAGCCGAGACAGAGGTCTACTGGAAAGTTCTGATAAAAGTTTTGATAAAGTAAGGCATTATGCTATTCATAGTACTCTTTGGCATAAGGATCATGTTACTTTTGGAAACTTCAGACACGGGAGAAGCTCTGAAAACAGAGTAGAAGTTGCCCTTTACTAAGGGTAATTTTACATTAGAAAGTGGACCTGTACCAGAAAGAGAGCTATTACCAGAGATAATTTCATCTGAGAGACATATCTACCCAGTAGGGCAACCCTTCTTTAAAAAACATTTTCCTCTTCTCACCTTCCCATAAATTGCCTTCCCCCCACTTTGAAGCCCCAGACCCCTAGCCCTTTCTTTAGCTCCAGAAGGTATATAAGCCTCAATTATCTGGCTGCCTTTTGCAGGGCTCCTGTATGTTTGAATATAATTTAAATAGTTTTTCTTTTGCTAATCTGTCTCATGTCAGTTTAACTCTTAGACCAGAACACATAACCTTGAAGAGTAGAAGGCACAATTTTTCTTCATCGACAATATTAACAGTCCAATAATGGATTTTCTGACTCTAGCAAAGTTACCTTATTTATTATGTAAAAGGAGATTTCAAAATGGAGCAAGCAAGCCTCGCTAAGGGAGTCTCTTTTAAAATGAGGTCTGGTTGGAAGCTGTAAGGTTCGGGGAATTTATGCATGTTCTCATTGAAGGAACCATGAACTTTTTGCCAGCTGCAAACCTTCAGCCTGGGTTTAACTCTCTCTTCGCCATGACACCTGTATCATTTGCATTCTTAGGTTTGAAAGGAGTCAAAGTGATTGACGGGTTTCAATCCCTCACCTGCATATTAACCTAACCAATCCCGGTTTACTTACTTTCTATCCCTGTTTTGCGTAAGGGACCAGATTAAGAACTACACTTGTAACCTTTTGCCTTTATAATCCTGCACCCTCGTCTAACATGGATACTGATTTAGGTGTCTACTTGCATCGGTGTCTCCTTAATTGCCCAAATAAGTGCCTGTCTGCTTAAATTTTTTTTTTTAGCTAATTCTTGTTCCACAATTATAACAGAAATTCATTGTAATAGACATCTACAGACCAATGAATTATATTTCTGAAACTGATCTAAAAGGAAATAGCCCATTATTTTAAGCTCAGTAGAAATGCTAGTCAGAGAATGGTAGAGAAATAGAGAATACTTAATAGAAATATTAAATGTCATCTTTCGGTTGAGCCCATTTGAGAAACACTCAGAAACATATCTCATTGGGATATGTCTTCGCCTTGTGTTTGTGACCTTACGCAATCAATTAACATGAGGTTACTTTGGTGGTGTTAAAAATAAACTGAGACACATTAAAAATTTTAAGAGTTTATTTGAGCAAAAATTGATTCCACTGGGCAGCGCCAAACCAGAAGTGGTCAGGAGGGTTCTAACAACAGGAGCTGGGGAGAGATTTTTTTTTTTTTTTTGTAGAAAAAGGTGGAAGCAAAGCAAGGAAATTATTGATGGAATATAGCTGAAAGCCTTTTTGACTATTTGTGATTGATTGTCCTTAGGTTTTGATTTCATAACCTTGACGCATTTACAGGCTTAGATTTTGGTTTGCTGACATAAACCTCATAGTATTGGAGCCTCTGTCCAATGGCCTCCTTGTTTAATTAATTTAACAGTGTAACAGGACTTGTCTTCTGTCAGCATTATGAAAACTATAAGGCTGAGTCAATACTATACTTTAGGCTGTTAGAGGTAAGCCTCCCAAGAGGTAACTTTCTAGGGAATTTCGATCTGAGCCCATTTTACCTACCAGAAATGTTTCTATAACCTTGCCCACCCTTCCCAGTGCTCTGTCCACTATATTACTATAAAATGTAACTAGTCCAGAAATTGAGATAACCAGAAGACCACAATAGTGGTCTTCTGGTTATCTCAATTTTTTTGAGATAACTGATTTTGCCTATGGATGCTGGGAAGCTTTTACAGTGAAGACAATTCTTGTAGTTTTTAGCCTATTCTAGAAGGATGGGTGAGAATTATTCTGGATGAATAAGGAAAAGCGTAATATCAACAGATGATTCTGGCTTGCTCTCTTTGAGGCATTCTTCCCTGACTCTCCTCTCCCCTTTGAGAATTGGAAATCTTTAAGCAGACCAGTGGTCTCTGGAGTTGATCTAGTGTGATCTGCCTAATAGATATGCCCTCTATGGATTGAGACAACCCGACAAAATCAGAACTTCTCTCTTAGACTGTGTCAGGAAGTAAAAAGGAGGATATAGAAGAAGAGCATCAGAGCCATAGGAATAGGGTGGGATGATTAGAGGAGAGAGATCTCCAGATGAATGTCTCTGAGGAAATGTAAGAGTTAATAAGAGTTACCTTTGGGTCACTGTTGGAGTCTGACTGTGTAGCTAAGAATGTGGCTTTCTTAATTTAATTCCTTAAGTTAATTTGTGTTTTGAGACCACAAAATGGAGACTGCCCTAGTGGGCCAGCCCATGTTACCTATCTCAACCTAAGTCAGCCTGCTTTTACAAGAAATATCTGTCAAGGAAAGCTAATGTACACCAACCACAGTTCTCCAACTCAGCTCTAGCTAGCTTACCTTACTCTAGAAAATGGGACCTGCTGGTCTTATAAAGGAAATCCCTGACCTAGTCAATCTTGCTTTGCTTCCATGTTGCTTTTTCTAAGGCTCTATAAAACTTGAACTTGCCCAAAATCCCTTGAGAAGAGTGCTTCACTGCTTGGGAGGCACTGTACGTCCCTAATCCATGGCTTGTTTTTCTTTGAATAAAGGATATCAAGCTCATTACTAAATTGGTTTTGTTTCGTCATTTAACACTTCCTTGCTTTTTAATGTATGTATTAAGGCTCATCACATAGGATGATAGATTCAAGATGGCCAAAGATTCACTATAGCTCCTGCCCTCAAGAGGTATCCCTTTTAATTTAGATTGGCCTTGTGACACTCCCGAAGAAGGGATGTTGTGAGATTTTGAGCGTAGTCTTCAGGAGGCTTTGCACCTGAACTACCTTGTTTTAGAGGTCATATGGAAGAGCCTCTCTAGCAAATAGCGCACCAAATGCCCAACAGGTGTGTCCATCCTAGACCATCCAGCCACAGCCAAGCCATCAGGTGACAATTGATGAATGAATGAATGAGCTTGGCTGAGATGGGCAGAAAAACTGCCCAGCTGGGCCCGGCCGCAATAGCCAACACACCAACTTGCAAGTTAATACATTATTGTTGATTTAAGCCACTAAGTTTTGGAGTGGTATTTAAGGCAGCAAAGGCTGAGTATATTGCTCTTATTTGAAACGTGAGGGAGTGTAACATATCTGCCATGGAAAGAAATCTGGCGATTGTTTTTCACTTATTGCCATTTTCCAGAAATGATCCTTTTCAAGTTAGATAAAAGGTAGCTTTCCTAATCTGATGCAAACTGGGGGACAGTTTGGGAGATTAAGACATGAAATAATCAGAGCCTGAACTAAGGTAGTAGAAGTGAGGATACTTATAAGAGGATACATTAATGGGTATTTCAGAGACTTTCAAGTCACATTCCTGAGCAGGGCTGTGGATGACATTTTCATTTTACAAATATTCCCTCTATCATGAATAATTATAGATTTGTGTGCCAATGATTGTCCTGAGCAATCCCAATAATTGAAAGTGCTGGAAAAATCCTAAATTCTGCAATAATTTGGGGTTTCCCCTTCAAAGCACTGGTCATATGAGTGAAGACAATATTTCAAATAAGTCTGTGCATATAAAATTTCAAAGAAAGTTAAAATAATAGGAACAACAAAATATGAAAACCTCATTTGAGAAAAAACCCCACAAACTAAAACTCTCGAGTTCATTTCTCTGAATTTTGACTTTTGAGAGAAAGAGGTATATGGTAGCAATTTCAGTAGAAAATTTAAAACCTATTATATATTATTTTATGACCCTAAAATAATAAATCTTAATTATAGACAATGCAGGAAATTATATTGAAGTAAAAATAAGAAAATTTAAACACCCATCTTCCTACTAGCCAGAGATAACCATTATTAACATTTTGATGTTTATACCATAAATCTTCCATATAACATATACATACACTCAAGTATTTGTGTACATGTATATGTGCGTATTATATCAAATTTAGACCATACTGACTATTTTGCTTTAGATCCTCCATTATTCTCTTATTATGAACATTTCTTATCCCTTAAGAATATGAATTTTAATAGTTGAGTATATTAAAATATATCTAACTAATGTTGGGAAATGTTCTAACTTTTACAAAATACATGTGATATACTTATAGGCACATCATTCTTTGTATATTTTTCTGATTAGTCTTAAAATTAAATTTGTAAATGTGCAAATACTGGGTAAAGCTTATGAATGTTGTCAAGGTTCAAGATACATGTTGCCAAACATCTATCTAGAAAAATTGCACTAATTTTGGACTTGCGCCATTAGCCACTAAGTATTGTCATAAATGACAGTAATTTATAAGACCTCCAGGATATACATGTTCAGTAGATTATTTACATCTGAATATATAGGGCAACATAATTTGAGTTGAAATCCAGGATAATGACCTTGATACTTCATGAGACATTGGAGAAGTGGACTCAGATACTTAGTAACATTTGACAGAAAGTATAATCAAGCATTCTTCAACTTGGGTATTCTAGTTAACCAAGGGTTTACTCTTCTGCCATCTCTTATTCTTATAGTAAAACTGAAATCATCTAGAGACTGGTGTTCCAGTAACTATAAGCATCTTTCACCACTCTGAATATAGGCAGAAAGAAGACAAGGAAAATAAGATGTCTCTCATGGTGAAAAAGAAACTTAGAGCAGAGAACAATCATGAAAACACCCAAGAAAGAGCCAGAGGTAGCTTTCTTGACAATTACACACCACATGCTCTGAATAATTCTTTCCTGAACAGAAGGAACCCTACTGGTCTGGCCCTGTCTCTAAAGTTCAGACTTTCTGAATGAGATCCAAGGCTACTGTAGAATAAGCAGGAGAAAGAGAAAAAATAAGGAATAGATGTAAAGTAGAGGGAAGAAAAGTTTAAAACTGCATGGGTGATCCTGGCTTCAAAGATAGAGAGGAGAAAAGATGTAGGAATATAAATGTCATATCAATGGTGTGGTAGCAGTCAAACCACAGAGGGAGGAGGGAAGAGAAATCATGTTAATAGGCTTTCTCTTTTAGAGAGAGAAAGAGAGAGAGAGAGAGAGAAGTGAAAGGGATGGGGTGGGGGGCTCAAAAAGACCCTGGAGAGAAGTTTGGATTGAATAAAGGGATAGGAATTATTTGTAATTTGAAAGTCAGAATCACATTTTCAACACTATCAGTTCTTTTTATGGGTTCATTTCTATCCTTTCTCAAAAATAGTTGGTAATGCATTCCTGGGGAACATATATCTGCAAGGATTCCTGGAAATAACTTATTTTATTTGTTAACAGTTTTACTGAAACATAATTGACATATAAAATTGTATATATTTAAGACATACAACTTGATGTTTTGATATAGTATACCTTGTGGAATGATCACCACCATTAAGCTAATTAACATATCTATTATCTTTGCATAGTTACCATTTTTGTATGTGGGGAGCAAGAGGGTCAAGATTAAATTCAGGATATATCCTCTTAGCAAATGACAGGTATACAATACAGTATTATTAACTATCATCACTATGTGGTACATCAGACCTCCAGAAATTATTTCTTTTGCGAAACTGAACCTTTTGTACCCTTTGACTTATATTGCCCTGTTTGTCCTACCTAACCTCTTAGCCTCTGTGCTTTTGTGAGTTTGACTATTTTAGATTGCATATTAAGTGAGATCATGCAGTATTTCTCTTTCTGTGTCTTATTTTGCTTAGTGTAACTTCTTCTAGCTCTATCCATGTTGATACAAATGGCAGATTTTCTTTGTTTTTAAGGTTTAACAATATTCTTTCTCTCTCTCTTTCTGTGTGTGTGTGTGTGTGTGTGTGTGTGTATGTGAGTCTGACATTTTCTTTAGCCATTCATCCATCAGCAGATCCTTGGGTTGTTTTCATATCTTGGTTACTGTGAATAATGCCTCAGTGAACATGGGAGTGCAGGTCTTTTCCTGTGATCTTGTTTTCATCTTTTCAATTCCAGAAATGGAATTGTGGATCAAATGGCAGTTCTATTTTTTTTAAGTTTATGTATTTTGAGAGACATCACGAGTGGGAGAGGGACAGAGAGAAAGGGAGAGAGACTCCCAGGCAGGCTCTGTGCTGTCAGCTCGAACTCACAAACCGAACTCACAAACAGTGAGATCATGACCTGAGCTGAAACCAAGAGTCAGACTCTTAACCGACTGAGCCACGCAGGTGCCCCTGGCAATTCTATTTTTAATATTTTGAGGAACCCCCATATTGTTTTCCATAGTGACTGCATCAGTTTGCATTCCCACCAACAAAGAACAAAGGTTTCTTTTCTCCACAACACTTGTGGTCCTTTGTCTTTTGAATAATCCTACCAGGTGTGAGGTGGTATCTCATTGTGGTTTTGATTTCCATTTTCCTGGCGATGAAAGATGATAAGAATTTTTATAAATACCTGTTAGCTATTTGAATTGCTTCTATTAAGAATTCTCTATTTAGGATTTTTGCTCATGTTTTTCCCCACCAAATTTAATAAGTGTTCATATGGGGAATCAATTTAATAAGTGTTCATATGGGGAATCCACATAGACATGAAATTCCCCCTTTGCCGATGTTTTAACTGGGTTATTAGTATTTTTGTTACTGAGTTGTATGAATTCCTTATATATTTAGAGTACTAACTCCTTATATGGTTTGCAAATATCTATTCCCATTCTATAGGTTTCCCTTTCATTTTGTTGATCTTTTTCTTTGCTGTGCAGAAGCTTTTAATTTTGATACAATCCCATTTGTCTATTTTTGCTTTTGTTGCATGTGTTTTTGGTGTCCTATAAAAAAATTATTGCCAAGACCAATGTCAGGAAGGTTTTTCTTATGTTTCCTTCTAGGAGTCTTAACAATTAGAGTTTAAAAATTAAAATTGTTAATAAAACCCAGAATGAATATTTGAAATGGGCAGTAAAATAAATAAACATCTGAGGAGTTCAATGATGAAAAAGGAAAAAGAAAACACAAATATCAATCAAAGAAATAAGAAGTATGTATAACTGCAGCTAAATAAACTTGATAAAGTTCACGACCAATTTTGAGATTTAGATAAAGTGCTAGAAAAGCATAGACAATAGATATTGACTAAAAGTTCAACAAAGTACAAGAAATTGAAAAATTTGTTAGCAATCTATTTCCATAAGTGCAATAGTCAAGGTCTATCAATACTTTAAAGAAGTCCTTTGTTATTTAAATTATTCCAGAGTATATAATCAAATTTCCCAATTTATTTTATCTATCAGCACTATTTTAGTAACAGCATTACTAAGATATGGAATATTCTGCTTAGGAAAAAAATGAATGAAGACTTATGAATTTTATTCTTTCAGTTGAAACCAGAGCGGAGATCAAACATTCCATACAACGTTATCATGCTTAGACTGATGGTTTTTAATATACATAACTGTAATTCAACTAATGTAGGTTGGTATCTCTCTTTGAAATTAATAATTTAGAAATTACATATTTTTCTATATACAGTCACATTTGACTATTGCTATTAATAAGGTGGTTTTAATTTTTCCAATCTCATTCTGAACAAATCCATACAGTTTATTTTTTTATTAAAATTTTTTTAATGTTTTCTTATTTTTGAGAGAGGCAGCGTGTGAGTGGGGGAGGGGCAGAGAGAACCGGAAACCCAGAATTCTAAGTAGGCTACAGGTTCTGAGCTATCAGCACAGAGCCTCACGCTGGGCTCGAACCCCTGAACTGTGAGATCAGGACCTGAGCCTGAGATCAGGATCAGAGCAGAAGTCAGATACTCACCTGACTGAGCCACCCAGGTGCCCCTATTTTTTTTTTAAGTTTTAAAGTTTTATTTATTTATTTTGAGAGAGAGAGAGAGAGAGCATAAGCAGGGAAGGAGCAGAGAGAGAGAGAGAGTGAGAGAGAGAGAGAGAAAATCCCAAGCAGGCTCCCTGCTATCAATGTGGAGCCTGATGTGGGGCTTGAACTCACAAACCATGAGATCATGGCCTAAGATGAAATCAAGAGTTGGACGCTTAACCGACTGAGTCACCCAGGCATCCTAAATCCATACAGTTTAAATGAGGAAAGAACACAGAACTTTTAGTGCGAAGATGTGAATGCAGTACCAGATACTGTAACTAACTGTGTGGCTCTAGGCAAGTTCATTATGTTCTCTGTCTCAACTCTGATAGGAATGTAGTTCCCCTTTTATCTATCTCATAAGCAAGTAGAGAATTAATTTTATGTGAAAACACTTGGCTAAAGTTAGTAAACAAATGCAATTAATGGCCATGTGTAAGATGTTCTAATCTTAGCTTTGCCTTAATATTTGGTTGTTGTTTTAAAAAATTTAAACTTTTAGGGGCACCTGGGTGGCTCAGTAGGTTAAGTGTCCAGACTTTGGCTCAGGTCATGATCTCATGGTTTGTGAGTTCGAGCCCCACGTCAGCCTCTGTGCTGATGGCTCGGAGCCTGGAGCCTGCTTTGGAATCTGTGTCTCCCTCTCTCTCTGCCCTTCCCCTGCTCATGCTCTGCCTGCCTGTCTGTCTCTCTCTCTCAAAAATAAATAAACATTAAAAAATAATTTTTTTAATTTTTTTTTTATTTATTTCTAGGAGATAGCGTGAGCAGGGGAGGGTCAGAGAGAGAGGGAATCACGGACTGAAACAGGCTCCAGGCTCTGAGCTGGCAGTCAGCACAGAGAAAAAATAATTTTAAAAATTTAAACTTTTAGACTATAAAATCCTGCATACTTTTAGGACTACCAAGTTCAGTCATCTTGAAATCACTTGAAATATTCAAATTAGTAATTAAAAGACATGTATTGCTCTATGCTGTCATTTAATCGTAATAAGAATTTACAGTTATAAAAATGCAGGTAAAATATCATAAAAATATTCCCATTTGCTCTAGTTCAGGGGTTCTTGCCCATAGCACTGAATTAGCTGGCATCAGCTACTGCTTTGGGTACTCACAGACAAAACCATCCAGATTTGGCAGCGTGTCCAAGATATGTGGGTCATTCCATGGGTTGGATTAAGCTTTTCATCCTTCTCATCTGTGATTACATCTTACTTCTCACATATATGTTCTTCAAAGATGAGCTGACAGCTAGAACACTCCAAATTCCCTCACATGCACCAAACTATCGAAGTATTTATTTTCTTCACACCATTTAGCGGGTCACCAACTTTTCTTTGATTTTATTTGTCACGTGCTGATTTTGTGAGAGTTATGATTCCTTCTGAAGCTCTTCTTGCCACACTGAGTAGTGATGTGGGACATTTGGTAGGTGAAGAATTTACTGTGGCGAATTCAACCACATAAATTAAGATTATTCTTAAGTGAAGAATTTAACTTCTGGAAAGTTAATCAGGAAAAACCATTTTATCATATGCTTCAGTCAACTAAAATTGAACAGATGTAAACAACAAAAATATGCTTTGATCAATGCCCTTTGGCCGCACCAGCAGAGAAAACTGGCTGGATTCTGTTTTCTTCTAGACTGGTGGTCCGGGACCAGTTGCCCAAACTTGGCAAGTGGATAATTCCTCTTTCCATATGTTGACCTTAGGAATCATCTGCTCTTCCAAAAGTGAATTCCTTCTATAAATCTCAAACGGTCAATTCAGAATGTAGTAAACTTAAAAGAACTTGGGCGTAGATGTTTGTTTAATACCAAAAGGCAATGAGGAAAATAAAGAAAAAACTGAAAATCTAGAATGAAAGATTCACTTCTTCACTGAGGGAAAATAATTCTAGTAGATAGTTTTGTTTGATGTCAACCCAACCTACTTTCTTTGAAAACATCAGCATCCCTGATTATGGCATGTGACCCCTTCTTCCTGAAAAATGAACAAACAAAACAAACAAACAAACAAACAAAAACAATGAACCCTACATATTAACACAGGGATCAATATGGAAATGTAACCCAGACTGGGCAAAGTCCATTCTCCTCCTGATACTTAAAATGGAAATTCAAACATCATCAGTTATTCTTTCTGAGTGACTGGAAATGAAATGCTGTCAACTGAGGAGCTATGTGGAGGCTGCCTTCTTACTTCTAATTGCACTGGAAAACAGAAAATTGAGTTTTCAGGGGAGTGGGGACAGAAAGAGAAAGAGAGCGAGAATGAGAGCTAAGACTGAAACCAACGGGTAGAGTGAAGTTTCTTTCAGGATGTGGACACCTTTCCAATTTCTCATTTCAGTTCATCATGAGGTTAGCTCTTCATTCTTGTTCTTGGATTTTAGGAGACACCACTATGACTTCAGAGATAAATTTAGTCAGCCTTTGGTTTCTGTTACCTTTTTTTAATTTAAATGTATTTATTTATTTTTGAGAGAGAGAGAGAAAGAAAGCACATGTTTGCATGCACAGGGTGGGGGAGGGGCAGAGAAAGAGGGAGAGAGAGAGAGAAAATCCCAGGCAAGCTCCGTACTGTCAGCCAAGAGCCAGACGTGGGGCTCAAACTCGTGAAATGTGAGATCATGACCTAAGCCAAAGCCAAGAGTTGGAAGCTTAACGGACTGAGCCACCCAGGCACCCCTGATTTCTGTTACTTGTAGCCAAGAGTTTTAACTAAAACAAAGGACCAATGAGATAAGATAAGAGGGAGGAAGTAAAAGTTATCTGAAGACATCAAATATTAAATCATGGTGTCAAGAAGCCAGAGAACAGTCTCAGGACTAACACGTGTGTTAGAAAAAGGCCCTTTGCCCCTTCTCTGCTCCACATCACTTTGTATTGTTCTTTAGCCTGGATGGCCTAAGCATATAGGAGATGGTTGATGTTGGGGGTTCAGTGGTCTGGGATATGTCCAACTATCCCTTTCAAAATTTTAAAATTAGTGGGGCGCCTGGGAGGCTCAGTCAGTTAAGCATCCGACTTCGGCTCAGGTCATGATCTCACGGTTTGTGGGTTTGAGCCCCACGTCGGGCTCTGTGCTCACAGCCAGCTCAGAGCCTGGAGCTTGTTTCATATTCTGTATCTCCCTCACTCTTTGACCCTCCCCTGATCACACTGTCTGTCTCTCTCTCAGAAATAAATAAAACATTCAAGAAAAAAATTTAAAGAAAACCAAAATAAACAAACACCCCTCCCCCAAATTTAAAATTAGTTATTGCACCTTGAACTGTGACCTCTAAAAATACTTGATGGGATTCTTTGGATTTTGGAGACAACATACATTACATTTGAATGTGCTGCTCTCAAACATTTATTTAGTAGTCCAGAAGGCTGCTGGATTTCAGTGGACCCAGAGTAAGAAGAGGTACTTCAGCAACCTAGGATGTAGTACAAACAGCCCTCACACTGGGAGTTACGAGACAGCGAATTCAACACTATTCAGTTTCTGTGGCAAATAGAGATGCTGAATGGAGTTTCTGAACAGTCCAGCTCTCTAGGGTTTGGGGGCAAACCATGTCCTCTGTTGTCCTCTGTTTCTTGAGAAATAGTTCCTGGTTTGATATTGGATCTTGGCAGTGCCTGAATCCTGACCATGGGACAACAAGTGGCCGTGGAACTGCGCTGCCAGTCGTGAACCAGGTGTTAACTAGCTCATCAAGTCTTAAGGTTGGGAGCGTGGGGGGCACCTGGCTGGCTCAGTTGGTTAAACGTCCGACCCTTGATTTCAGCTCAGGTTGTGATCTCACAGTGGTGAGAAGGAGCCCTGCATCAGGCTCTGTGCTGAGTGTGGAGCCTGCTTAACAGAGTAAGCAGTAAACAGGGTTGTTTACTGTTTACACATGGGTTCACCTGCTCCATAAAATAAAATTTATTTGGTAATGTTGTAATTCCCTGTAGTTGATCACAACCTTCAAAAAAATTTTAATACCATATTTTATTTACCCCAATATATCTAAAATATTACCAACATGTAATCAAAACACAAATTCATTAATGAGATATTTTATGTTCTTCCTTATGTTGCTGCTTGTACTAAATCTTAGAAATCCGGTGTGTATTTTATACTTATAAGACAATGTGGCTACTACACTACACAGCATACCTCTGGATTATCTTCCAGAACATGCATGTAACAAAGAGGAAAAGCAAGGCCCAGAGAGGGACAATGGCTCCAGGGAATGCAGCTTGTCTTTATCCCACATCACCCTGCCGTGTAAAGTGTCGAGGTCCCGCACCGCCTGCAGTGGCTCCCACAATGGCGCCAATCCCTGGCCTCCCAGGAGAGGTGTTGCTCCCACGTGGAGTGGGCTCGGGGTGCACACCCTCTTATTTTACCTACCAGCCTGTGGTCATCTTCTGAGGGATTGTCATCTGGAAGCACTGAGTTCACGGGCAGGGAGGGAATACTTGGGGTCCGTTTCTTCTCTCCCTCCCCCACACTCAGTGACTGAAAGGGAAGCATGAATCACACCTTTCTGCACAGCCTAGTTTGGGGGTGCGTTGGTAAATAAAGGGAGCAGCGAGTTTCAAGAAATTTGACCTTCCCCACTTCACTGCATCATGAGTACAAGGAAGGTCTATGGGCCGGTTCTGTTCAGTGGCCAGCAGCAAACTTGGAACAAGGGAGAGACACAAGATGAAATCACAATGGTCATAAGGAAGGAAGACTCAGAAGCAGCATTTGCCAAGGCTTGTTTTTCCCAGATATGAATCTGGATGATCATACCTGAGGGTCCGGGAGGATGATGCTGTGTTATGCAAAGATTTGCCATACTGAATGTGAACTATGCTTGGATTTGTAAGTGCTGGTAGTTGGCTGACTTTTGTTTCATTATGTACATCTAATTTGGACACAATTAGCATCTGGAAGGTGGTGAGCACTGAGTTTAGAGCATAGTCTCTGGAGCTAGAGCGCATGTGTTTGCATCCTGGCTCTAATATTTCCTAATTTTGCAACTTTGGTCAAAGTCATTCAACTATGTCTGCCTCAGTTTCTACATCAGTAAACTGGGAATAACAGAATTTACCTCATTGGATTGTTGTAAGGATCAAATTCATGCAGGTAAAGTACTTAGAACGGCGCCTGGCACATAATAAGTGCTTAATGAATGTTAGCTAGAAATGTGGTCTACTCATTATTAAAAATGTCATCCATTAGATGGAATTAATAATAAAGTTGTGTAGACTCAGTGGCGTGCTGGAGCCGGTTCACACAGTCTCATGAGAGCCTGTTGTACAATCTCTTCCCAATTTTGTGTTCAGTGACGAAACTGATAGCTTAAAATCAGCCACATTGGGAGTATTTACACAATGGAAATTGGCAAATGTTACACATCTGACCTGCCCTCTCTTCCCCAGAGGGATTGTTAAACATTTACTTACATGCCACTGGTTATGGTTATCAGAAAAAGAACATTTTATCTTTAGCAGGTGGTTCTTCGGATCCATGGAGATTATAAAACTGTGTTCCATTTTCTCCACACTATGAATAGGATCAGAAGCTCCCTCCTCGCTCATCAAGAAATGTTATCAGCTTCCCTGTTTTTAGAATACTGGACTAGTCAGGAGTTCTGTGTTTTTGTCCTGGTTCTATCTCTTACTAGTGAGTTAACTCTCGAAAAACCTCTTACGTTTTCTGAGCCTTGGTCTTCTCTCCTGTAAAATGTTAAAAGTAAAACAACATATATTCGTTACATTTAAGTGGAATAATATACATGACAGTGCTTTATGAAATCAAAATCCTATGCAAATCATTTTTATCATTTGGTACTATTTTTAAAAGAGCTAACATTACCAATCTTTCTACTTCGGCTTTCCCAAGGATACTATAATAAAAAAATACAAAGTGCATGTGATTTCCTGACAAGTGACTTCATGCCTACAGAAAATATTGGTAAAATCTCTTAATGCCCACAGAACAATCATGTACAGATTCTTTAAAAAAAAAAACAATAGAAAATTGCTTTTCTATATGTCCTACAAAGACTATTTCCTGGGTCCTACTGTGCAAAAGTTTATTATGTTTGAAGTTCCGTCTGGGTTTTTTTTTTTTTTTTTTAACTCAGCAGAGAGCAGTAAGGAATGAATTATTTTTTTCAGGTAATAACAGATACATATTGTTTTGGAGGTTTACAGACACAAAATATGCTCCTTTTTGTGAGAGTGATATAAGCATTACTGTGTTATAAACCTTAGTATATAGAAAACGAGGTGCACAAATAAGACTGAGAATTTTGTTGATGTTGGTAAGTGTCATGTGTTAACCATGCTCCTCCAGTCTTCCAGCTGAAGACGTGGGAAATTCAACTTCTGTTTCAGCAAGGAGATAGAAAGTCCTTGTCACAGAGAGGACAACAAATGCTTTAAGACCTCAAAGCTCTTAGAAGATGTCATGGCATATATGAAAACAAGGAACGTATCTGAATTGTGAAAAATCTGTGGTGATTTTGAAGATGTAGCTGCTTTGCCTTTTATATGACAAGTATTGCTGAGAAACCAAGTTTAATGGCATTGCATAAAGATGCTTTGTTGAGAATTGCATTCATCTGAAATTTATTATAACTTCATTTTCTGTTAGGCCTGTGAATTCTCAGAGCAGCTCTTCCCAAGTGTTAATAGACATAATAATGGATACTCTTTCACCATTATATTTTTTGCTGTTAAATAAAGTAGGATATGATGTGTTAAATGAAACAAGTGTGTGTTTGCATGCACGCTTGTGTGCATGTGTGTGCGTGCATGCACATGTTTTGTAGAAGTTTTAAAACGTCAATAGGCACACTGGCTCTCCCAGAGGGAAGTGTAGTATAAGGTGTTTTTCAAACTTATGTGACCACAGAATTACTCATTTAAGAACATTTTAGAGAACAGTTATGCCTCAGAATACATGTTGGTAAATCACCTGTCTTACATGGTTGTTAGGAGAGCTAATAACCAGTGTTATAAACACCATTAAAAATGGTTTCGAGAGGGGAATGATCACTTAATGGGATGGGAACTGGGGACTGCAAGAATGAGGCATTTGAGGTGGGCCATGAAGGATGAGGGAAATTCCAACTGGCAGCTTTAGTAATTGGGAGATTTTCATATGCAGGAAGGGGAATAGGCAAAGACATAGAGATGCTAATTGGCTAAGTTAATATAGTTGGCATAAGACACTTCTTAGATTTCCAAAAGAACAGAGCTTGAATGTTAACCAAAGGTCAAATTCTTATTCAGGAGCTGTACTCTTTATGCACAGCCTTTACATTAAGCTAGCAAAGGAGACTGGGCAAATTATGTAGATGTTGGATTCCAAACTAAAGCATTTGGATTTAAGAAAAGTGCAACCCTGCCCCTCCTCCCCCCATTTCTTACCCTAAGCAGAGAACACAAACATTTAATATTTTGGTGTAAAGCTATGTAAATATGTAATGGGAACAAACTTCAGTGTTAGTATGTCTGAGTAGAACCAATGAGAAGATTAAATACAGAAAAACACATGTGTGGCCATCTTCAACAGGACATTAATGTCTGTCATAGAAAGGGCTGTGCTCTTTCAACCCAAGGAAGTAAACAGGCCTTCTCTCCCCTTCACTCCTGATACCTTGAAGCGCCCCCACAAGACTGGTAAGCCTTCACTTAATGGGATGGGAACTGGGGACCCACTGTGGGAACCCACAAGGCTGTGTTTTCCATAGCATATGTAAGAAATAAGCATTTTGTGCTTCAAGTGGTAGGGTTTTGTTTTTTAATGTTAAGGCAGTGTATGTTCCAATATCCTAGTGACAGAAGAGGAATGATTTTCTAAGCCATATATGCAAAGGAAGGAGTAGGCTTCCTTCACCCAAAGTTCTTTCAGGTAATAACTGTTCAAAGGGCAGAGGCAGCAAATAGAGAATTTTTATTTCTGTATTGAATGCAAGCCCTCTCGTGGAATGTAAAGTTGTGGCAGTTTGCATTCAACCTGCTACAGCAATAAATCATTGTTCAGTGGGCTTCTCCATGCTATCACTCCATTCTCACTTCTCAGGACTCAGCGCCTGCACAAGAGACTGTGATTTATTAGTTAACCCACCTGGAACCTGTCTCCTGAGGAATCTAAGCTTCATGGCTTTACTGCTCCCTCAGGTTCTGATACAACCTACCTACCTGGCTTCCCCATGCAGGCCTGACTTATGTCCTTCCCATGATGACAAGTAGCTCGTGTGACAGACTGACATGTACCAGTGGGTGCATGGAACAGAGGAGCTGTCTTCCCTCCTCCCAGGCAACATGCTCCAGCTAGAAATGTAGCTTCAAGGCACATTGTATGTGATAGGGGAAAGATAGGACAAAACAGGCAGAGAAGGAGAGGTTAGAACCTGAGGTACCTGAGTGGGGAAAAAGCACATATATTGGAACAATGCTGGGAGCGTCTGACCACAGCAAAGCTCCTTGGGCTTAAGGCTTCTCTTAAGAATGTAACAGACACCACCTACTCCCCCTCGGGTTCCCCTCAGGAATTTGACAAAAGACCTGGCTAGAAATAAGACCATAAAACGTATGACCCACAAGGAACGGTATGGCCATAGGCCACCCCTCATACAATGATCGAGCCAGTCAGGAATGGACAACCCAGCACCTGGAGTTATCCAGCCAGGAAGGGTGGGACCTGAGAAGGAACAAGGGGGAAGGGGGAGGGGTGCTGACCAGACCCTTATAAAACAAAGACCCTTGCCTATAGTCCACAGACATTCACTTTCGAATGTCCCCTCTCTGTAGACAGAGCTTTCCTACTAATTTTACTTTCTGATCTTATACTCTAATACACTTTTGCCTACTGCTCATTTTATTTTGTGTCATTCTTTGAAGTGGCGAGGCAATGAACCGGGGTATTGAGGTAAAATAACAAATCCTGCAACACAGGCACCATTTTCTCCTCCTCACTCTCCCGATTCCTCCTGTCAAACACGCTATGTTGCGTCTAAAACATGGCTGTACGAGCCTCCAGGCTTGAGGTGTTACAGCCAAGGAGAAGGCACAGTCCAGGCAAGCCGGAATAATAATTTTGAGCTGGGCTCCTTCTTCCTAGAAAAAAAAAAAAAAAAAAAAGAGAGAGAGAGAGAGAGAGAGAGGGAGGGAGCTGCCAGCACATAACAAAAATCTCCACATCCATTGCCAACGTGTTTAAGCTAATTGTGCTAAGCTCTCCTTCCAGTGAGAAGAACTGAAGAGCATGTGGTCTGGGGTAGGGTGCCTTTCATGTGGGTGTTTGACAACAGAAGCATGCCACTACGGATCCAAGAAAATAAATTTATTAAACTTTGAAGGGAAAAAATCCACAGACATGAGGAAAGTTAAATATAAACTGCAGGACACAACTAGTCATACTAGTGAATAATGGCTTGTGTGGCCAGCAAAGTACCAGAATGACATTCTGAGACCGATTGAGGTATTTAGCTATTTTTGGCTATAGAAATTGTTGTGAGCCTATTGTGAAATGGTAAGATAGTTTTCCCAAGCACACAGTTTTAAGTTGAATTAGGTTCTACATTGATGAAATTGTATATGAAACTAAATTATGTAGCTCTTAGAGAAAACCATAGCAGCAAGGTAGCAGAAAAGATCTATTATTAAACACCTATTACAAAGTAACATGTTGAACTTGGAACACCCAGTTCTACTTTTCACTGTCCTTCCTGCAAGAAAGAGGGAATTTAAAATTACCAACCATTAAGCCTGTTTCCTAAAAAGGTCTGAGCTAAATGGCAAATACTATTTAAGTTAAAGCTAACTTTAAAGTTTCATTAAATGTAAAAAAAATACTTAAAGTGAGAAGCATTTTTCAGTGAGATGAGATTCTTCTCTTTTGACAAATCTTTTGGGGAACAATCCCAATGCTCCTCAGAATGATGTTGAACAATAACAACATTACTTCGGGACCCTTCTTTCTCTTCTGACTACCCGCGTGGAGGCCAATCCACTCAGGGAAATAAAAAAATGAAGAAACTTCTTTGTTTGCTCCTTTAAATAAACCCCAGCAAGGTTTGGGTGAGGAAGAAAGTTTCCACAGCTGGTTTAAGAACATTTTGACTTATCTGAGGGGATTGGAAATCTCTTTCTTCTTTTCTTGTTACACTGGATAGTGGGTATATTTCTTGATCTTTTTATTCCATTATCCAGTTAACTTCATTTTCAATTTGCTTCAATTTACAAAATGCTTCTTGGACTTTATTCCCTCCTTAGGTAACTATGTAATAGAATCACATTGTATTAGAAGAGATACTACCATCAACACTCTAGGGCCATCTCTCACCATCTACCTGCTTCAACGCTCACTACGTGTGCAACAATAACCCTAAGGAGCCGGTCAGTATGGATCAGCTATACCCTCTCCTTCTCTTAGTAAGGGAGCTCTCTGACCTGAACCAAAATTTGGGTAAGAAATAGTTTTTTGTTTGTTTAGTTTGGTTCACATTAAGTAGACCTGTGCATACATCTTTCAGTTTTCTCAATTAACAAATATATCTTTAAAAATTTAAATAAGACAAGCATGTTCCAATAATGCAGGTAACAACAATCATGTTAGAATTGCTTAAGGAGTTGTGGGAGGTATAAAAAGGGCCTCGTAAAAAACTAACTTGCTTATTTGTTTTACTTTAGGTGTACCGACCAAAGCATTAAACCAGCTTCAGAGTGCAGTTGCTACATTCTCCAGATGGGTCTGCATGGACTCCAGTACACAGTGTGTAGTGTAATATAAAATAGCCATGCTTGTAGTGTAAATTCTTAAAAATATCTTTATAAATTTTATGTCAAAATAAATGTTTTACATATCCAAACTATTTTTTGCCTTCTTACCTCTACTTTCAATTCCCAATTATCTAAAAAAAAAAAAAAAAAAATTAGCCTGTGCTCTGATTTGCATTTGATTTTCCTGAACTGCAAAAGCCACCTGATTTTTCGCTTTTTCAAAAAGCACAATTTACTGTACATTAGAAACAGCCATTCAATGCTTAGTATCACAAAATTAACACCCACATTAACAAGACAATCACTGCCACTAAACAGTCTTTGAGACAATTCTTTAAAATATTTACAATTCACAATAGGAATATCTATCTGATTAGGCGTTCTTGTTTCGTTTGTAATATTATGTGTCAACATTTCAGGAAAAAGGCATTTAGAATCTGCTCTCCCATCCCCCCTCCCCCCCAAAAAAGGTTTAAACATTGTTTTGGTTTAAGCACTCATGCCCTAACCAGCTCTTCACCATTCAGTTTGTAGCTTGTGGGAAATCGAAGAAAGGCTACGGCATGATTTTGTTCAGTTGGTCTGTGCTCACGTAGCCACACGAGGAGAGAAACTCTTTGTCGGGCAAGGGCAAGGCAGTCGCATTGAGCACGAGGCGCTGTGGGGACTGTACTATGTGAATGGAGGTATAGTCTGGGACAGGCATCTCAGAACTCGGAGCCCGCTCTGCTGTCCCAGGCTGGCCGGCGGTAGTGGTAAGGCTTTCTGTGGTGATGTAAATGTCTTCCTGGTTAAAGCTTGGCTCTACACGTGATTCAGCCTCGACGTGAGGGGCCACAGCGATGCACTTTTTGGCATCTGCCTCACAGAAGTAGGCGTTGTCCATGATGAAGTTGGCTTGGCAGAGTGAGACCACTTCTGGGTGCATGTCACACGGGGCTATCCCTGCCTTATTCTTCTGGCCTGGGGAAAGGACCACACTCCCTGCTGGAGTAATGTCGCTTACCTGGGCATAAAAATCGATGTTTGCCAGTGAAGTAGGATTGCTTAGCTGAGTGTGGGCAGCTTGATGAGTTGATTCAGTTCCACTAATAAGAAGAGGTCTTGGTTTGTTTTCCTTTGCTAGGATAACACTGGGCTGCTGAGTGGTAGGGGTAGCATCAGAAGGGGAGTTATTTTGATTCTTCTGGTCAAGGCACAAGAGATCTACTTCCCCTTTTAACTTCTGTGGCTGGGCAACCTCTGATGTACCATCACATGTGTCACTGGCACTGAAATCAGTCTCCAAGATGTCAGGTTCATAACAGCTGGTACGTCCCGAGTCATCATCCTTTGCCCCAAGGATGTTAAGTGATTTCTCGTGGTCATTGCTTAGAAGTCTGTCTGTGTCTGAGCCTTCAGTCTTTTCATCAGGGTCATCAATATCCAGCTCAATGAATTCAACCCAAGAGTCATCGTTGTGGAATTCAGGTTTATAGTTGTCATGAATGGCTAAGATTGTGTTCACCTCTTCTAATTTTCCTTCCTAGGAAACAGAAAGAAAATGAAACGTATGAAAAGGAACTCATAATGATGAAAGGTTTTCACAACTAATATTCAGAGACTAAGATTATGGTCACAATAAAAGCAATAGCAACAAAACCATATAATAAACACAGTAGTGTAGAACTTTTAAATACAGAAGACATTCTCATAATTTTAAGAGATACATTATTTTGAAACAGCTTTATCCAGAGAGTTAAAAAAAAAAAAAAAAAAAAGGGGTGCCTGGGTGGCTCAGTTGGTTAANATGTGATACACATAGCTTGCAAAAACTCTCAACATAGTAAAGTATACTTCAGGTAAAATTTAATTAGTGTTATCTAGGTCTCAGATAATTTATTGAGTACCTTGAGGAGATCTGGATCAATTCCTTTAATCTTTGGAACTGGAACTGGGGGAAGAATCAGCATCTTAATCCTTGAAAACAAATAAAATGTTGGTTTGACATGTCTGCAAAGTGATACACTCTTGTATTTCAAAGACAGGAATCAAGTATTGGTAGAACTACTACTTATTACAAATATTCTGGTATTCCATATAAGTGGAACATGAAAAAGAAAACAGTAAGCAGTAAATGATGAGGAAAAACTATAGAAGAAAAAAAAGAACAAAAATCAACAAAAAGTCTTCATGTGAAGTCAACTTAAATAAAACATAATCTTTTTTTCCTTCTGTCTTTATTGACAGCCAGCAGCAGTATTTGGGAATCAGAAATCTGACTCTATCTGAAGCCAATTTCCAGTTCATCTATAAGGGTGGTAATTTTAATGTACATCTCATCAGTAATTTGCAGAGAAGAGGAAGGAAGAAAAAAAAAAAAGAAAGGAGGAAGGGCCGATTCACATGAAGCCAACATTATTTGCACCCTCAAAAAATGGGGTGGATTGAGATAAGTTCATGCCACACAGCTCACATGAATCATTAAATTATCTAAGATGATCTCATAAACCAAAGTTCCATTATAGGCCTCATTTCAGTTGGGAAAGACTAAATTTGAACTATCTCTAACTGATCAATATGGATTTATATACCCAATTCTATGATGTGCTTAAATTTTCTGCTCCCAATATTTAAATTATTTCTTGATCATAATTCATTTCAATGTCTATTCTGCCTGTCTCGCACTTTATTGTATCCCTAGCACTTAGAAGGTACTCAATAAACACTTCCTGAGCAAACTTGAATACCTCATTTATCAATTTTGTTAATAGTGTAACTAGAATTTGTGTCTTAAAATTAACATTGTAGCTCTGGAATAAAGCTCAGAGATTAGCTATTCCAGTCAGTTCATTTATTGTTTTAAAAGTCCCTAAGAGTCAGAGGCACCACTGTTAGGCAGAGATGATAAACTGCTTTTTGGATATTAGCTGATATTCTACTTAATGTGAATGGGTAGCGTAGTCTATTCAATAGGGAACCCATTTTCTGAATATTTCCATTTGCTTTTTACCTAACCAAGAAATAAGCCAAATTTCATTTTTTAAATTGTAAGTAGCCTCCACTAGGTTTACTTAATGGAGCAAGTGTTAAAACAGATTATTACTGCTGAATAGAAGATACAGAAAAAATATAAATTATTAATAGTAACGCTACCATTTTTTTAATGTCTCTGATAAAATAGACACCATAAGATAGACATATTTCACATTAACCTATGGGCTGGTAAATAATGGCCTGAGGGACAAATCTGGTCAGCTCTCTGTTTTTATAACTAAAGTTTTATTGAGATGCAGTCATGTTCATTAGTTTACACATTGTTATGACTATTTTCATGGCATAGGGGCAGAGTTGAGTGGTTGTGTCAGACATTGTACAGCTCCAGAAGCCTAAAAATTTACTATCTGGCCTTTTTAGAAAACAAATTTGTCAACCACACACTAAACATTTTATTTGCTTCTTATAACTATCAGCGAGGCAGATATATTATCTGTGGAAAGATTTAGAGATTTAAGGAAGGTATTCAAATCATACACTAATACTTGGCACAGCTGGGGCTCAATCCAAAGTACCTAAATTCAAAACCCAGGCCCTTTGTCTTCTGTCACACAACACAATTGTAATTGCAGGAAACAAAGATCCTTAAATGTCTAATGCTGGACTTTGTTATGTGTGCCTCTTGATTTGCAGAGTATAATGCATTTAGGTTGCATGCTAGCTTTCTGGGGGTTGTGGTTGACTTCACTCCAGGGTAACAGACCCTGCAGCCTATAGGGCTCAAGCAGGTCATAAAATGAATGAAGCAGGCCTGCTGCAATGTCCCAGGGAGGGATGGGACTGGTCACAGGGAACACATATCCTTCCCAGATGGAACAGCTGGTCCTCTGCTTCAGCGCATGTTGCCATGCAGGAATATCAACTGAATGTCACTAGATCTTTCAGATTTTAAACATAACCTGGAAATCTGGATTTTTGTGTGGCAATTCCCTAGCTTGTAAACATTTCGTAGCAAAATTTTTACTCCAAAATCAATGTAACATAAATAACAAAACATTAAGATCTGCAGGCTTAGCTTGGCTTTCAGATTGCCAGTTTGCTACTTCTGTCTGATGCTGATTGAGTTCTTTCTTTCCCAGTTAGTAATAGCTCAAAGGCTGGGATGAGTCCTATGGTGAGAATGACCGAATGCAGAGTAAAGATAACCTGGCCTGAAGCTATGTTTGTGACTTTGCCATCATTTTATTCACATCCAAATTATATTATAAATCCAGATAATTCTTAATTATCAGGAAAGGGAAAAGTGGCATGGAGTCAAAACTTCATACAAAATGTAGAACCCGAGCCCCTTGGAGCCCTAACATTCTGGGGGAAGCTGACATAAGAACCTCATTCTTTGGAGGATCATTTTAATTTTTAGAACCTCATGTTCTTTCCACACCTGCTGTCATCTGTTTTCTCCTATTTCCTACTTTCATCAGAACATGGAAATTTAGACCATGACAAGGGTTTTTATGGGCAAATGAAAGAACAAAACTAATTCTTTTCTATAAAGACTTATTTACTACAGGAAATTTGAGAGTACAATAAAGATTTCAGAACAATTTTATAATTTGGTAATTCTGACTAAGCACCAAAGTTAAGAGCTTCCTTATTCATAGAAAACTCTTTTATGCAAAGGTTAATATATTTTCTTTAACATCTTATTTGTTGAGAGAATTATTTTTTCTTTGAAATATTGGTAGCTAATATAATTAACCAACATAACAAATTTACATGGTCTTCGCAAAGACTCAAAACTGACAGCTTATGTTAAGAGTGAATTACTTTATATACATAATCTGTGTATTTACTGCACTTACATATAAATTAGCCAATGCACTACATAGATCAGTGAATTCAAATTAATCAACAGAATAATTTGATTCCTCTGTTGTTGGCATTATGTAAATATACAAATTGCCTAAAATTCTGTAAATTTATTTATTTATTTACTATTTTCCCTCCAACAACTGAAAACTGTATTGTCCTGCTTTATAATACTTGTGCTTGTAAAAGAGATGCCGTTAAAAAGTTAGATGCAAAATGAAATTCCACAGAACGAGTTCTGCTTTCGTATTGGTTTACATTATAAAACTGGAGATGCTACTCTAATTAAAAAGCTTTTGCAATGTATTCACATGGACCTTGTTTTGATTTGTAGATGCCTCTTGGCTTCAGCTGGAGAACATGTCTTCAGTTCTAGGGTAATATGGCCAACCATCTTGGTTTGTCTGGAACTGAGGGGTTTTCCGGGACACAGGACTTTCAGTGCTCAAACTAGGAAAGTTCCAGGCAAACTGCTACTTTGTTTAGGAGTGTTAGTCACCCTACTTCTAGGAGAAGGGGCAGGGTTAGCTCAGGGGAGTTAAATAATACTCTGTAAGTAAGAAAATTTGCAGCTGGTACCAGGAACTTTTCCTATATTTTGTATTACAATTTCCTGAAGTCTGTATGGAATTTCCTTCAGGGAGAAAAATAGAGTGATAGCTCGTATAGCTCAAGAGAAATTTAAGGTTCATATAACTCAACATCCTCATATTATCGATGAGAACATGTGGCCTGGAGAGATTAAGGGGATAATCAAACAGTAGTAGCAGAATAGTAACTGGAACCCAAGTCTTCGACACCAAGGGAATACAGAACAGAATCTCCTCAAACTTAGAAAGAATTGTAGCCATATTTACAAATTCATGTCATTTGTAACAATTTAAATAAAATTTAGTAATTTAAAGAAAACACAGATTTACTTGAAATCGCCATCATAGGGTGTCTAAAATGGTTACATTAGATTGACTTATCTAGGTGGCTTTCGTTTGCCTCTTAAAGTTGCTTCTATATTAGGACTGTGTTAAATTCTGCCAAAGGTTCTGTGCTACCTTGTTATCCTAGAAGTGGATGGGCCTGCTCGTTCAAGACTCTGAAGAGGTCAAGGGGCAGCTCAGAGGTAAAGATTTTACAAAGGAGGTTCAGTCACTAGCCTCAGCCTTTTTGTCTCCTATACAACTTCCCAGATAGAACAGACATCCATGAATTATCTATGATGAACATGACGTGGTGAATGTATAACTAGAGACAATATTTTACTGGATTAATTAAATTTTTCACTCATGATTTGCAAAAGAAAATATCAAGTAACAAATGGAAACACATATGGAAATCTAAACACTGGCAAAAACATCTAAATATTAGACTATTTCACACCTACCTTTGCTGTTTGGAAAATATGAATAAAAATAATATCATTGTTAGCCCAAATATTCCAAAGATAATAATTAAGAACCATGGAAACTGGAAATCTGAAACACACAAGAATGACATCTCACTCATAGAGTTAGGAATAGTTGAAATTTACATTTCACTTTTCTTTTTCATGTAAAAATATTTCTTAATTTATATTCATCTAGTAAAGTCACCGATTTTTCCTGCTAATCACTAAAACAGAATGCAATGACATAGTATTTTCTGTTCCAAGAACATCTCTGTCCACTGCTTCAAATCCTTTCACAAATGACAAAAAAATCAAAATGAAGAAAACAGTGAACAATTTAAGCATAACCCATGTTTATATTAAGAAAAACCAAACACTGCAGCAACCAGTTTGATTAAGCACCTTATGTGCTCAGGGTATATGATTAGTGGCTTCAGCTCTAGAATAAAGTGCTATTTGTTAACATACTACTTTACCTAAGTAATGTCCACTTGGTTCTTTCTTTTTTTTTTTTTAAAAGCATGGTAATTTTTTTTTTTATCCTCCAGACTGAGGATATATCAATAAGATGGAGGCCGAGTTTCCATTGTTAAATTATGACTAAAACTTCTTAGACATGCAGAGCAAATATCTTACAGCTTAAAAAATATTCTGTGATATGGGGCGCCTGGGTGGCTCAGTTAGTTGGGTGGCCAACTTCAGCTCAGGTCATGAT
The DNA here is from genome assembly GCF_008692635.1 of Crocuta crocuta. Taxonomy (NCBI): domain Eukaryota; kingdom Metazoa; phylum Chordata; class Mammalia; order Carnivora; family Hyaenidae; genus Crocuta; species Crocuta crocuta. The sequence goes on from NW_027529996.1 coordinate 149,899, forward strand.
CTCATTGTTTGTGATTTCAAGCCCCACATTGGGTTCTGTGCTGACAACTTGGAGCCTGGAGCCTGCTTTGGATTCTGTCTCCCTCTCTCTCTGACCCTCTCCAGCTCACACTGTGTGTCTCTTTCTTTCTCAAAAATAAATAAACATTTAAAAAATCTTTAAAAAAATCCTGTGATGGAAGATCACTACTGGGGTTCCCATTTTCAGATTTTAGTATACTTATTAGCAGACTTGGGGGCATCTGTTTGTAAAATTTCTATTTCATTTCTTTTTTAAAATTTAAAAAAAATTATTTTTTAACCTTTTTTTCTTCAAAGTTTATTTATTTATTTTGAGAGAGGGAGTGAACACAAGTGCATGCAAGTGGGGGAGGGGCAGAGAGAGGGAGAGAGAATCCCAAGCAGGCTTTGTGCTGGCAGTTCAAAGCCCGAAGTGGTACTTGATCTCATGACATAAGATTGTGACCTGAGCCAGGGTCAAAAGTTGGACACTTAATCAACTGAGCCATCCAGGTGCCCCACTTCTATTTCATTTCTTAAGACCAAGTGCCTACCAGTTGCTTGCAGTAGGTTCCTAGTGTTCTTACCACTTACCAAGAAGTTATCAACTTTTTATTGAAATATAGTTGACATATAGTCTTATATTAGTTTCAAGTGTACAACATAGTGATTCAATAGTTCCATATATTACTCAATTCTCACCATGATAACTGTTGTGACCACCTGTTACCACCTGTCACCATACAATGCTACTGACTACATTCAATATTATTGACTACTTTCCCTATGCTGTACTTTTTATCCTTGTGACTTATTTATCTTATAACTACAAGTCTGTATCCCTTAATCCCCTTTACCTATTTCACCCATCCTTCCATGTGCTCTCCCATCTAGCAACCACCAGTTTGTTTTCCATATTTATGAGTCTGTTTCCATTTTGCTTTGTTGTTGTTCATTTGTGTTTTTTTTTTAGATCACAGATGTAACTGAAATCATAGGGTATTTGTCTTCTTCTGTCTGACTTATTTTGCTTAGCATAAAACCCTTTAGCCTCATCTATGTTGTAAATAGCAAGAGTCCATTCTTGTTATGGCCAAATAATATTCCAAATATTCCAGTGTGTGTGTGTGTGTGTGTGTCTATAAATCACATCTTTTTTATCCATTCTCCTGTTGATAGACACTTAGGTTAAAAATTGTGTGTATATATATATATATATATATATATTTTTTTTTTTTTCAAATTAGTACTTTCTTTTTTGTTGTATAAATACTCAATAGTAGAGTTACTAGATTGTATGGTATTTCTATTTTTAAATCTCCATACTTTAATACTCTATCTTTAACATTCCATACTGTTTTCCATACTGGCTGCTCCAATTTACTTTCTCTTCAACAGTGCAGGAAGTTTCCCTATTCTCCACATCCTCATCAAGGTTATCTGCTTTACACGAAAAAGACAGGTGGAATTTACCTTAATCCTGCTTTATTGAAAGCAAGATTTTACGCTGTAATGTTCCTTTCTTATTTTTATTTTCTTATTCAGGTATTTAAATCTCCAAAGGAGATATTATGTAGATGATAAATAATTAATGGAGGAGAGAATACCATTTCATATCTTGTGGGATCTGTAACTTTGGATCAATGCCAGTATATCAATGACAGTTCCTATATGTATTCAGGAACATAACAAAGCTAGAACTTCATTTTTTTTAAGGAAAACATTTTTGGAAGAAAAACCAGCTAAAAAACTCTATGCTAATTGAATTCAGTGGTATCACAATAAACTTAAAGGATGTGTGGCTAATTTATTTTCTAAACCAAAATTTCATTATGTCAAGTATTATGTAAAATAATAAGCTTTTTAACTAGAACTTAGAAAAAAATAGTGCTACAGGCATTTTCATTTAAGTGCTATTTAGTATCATGGGATTTTACTTGTACCATTAATGCAGAAATATAAATTTAATTTCTATACTGTTTGTGATTGTTTCATTACCAAACTTCATCTCCTCACACATAGCCCTGTAAACCCTCTGTATTTAATTGTAGATGCACTATAGCTAATTCCCATGTGGGAGTGATAATGTTATATACTTATTGTTCATTATTAAGCAGACTTCTTTATTTCTGTATCAAAAGTTTTAATTCTTTTATTTTGAATTCATAGATCTCATTTCTTGGAACTTGCATTATCTTTGTATTTTTCTTGTATAGGATCTCAAATGTTCCATGTTATTCTTGCACATAACTAGCATGCTACCTATTAAGCCTTTCCCCAGGTGAAAGCCATGGAAACACCATATTTTCTAAAACCACTAAGCAGCTGGCATTGGCAACCTATGCTGAGACAATAATAAGCTTTCTTTCAGATGCCACATATCCATCCATCCATATAGATACAGTATTTCTTCATTATATATTTGAAAAAAAAATTTTTTTCTGAGTATAAATGCAAGACAAACTCATTATGGAAAATTTTAGAAATATATAAACATATAAAGAAAAGAATCATCTGAAATTTTGATATTCAGAGATATCCCCCCATTAATATCTTAACTCACAACTACCCCAGGACATTTCCTGAATTAAATAATCCAAAAAGTAAGATCTCCTTCCCCTTCTCTAACGAGTAATATCTGTTACAGATTGTGAACTTGAGGTCTCTCACCCTGACATTTAAAGCTAACAGNACAACATTACGACATTGATAATAGCCGTGTTGGCTGGCATTTTAAATCTTTTACCTTCTTCACATGCAAATGGGCTCATTTGAGGAAGTGTTACATAGAGCACCTCACTGAACTCGCCATATTTTTCAGAGTTCCGTTGTCTGGATCTCACACGCACTTCATATTCTTTATCCAGTCTCAATGAGTAAACTGGGACGGATGTTGACAATACAGGATCCATCTTTCAAGACAAAATATAAAACTTATTGGTTAGTGACACAACAGCTCAATGCAATAAACTCTATAAAGTGTTTCTGCATTTGTACTCAAAATGAATTTCTGTGAAGTAGCACTGGGGGAGTTTGCTACTTAAAGGAAGATCAAAGCAAGTAACTTTGTAAAGAAACATTTTGTTACACGGATCACAGTTCTCGAAGCTATTTCGGTATAAACCCAAAGAAATAATAGGCTTGTTTATAGAAATGCAGCTCCACCTTTATACTAGGCTGTCAGATATTCTATACAATCACAGCATGATAGAATTGTGGAGATGTGGAACTATAAAGAAAACTACAGATATGTTGTCTACCCTTTGGGATATGACAGTTTTGCATGAAGACATAAACAGAAAAAAAACCATTATTTCCACACGAAAACAAATTATAATCAAACACACACACACAGTTTGTTCTTTGGAAATTCTAGGTAGTCACTTATAAGATAACAGAATTGGAAATGATTCTAGAAAAATCACAGTTGTCTCAATTATTCTATTAGAAGCAACTACATACTGATTCTGCTTATTCTAGAAGGCTAAAAGTACCTCAAATGGTTTGCTATTCAAAATTTGCAAAGACATGTTGCTAGAGTCCTTGGTAATAAAAATCAAGGTCCCACAACCCTTCTTTTACCTTCCTGGGGAAGGGTAGTAAGTCTATTAGACTTTTAAGACACAAAGCTATCAAAGAAATAGACCCAACTAATGATGCTGTTTTCCTTCAAGTTAAATACTCAAAGCAGGTATTCAATATGTGCTTTCCATGTGTTTTCAGACAGAACACCTTGTTACCATTTGTAGAAAATTAGGAACACTTACATTTTCAACAGCATGGATTTTTCACATTAAAAAGATTCTCGTAATTTGTTAGAGTATGGGCCTGCAGCTTCTACAATGAATTTCCTTTCACCTCAGTAAGTTTCTACTCACATAGTCCCTATTGTTTTTCCCATGTGTACATGGGATGGTTAGTTTGTATCTTTTTTGAAGCTTTTTAATATGTGATATATTTGCATGCCTAAAGTGCATTTTTAAAGGCAAGCTTCTGAATTTTATTTTATTAAAAAAATTTTTAATGTTTATTTATTCTTGGGAGACAGAGACAGCATGAGCAGGGGAGGGTCAAAGAGAGAGGGAGACACAGAATCTGAAGCAGTCTCCAGCCTCTGAGCTGTCAGCACAGAGCCCGATGCGGGGCTCGAACCCATGGACTGTGAGATCATGACCTGAGCCGAGTCGGACACTTAACTGACTGAGCTACCTAGGCGCCCCAAGCAAGCTTCTGAATTTTAAATTTACCTTATTGGTTTCCCTAAATACTTTAAAAAATGTATGTGTCCAGTTTTGAAGCTAATTTCTCTGTTATTATTAGATTACAGATTTCACTAATAACAAAGCTAAAAAGAGGCCTTCCGTGATTTGACCTATGGTTCTCTCTTTATCTTCTCTCAACCATCTAAAGAAGACACACCCAACTCAATTTGGCTCCAGCAACCTGCACTGAGCTCTGCCACCTGCCTTTGAGGGAAGTCCTATTCTTGGCCAATCCTCAGTGCAAGTATTGCTGATATCCTAGGAAGTCTTTCTTGGCATGTTTTCCTACTCCATCCTGACAGATAATCAGTAATAAGAAGATATTGTTTCTTATATTTCACTGCTCATATTTCTATATTACACTGCAAATTCCCTGGAGCAAACAATGCCTTCATTACCTTTGCATTTCCAAGGACCAGAACAATCCAGGTACATAGTCGGTGCTCAAGAGATGGCCCATACAATTGTGCATAATTCTATGCCACCCATAAGTCTTTAAAAAAACCATAAATTCTTTTTTACATTTTATTTATTTGGGGGGGCAAGCAGGGGAGAGGGGCAGAGGGATAGAGAGAGAGAATCTTAAGCAGGCTCCATGCTTAGTGTGGAGGCTCACACAGGGCTCCATCCCATGACACTGGGATCATGATCTGAGTGGAAACCAAGGGTCTGACATTCAACTGACTGTGCCACTCAGGCACCCCTCCAAAACCATAAATTCTTAACTTGATTTAGCAGGTAAACATTTGCAAACAACTACATGGTCATGACTATTACTTTTACATTCAAAATGTATTTAGTTTTAAAAAAAGGCAAAATTCAATATTGTCATTGGTACCCTGAATTCCTGATACAAGCAACACTTCCCCGCCTTCTACTTACAAACCTCACTTTTTTTTAATGTTTATTTTTGAGAGAGGGAAAGACAAAGTGCTAGCAGGGGAGGAACAGAGAGAGAGGAAGGCACAGAATCTGAAGCAGGCTTCAGGCTCTGGGGTGTCAGCACAGAGCCCGATGCAGGGCTTGAACCCACAGACCACAAGACCATGACTTGAGCCAAGGTCGGTTCCTTAACTGACTGAGCCACCCAGGTGCCTCCAAATCTCACTTGTTTTTATGATTATGGCATTTGTGCTCATAACCAATTAGATTGTGAGTTTCTTTAGCAGAGGTCAATTCTTTCTCTTTTTTTAAAGGTTTATTTATTTATCTTGAGAGAGAGAAGAAGAGAGTGGGGGAGGGGCAGAGAGACGGGGGGGAGAGAGAGAGAATCCCAAGCAGTCTCCATGCTTCAGCACAGAGGCTGATATGGGGCTCAATCCCATAAACTGTGATATCATAACCTGAGCAGGAAACAAGAGTCAGATGCTTAACTGACTGAGTCCCCAACTCAGTCATGAAAACCCTTGGTATTCATGACTTTGTTTGAGACCCTTGTAAAAAATACCATGAGTATATGACTTCACTTATAAAACATAAGTGAAGTAAAATTTAACTGACCCCTTTGGACCATCTTATGAGATTGAGCAGAGATGCCATTAAAAGTGAAACCAAGCTAAGCTGGGATATAGCCCTGAAGGGTCAATTGACTGAGTCCCATGCTCCCATGTCCGTGGCTCAGAGTGTGAGTTTCATATCTGTGCATCAACTGATGTACAACTATATGCACTGGACTTTCAGGGTTGAAACTATAATTAGTAAATCTAAGAATGCTAATGCATGGATTCACATCTTTGCTTTTTGTAGATTGTCAAACTTTTTGTTTCAGGACTCCTTTATACTCTTAAAAATTACTGAGGATCCTAAAGGTTTTGGTTTATTTGGGTTATGGTTATCACTATTTACCATATTAGAAATTGAAACCAAGAAATTTTAAAATACTGATTTTTATAAAAATTATTATACTTTGCAAAACAACAGAATTATAATGAGAAGAATGACTTTGTTTTACATTTTTAAAAATCCATGATGGCTTTCTTAATACAAGATGGTGGTATTTTTACATCCACTTCTATATTCTGTTTTTTCAAACAAAAGGCCTCATATATTTATTACCAACCAAATCTACTTGTGCAGAAGCATAGTAACAGAGAAAAATCATTTCCTCAATAAAACATGTCTATTGTTCAGGTAGTGGTCATGTTTACAGAGTAAGAGGAATGGAACCCACGACCTTCATGCAACATAAATATGTGTATCATCTTATGTGTGATCCCTTACAGACCCAGTGTGGTTCTTCTCCAATGCCTCCTTTTGGAGTTCTACCTGATTTTATTACCAGTTTTCATCTAAATCCACTGGGGGATGGGATGATTCTACTTTTGTTTCTTGGCCAGGAATCACTTGATCCTGAAAGTTTTGTGAGAAGACATGGCGAGGAACAGTCAACCGCACACACCATGATGGCAGAGAAAAGGAGCTACACATGCTTCTGTATTAAATTTGCGTTAAATCTGATGTGTTTGGTTGAAATGCGTGAATAAAATCTGGTCTCACACAGACATATAGTGAGAAAAAGAAGGGATATTTAATAGCCTTTTCAGGTAACTGTGGGTATTCTTTTTAAAATATTTTATTTTAAAGTAATCTGCATACCCAACTTCACTTGAACTTACAACCCTGAGATCAAGAGTTATCGACTGAGCCAGCCAGTCCACGTGGATTTTCTTCTTGAACACTAATACCAAAACTCAGTAAGTGATAGTTTTTTTTTAAGTTTCTAAGAAATATTAATTTTGAAAAAAATGCTCGTTGGCACATCTTACCCTACAGTATTAAATATGATTGCCTAACCATGAGAGACTCTTGAATACTGAGAACAAAGTGAGCACTTATGGGGACTGGGGAGGAGAAGAGGGGTGAGGGGCATGGAGGAGGGCACTTGTTGGGATGAGCACTGGGTGTTATATGGAAACCAACTTGACAATAAACTATGAAAGAAAAAATGTATAGCAAGAAAATGCTCTTTCTACTGTTGAGAGGAACAAAGCATTGCTAATTAAAAAAATATGATTGCCTGCAGAAAAATATAATGCTGGGGACAGCTCAGAGTAATTGAGACCTTCTGTTGGATAAAGAGAGTAGCAAAATATTCACTTATAGACATGTTTATAGATAGACATCTGAGAAATTTGTTATTTAATAAAGTAATCTATGGATTTTGCAAAGATCATTCTCTGCCATGGAAAGTGGTTTAGTGTGGGGTAAGGAGTGGGCACACAGTAATCTACAGGAGCTGATAATAACACCAGTTCATGATATAATTTGAGCATGAATTGATATGAATTGGTAATTATTCAGATATAAGGAATAAGAGTAAGATACAGATAGATGTCAGGATAATATTCTGGTTTAAATTTGAAGAACTTTATGGACATGGTGTTATTTACTGAGAGGGGGAGACTGGGGAGGTAGCAGGAAGTTTGACATGTTGTTTTTTTGAGATGCCAATGAGGCATCCCAGTGGATATGTCCAGGAGACATTTGGATGTACACATGTGGAACACAGGAATGAGGTGAGGGAGGAACCACTGTACTAAGTGCCCTCATGTGTCGACATTAATCTGTTACTATTTTCCAACTAGCTTCCACCAAATGGATTTTTTTAAATACTCACAACCATCATGTCAAATTAAGTGAGCATGAGCAGTTTTACAGTACACTGAAATAACCTCAGCAATAAAAAGGAATGTTACACTTAGCAAAATGAATGAATCTCATATGCATTATGAGGAGTGAAAGAAGCCATAATCAGAAGGTTACTGCTTATATATAAATTCTATTTTTATGACTTTCTGGAAAAGGCAAAACTACAGAGATGAGCAGATCAGTAGTTGCCAAGGATTAGGGTTTTGGGAGGATTGGACTTCAAAGGGACAGCATGAGGAAATTTTTTGAAGGTTATGATAAGTTGTTCTGTATCCTGATTGTGGTGATAATGACAAAGCTCTATGGAATTTTCAAAACTCACAGAATCATACAAGTAAAAAGTGGATTTTAAGTGCATTTTTTGAGTGTCTATTAAAAGAATGTTAAGCAAGGGAGTGTTTTAGAATGATCGCTCTGGCTCCACTGTGAAGAATGGATGAGACACATTAAACACCAGAGGCATAAGATCTGCTTGGGGGATGTTACCTCAGTCCAGTCAGATAGGACTACAACTAGGATAGTAACATATGGAAGTTCCTTCAAGGTTAGTTGCAATGTAGAATCTTAAACTGTATCCGTGATTCTTTCCTCCCTTGCTACCATGAAAATCCACCTTTCCATCTAGCACTTGGAACAGATCATCTTCCCATGCATGATTTTGGTTACACCATGTATTGGTCATTTGGAAAATACTGATTCATTAAGTTATGCAAATTATCTGAATGTTTCACACATTTTATTATACAGTATGAAAAATCACTTTGGCTAATATCACCATTGATGGCATCAGGAAAGTCTTCAAAGACTGGGAAAGCTATCAGGCTCACTGCTGCAGATGCAATTTTCCCAAAATTCTAATTTTCCTTTGAAAGTTCAAATATCACTGGTAACAACTACCATCCACCGTTTTTCTTGAACTGATAAGCACACTTCATTCTTTTCCAAGAAATGTTTGCCAAATACTTGCCAATGCCACTATGAAAAACTGTCGGATTATCAGTTGTTCTTTCAAGCAAACATGGCATTCCATGCAAAATGTAGCTGACTCGGCTAGCAACTTTACTTTATTAAGACAGCTATGGGGAGCTCAGTGTGCAGCATAAGTGCGTTATGTGTACTTGAACGTGTCACACAGAATATTAAAAAGCTATGTCATCAGTGGTGCCTTTGTGGCTCAGTCAGGTAAGCGTTGACTTTGATTCAGGTCATGACCCATGGTTGGTGAGTTTGAGCCCTGTGTCAGGCTTTGTGCTGACAGCTCAGAGCCTGGAGCCTACTTTGGATTCTGTTTCTCTCTCTCTGCCCCTCCCCTGCTCGTACTCTGTCTCTCCTTCTCAAAAATAAACAAAACATTAAAAAAATTTAAAAAGCTATGTCGTTAATGGTTGAGATTTAATAAAATTAATAAAGCGTGCAGCTTCATCAAGGACATTGTTCCATGAAGCTGGCTCTCCCCTCTCGATGACTGTGAGCGCACGGTGACCCAGCCAGTGCGGTTTACAACGACCACCTTGACTTTTGGTCAGGTGATGGCAGGCTTCCCACCATTGCTTTTGCACCATCGCTGCAAATCTCAATATGGTGAAAAAAGGCAAGAACATTTTAGCATTAATAGGAAGACAGTCTTGACCTTGTGGAAGCCCTGCAAGGTTCTCAGAGACCCTCAGGGGTCCACAGTTCACACTCGGAGAACCTCTGCTCTGGACTACAGAGTGCAGTGCCTTGTGCGGGGTGGTTATTTCATTATCTGGTTGTGGAATAAATGTTTGACCGAAACTTGAATTTAGAAAGTCTTATTTGACTCTGCATCCAACCAGGCCTTTTTTTTTTTTTTTTTTTTTTTTTTTTCACCAAGTTAATGGAACGCATATCTAAATTAAAATGATTCTGAAAACTGTACCTCAAAGCCCAGTATTTACCTGTTCACAGCTGCTCCAAACTTGTCATTAACTTTAATGACAAAACTGGCTTCTTTGTCAGCAGAACATGGAATGGACAAGGCCTAGTGTCTCAAAAGTTTGGAAATGAATCTGTCAGGCCACTGGGCACGACCTGATGACTGGCCAGAAACCAGTGGGCTTGGCCAGGGCTGCGGCTGTGGCTAGACTGATTTAGAATTAGTTATACTGGGAGCAGCAAGATAATCCCGTTTTTCTCCTTGTTGTGTGCCATGTGGAATTTATCTAAGTGCCCAGTTCTCATGAATTTGTCAAGGAGATATGGAGTTCAGAGGTCAACTACTACCATGTTACTTGCCTACATACAGACCTCTCAGCTTGATTGTCCCCCAAGGTTTGTAACAAAACATCCTTCTGAAACCTCTAGGGGAACAAATTCCCTTCCTCTGCTTCCCTTCTTGAGTCACTTAAGAACTTAATGGGGGGGGGGTGTCTTGTGAGCAGTAGCAACTAAAATCGGAGAATGTGTAGCCATAGCTCACTCTTGGCCTTGATCATAACTCTTCTCATGTTTAGCCACATCCACAAAGACAGCTTAAGTAGCTAGAGTATATAATTTTGTTCTAAGGATAAGCTGAATGCTGAAGATGAATGGGGCAATAGTTTTCCTTTCTTTCCATAGGCTTCTGTATAAGCTCCATGTCAGCAGGTGCTGAAGGACAGAATTCCAAGATGATATTTTACAGATTATATCTGTTTTCCTCAACTAAGAAAATATGGAGTATATAGCATGGGCATATGATATTAAGTCAAAAGGGAGTCTAATTATCAATGAGAGAGGTGTTGTTGGTATAAACAGAAGAGAAGCCAAAATATTGTTAAGTGTGATACGTCATGGTATCTTACCATTTTCCACTGGGACTCATTTACTTCTTTGTATTGCAGTTCATACTCCAGGACTATCCATCCCTTCTGAACATCCGCATTGGGCGGTGGTTCCCATCTCACCTGGATGTCTGCATGAATCCCCGTTAAACTGATGTTCAGTAAAGTCCAGTTGAGGCCAATGGGTGGATCTGGTTGCACTGTGAGTTTCAACAGAGTTAGTGAACAGAGAGACATGCAGGTACAGCTTGCTTTTAACGGAGTGTTTTCTTCTGAAGAGACCCATTACTTGATGCAATTTTGTTGTTCACACTCCTAATTCTTCCAATATTCTTCTTATACTCTCATTTTATAAGTGGGTACCATTTTTTTTTTTGACTTGAGTATGCTTTGTTTTTAACGTTGAAGAAAACCCCTACAAAAATTTCCTTTTCAAGTCTAAAACCTGATCTAAAACTTTTCTTGAGGATCAGGCCGTGTCTTACATTCCTTTTAGCCCTGACAGGATTAATGCTTTCGGATTTTGGCAAAGGAATTCATTATAACTAAAAATTGAAGGAACAGACTCAAAAAGACCTACAGCATTTAAACATGGGGCTGTTTTGGAAGTAGGTATCGAAAAATCTTTTTTATTCCAAATTGCTTATTACCTGTGGCAAGAGTTTTATCTTATTAACATCTGTACGGCTACCAGAACAATCCTTCCAAGCACTCAGCACATGCTCCTTAGTTTGTTGTCTTCCTAACCACACGTCATGATTCTTTTCAGACATAAGAAGGATGGCATCGCTCTCTACTCTCAAATGGTGATGAGTCAGGGTTTTCTGTCTTTTACTTAACTGCATGTGAACAATCTGAAATAGTGTTTTGCTTGGTTTCTACTGACATACTGTATATTCTCCGGTAAATTGGCCGTATCCCGCTTATTAGGACTGCAAAAAGCGCAATTTCCCAAATACTGATGAAGAGAAATACGGATTCCAAAGCTAGGAACGTATCTAAATTTACATTCTAGATAGCTCCCAATAAATTATTGCACTTCATGTCTCAATACTGAGGTTTTCAAAAATCACTTGCAGATACAGAGTAAAATTTACTTTCTTTTCTCCTACTGTTTGTAGGAGGGTACCTCGAGTGTTGCAAAGTCTGGATCAACCACAAGAAAAAAATGTGGAAAGATAACAAATACTTGGAGACTAAAGACTATCCTACTAAAGAATGAATGGGCTAACCAAGAGGTTAAGGAGGAAATTAAAAGGTACATGGAAGCCAATGAAAATGATAGCCCCAAACCTCTGGGACGCAGTAAAGGCAGTCATAAGAGGGAAGTGTATAGCAATCCAGGCCTTCCTGAAGACGGAAGAAAGGTCTCAGCTATACAACCTAACCTTACACCTTAAAATGCTGGGAAAAGAACAGCAAATAAAACCCCAAACCAGCATAAGACAGGAAATAATAAAGATTAGAGCAGAAATCAATGCTATTGAAACCCAAAACACAGTAGAAGAGATCAATGAAACCAGAAGCTGGTTCTATGAAAGAATGAACAAAATTGATAACCCCCTACCCGGTTTGATCAAAAAGAAAAAGGAAAAGACCCAAATAAATAAAATCAAGAATGAAAGAGGAGAGATCACAACCAACACAGCAGATATGAGAGGGGAAGCCCTTGCATTCAACCAGAGTTAAAACAGACTTCACTGGGAAGGAGCATGGTATTGGCCTCCCGTAGAGTGGACACAACTTAAAAAAATTAGAGAACCCAAATTTGACTAATAATGAGCATATTTTGGAAGTTAAATTGGAGGGAATTGCAACATAGCTGAGCTACACATGGCTACAATAATGACAGTAATGCTTCTCCTGGATTTGTTGGGGACTGGGGAATTCTGATAGCCGAAGCTTAACACTTTAAGAGGCCAAAATTTAAAACTGTCTTTATGGAAAAATTTCAACTTATTACTCATGTTTCACCCTTTCTACTTTAAATAGAAGGTATGGAACATGGTCTTAAAAAATTTTTTTTTTCTTAAATAGTTTATTGTCAAGTTGGTTTCCATGTAACACCCAGTGCTCATCCCAACAAGCGCCCTCCTCCATGCCCATCATCCCTCTTCCCCTTCCCCCCACCCCCATCAGCCTTCAGTTTGTTCTCAGCATTCAAGGGTCTCTCATGGTTTGCCTCCCTCCCTCTCCCCAACTATTTTTCCCCTTCTTTCCCACCATGGTCCTCCGTTAGCTTCCTCCTAATCCAACTATCCTAAAAAATTTTTTAATATTTATTTTTTTGAGAGAGAGAGAGAGAGAGAGCTGTCTGTGCTGACAGCTCAGAGCCTGATGGCAGGGCTCGAACTCACAAACTGTGAGATCATGACCTGAGCCAAAGTTGGAGGCTTAACTGACTGAGCCACCCAGGTGCCCTGAACACGGTCTTTTTTTGAGCCGGCCCATACCACTGTTATAAGCATAATAATAACCTCTCCTTTGCCTCCATTCATACTTCCACATGTTGTACTCAGCCAGGTCTTCCGAGATGTTGGAAAAGCCCCTGAGACTGAGTATATTCCAGGCAGTCCTGGTCCTCTCCCCAGAATGTGCCTTCCTGTCCCTTTCCCTCTCTCTGTTAGTGGTGCTTCCATTCCTCCAGCCGCTCAGGATGAAGTTAGTGAGCTCTTCCTGGACTCATCCCTCCCTTACCACCCCCATATTCTGTCAGCTGTCTTTCAAGACAGTCCCAGAGCCCAGCCACTGCTCATCACCTGCACCTCTACAACCCAGCCCTGCCGCTATGGTTTTTTGCCCATGTTGCCCATTAGCCTCCTAAATGGTCTCCTCCTGTCATCATTGTCCTCGTTTTAAAAATTTGCTTATTTTTTGAGTGAGAGAGAGTGAGTACAGGGGAGGGACAGAGAGAGAGAGAATCCCAAGCAGTCTCTGTGCTGATAGCACATGGGGCTTGATCTCATGAACGTGAGATCATGACCTGAGCTGAAATCAGGAGTCAGACGCTTAACAGACTGAGCCACCCAGGTGCCCTGGTCTTGGTTTTCCTTCAGTCTATTCTCAAAACAGCCCTCAATACACTTGTCTCAGTGGTTATTTTCACACTTGAGTTAGAGCATATCACTTACATAAAACTCTCCAAAGCCTTCCTATCTCACTTCAAGTGAAAGCCAAAGTCATTCAGGGGCTTCACGGGTACCGTAGCTTTGCCTCTCAGGCCCCTCAGATGTGGCCTGCTCCATGCCCCTCCTGGCTCACCCTGTGGGCAGCTCCCTCCCCACCATGCTGTTCCTCAAGTGAACAAAGGCAAGCTCCCGCCATAGGAGCTTTACCCTAGCTGTGCTCTCTTGTTGAGTATCCTTTACCTCAGATGGACACACTGTTCTCTCATTTTTTTTCCTTTACCCAGCAAAGCCAGCTCTGATAAGTCTATTAAAATTGCAGCCTCTCCTGTGCTCCTCTTCTCCTTCTCTGTTATTTTTCTTCATAGCCTTGTCTCTTTCCACACTCACTGGGATCAGATCTCATGAGGGCAGACATTTTATTCTCCTGGCACCTAGAAATGTTCTTGGCCCAAGGAAAAGGCTCAATCAATATTTGCTGAATGAGTGAACAACAAATGTCTAATAACACAGTATTTTAAATCCAAAGACAAGCCCTGTGAGGTAGTAGAATACTCTCATAATATGTGAGGAAGCTGAGGCCCGTGGTTGTCATTTTAAGATCTATCAAGTCCACCTCGTTCCTTGCTGTCTCCCTTTCTCAGCTCCCTCCCTACATGCTATGGTTGTAATACCTGTCATCATCTTCTGCCTTGATTATCACAAAGTCTTCTAACGTTTATCTCTGGTCTGTGCTACTCTAATCTACCCTCTCCACTGCAGGACAAATTTCCCTGAGACATTCGTAATGGGACAGGTGGCACTGTATAACTTTGAGATTAGGAACGTGGACTCTGGAGCCATGCTGCATAGGTTCAAATTTCAGCTATGCCTACTGGCTGTTTGGCCTTGAGTTAGCCTTTAAAGGCCCTGAGCCTCAGTTTCATCATCTGTAAAATGGGGATTATAACAGAATCTATCCCACATGGTTATTATAACCGACCCATAAGTAAGGGCTTTGTAAGTGTTAGTTGACTATTAGTATCCTCAGGTCATTTGCCTTCTTAAAGTTATCTTTTTTTTTTTTNTCTCTTGGCAGTAAGATACAGTCTAAATTCCTTTGTGGGGTACATAAGAACACTTATGATTCCTCTTAGTCCTTCAATATTTTGTGCTGTTTGTCACTTTTGGAAGTTGGTAGTTGTTGGAAGACACAGTCTAGCTTGTATACCTGGCAACTCTCACTGATGCTTTAAGACGTAAGTGAACTGCCACCATTTCTGGGCTGCCCTTTCTCATCCCTCAGGCCCAGTCAGTCATTTGTATCTTTGGCCGCTTCCTCAGCTTACTATGCACTCCACACACCTTGAGTCCAGCACCTAAGACATAGTACTGTGGTTATTTGACACATCTGACTCCCCTATTTAACAATATCCTACTCATTCTGTAGCCACCACACCCAGCACAGTGTTTGGAGCTTGGCAGACCCTCAGTGAAGGTCAGCCTTCACTGCTGAGTGGGACAGGATGGGAACATGGGTCTTGACCCAATATTCTACTACTACCTATTTAGCCACTCAACAGGTACACCTATTGACATTGGGGCATATGCTGTATAGCCTCTCCAAGTTAAGCAGTTGGGTTCTCTTTTCTGCTTGTTCTTCTCCCTGACAGGCTATCAGATTTACTTGTTTCTGCCTCCAGCTTCTAGCCACATTCCCTTAACGTCTTCCAGTCTGCTGATGCCTGAGAAACCACAAGCTGTGTAAGAACAGCACATCTCAGAGAAGCTCTGAGAAATTTCTGTAATAAATGAGCCTTTGTGGATAGATTCTGAGGCACCAATGTCAGCTACTCAAAGTCCTTCTTTGGTTCTTTATATTTTGTTGCCTACACCATTATAGTATAAACATAAATATTCCAATTACAGTTGTTTGTTTCATTCCCCCTTGTGTCCACATGATAAGCAAGGGATAATCTGTCTAGATCTTTCATTTAGTTCACTGAGCTGATTATCTCCAGTGTTTGTCTTGAGGTCTTATAAACATGTCTTTAAACCGATTTTGGGCTGTTTTGTAAATATAAAGTTTCAGAATTATTATGCCCTGTGATAAAGAAAATCTGGGCTTTGATTATAGCAATGATAGGAATCAAAGGTCAACATATTTCAGATCTGAATATAATAATCATATTGAATAATTGGGAAAGAAGGAATCATGGGAGTACACGGAGTTTGTCTCTTGGGGTAGCACCCAAGAACATGATTCAGCTTTAAAGACCTCCTCAAGGAAAAGACTCCGGAAGGTTCCCATTCTTTTCTCAACAACATTTACTGCCAGGTCATTGTATGGTAGAGCCAACTTAAGTGCCCCCCCACCCCCGCCCCAACCCTGCCTTCTCTCTCTCTCCCTATCTCTGGCTGATATTGTGCCTTGTAAAGCAGACCTCCATTCACCTAGATTATAATGACAAAGTCTTCCTCCTTGAACACACTTGGACATTGAGACTTCCCTGCTTATTTAATCTAAAGCCATGTCAAATAAAACACAAACCTGTGATTTACCTATTTCCTCAACAGAGAAACACTTTTGATCCACTGTACCACCATTGCTGGTTAGCTTGATACAGTAGGGTATCCAAATGGAGGTATAAGATGAATTAAAGTAACAGCTGTTTGCTCCAGCAGAGACATAATCAGGGCATTCTTTCCATTCTTGAGTCCACTCTTGAGTGCTCCTGAAATGGAGGGTAAAAGAGCATGAATTGTTCCAAACATCATGCCATAGTTTAAGTCAAAGCAAAGGGCCTGGCAGTCAGATTCAATAAACTGGAACACAAATATTTCACAAGCAAGTGTTTTAGCAGCACGGTTTCCAAGAAGTACCCCCTCTGTGGACGTCATCCATAACGTCTGCAGACTGAGAAGGGGCCATTTGGGACGTGGACTATAGTAAAAGCAGCTGTTCATTAACTGCATCCGATGTGCCAGCTCCTAAATTAAGTAATTTGTGGTTAGGTACTTTATTATCCACATTTTACAGATGAGGGTTCTGAGGCTTAGGGAGGTTTAAAATGTTCCTTTATTAAAACATTACAGAGGGTCATCTCCCAAACTGTAAAGATTCCCATAATACAGTGGCTCTTTGGACTTGGGTGTTTCCCCAACTCCCGGTGGGACATACTGAGGAGGTGTGTTCTCCAGGGTGAGTGACATTGAGATTTGGGTGGCTCTGAGGTGGAAAATTTCCACCCTACTCCAAATCACTATACCCTGTATCCATCTCCTGAAGGCTGTCTTATGCTTGGGTGAGTTTTCCTGATGTCTTGAACTTCTTCATACTCCTAATTTTTTCCTTAAGTATATGAAGAGCCACGGGAACACTGTAAACATGCTGGACATCTAGGTGACATTTATGAAACGTGGGAATCCTAGACTTTTTCTCCCCACCCGTAAAAGAGACAAAAGGTCATGAACACAGAAATTAAAAAAATTTTCCAAACTCAGAAAGCAATTTTTTTCTATTTTCTAATTAGAGTGAATGCGTACTTGTAATATGAAAAAATGGAAACAAAAATGGGCTCCATTGAATCCATGTGTTTGCCCCTCTGTCTTTTTTGTGCTTTCTCTAAGAAAACAAATTCATATTTTTCTATATCTTGGATCTAATAAAAACAAACAGGCAAACACAACAAATCATGGAGGAAAGATGATTTGAAGGAGTCAGAGAAGCCACATCTCTGTATTTACACTCCGCCATACATTTATTCACTTCCGTCCTACTCTACAGAAAGCATCATTTACCCAGATGACTTAAAAAACGTTGGCAGGGTGTGCGAGCTGGGTGGAAAAGAGGTGCCGGGAAATTCACTGTGAAAGAAAGCAGAGCTTTGGGAAAGGAATTTCCCTGGTCAGCTGCCTTGGGGATCTGAACAAAAATGCAGAGCAACCAAGGATTGCCCACACTCAAGGCCACCACGCAAGAACAGGGCAAATGTGCTATGATGTGACACTGTTCTCCGGTGTCCCGTCTCTCTGACTGACTGACTCACTGAGTTCAGCAAACCGTCTTTGGGAACCTACTGAACTAGTACTACAGAAGCATTACATCCGGCACTGGCACTGTGTGGATATAATGATGAATGAGATTTCACTCCTACTTTCAGGCTTGAAGAAGATACAGGAATTACCATCTGAGTACTTTTTTTTTTTTTTTTTGGTCTCCTGTATTCACTCCATTCATATTTAATAAGCACTGATTATATATAAAACGCTGTGCTGGACTTGAAGAGGATGCATGTGTGTCTAAGGAATGGCTCCTGCCTCAGAGGGATGACTAAAAGGCTGTATTACAAAGCATTATGGGTTTGCACTCACAAATAGTGCTATCAGTTCAGAAGAAGGCTTCAAGGCGGAGGTGGTGTTTCCAGCAAATACATGGCAACAGGGAAAGGAAGGAGGGAACAGAGTAGACAAAGGCACTTAGGGATGCAAATACGGGCATGAGTGTGGTGGGGGAATTAGGAGGCAACTGAATAAATCGGACAACTTTTCTTAAATTAGAATTGCTACTTGGGTGGAGTAATTAATTATTTGCTTATTATTCATGAGGGCTCAGCTGAGAAGAAGGTTTGTAAGTCAAGGAGACAGAAAGCCAGGTAATCTGTGGCTGAGTGAGAAGAAGGTGGGAATGACCTTGTGTAGGCTGAGGTGCTTGAGACTGGTAGGCCAGACAGCGGAGGTCTGTGGGAATCCTTCTCAGGGACGGGTGCTGAGGAGCAGTGAGCAACAAGGCTGTGGGGACGGCAGAGATTGGATGGAAGGGACAAGGGAGACAACACACCCTTCCTTCTTTACAGCTGTTTTTCAGGCCGGTCTATGTGTGGTATGAGGGGATCCTTGAGACAGGTGCTCATCAGCTGTTGGAAAGGACTGGGATTAACATGGCCAGGGAACTATTTCTTAAGTTTTGGTTGAGATTCTTAAAAGTGACGTACCCTTGGATGGGAGGGAGATTCATCCTTGATGGGAAGTGTGAGTGGTGTGTGTGCATGTATATACATGTATGTATGTATATGTGTATATGTACGTATGTATATATATACATTTGTGTGTATGTGTGTATGTGTGTGTGTGCATGTGTGTATGTTTAGAATAATAGGAAAGGATTTAAAATGTTAGGGCTAGGTGTGTCATTGACCTACAGTATGGTTTATTTTATCTTGACTGTCACACTAAAGAAAAGTGTATTCAAGAGAATGGTTTAGCAAGATTGTCCAGAGAAATGAGGCTCTTATTTAATAGTAAAGATATGAAGTGCATTTAGCATAGTTGATAGTATAAAAGTTAGCATTCAAATGTTGTAATGATGTAGAACCGTGCCTAGCAGGTCTGGACTGTAGTAGGGAGTTTAGCTGTGTGTGTTTTATGGCTTCTCAACTTGTGACATGTCCCCATGGGGACTGTATGAGAAAACTGTTTAGATTATTCCAAATCTATGTGTTCCACAGAGCAAACAACTTAAATCACTTATCTTAAGCATGATGGATCAAGAACATCTAGTTCAAAACATGACTCCCAATGCTCTCCCCATCTTTAGCCAAAGTTGAATTTTATTTTAAATAAATATTTAAAACCTTTTTAAGCTCTTAAATTTAGATGGAACGCCCCCCCCCCAAAAAAAAACCCCACAAATGGACTCACAAAACAGAGACTCTGTTGCCTGCTGTCCCTGGGGTTGAATGTCTATGCAGGCGACAAAAGCCAATTTATGGAAACTACTCTTTCCTTGTCATACCCCTACGAGTTAAGTGTCCTGGGTTTGTTCCTAGTCTATCTTGTGAAATAGAAGGAACGCTGTACAATGAGACCATCAGGAAAAATCACAATGAAAGGCAGAAGAAATGCTTCTATCCAAATGCTTTTCCATCTAGCAACTGGAATAAAAATCCTGAAAATAAAGCGTCATTTATGTTCTAAGGACGACTCTTTTTGTTACATACAGATCATGTGTTTCAGGCTTAAAATTCAAATTTCCTTTTCTGTAGGAAAAATAAAAAAGTAACAGTGTCCTTTCTCCCTTCTAATCTCCCCTACAACCTTGCCTGGAGGATCAACTTTCCTTTCAAAGGCTAGAGTAATTTGTTGAGGGGAGTGAGTGTGAGGAATGGCAGGGGCCTGGGATACAGCCTCAGGGACTGAGCCTTCACACACCCACTTCTTCAAAACTGAGGTGTCTGCAGGCAAGGAGCTGAGAGCACAGCATCTCTGACAAGTTCCCTGGGGCCCCCTGGTATGGGCCTGTGACTTGCATTCAGGTGGGGTCCTCTCCTACCTCGGGGACTAGACCTGGCGCCACCTCCATCCCAGGGTGGCATCCCCATTAGCTGCCCCTCCCGCCAGCTCACCTGGCCACGAGCAGGGCCAGCCAAGTGTGTAGCTGCCTCTGGGCCCATCTTGTTAATGGCCAGACATGTTTAGGCTCCTTTGTGCTTTAGTTACCAAGGCCAGGCTGGTAAACTGAAAGCCCAGCGGATGGGCTCCTTCTCTGTCCCTTCCTGCCCCCTCACCCCCCCGCTCCAGTTTCGGATGACATCCTGTCACACCGTTGTGTGTCAGGGAAGAGGGGTCATGGTTCAATACTTTCAGAAGTTGCCTGGGAACTGAATTCTAAGAAACGACGACAAAGGTCAGAAAGTGCATTTGTACAGTTCTCTCCGTGCAAGGGGCCAATGGGAAGTCTAACACATTTGTGTACTGGCTGCCGGGGTCTGGGCCTGACACTCCCGGCCCTTTGATCCTGCCCTTCCTAGATAAACCGGCTGGGGGCTTATGCTCTTTTGGCTAAATATTCAAAATAATTACAATTTTGTAGAGAAAACATAAAATACTGGTTTTCCAAGTGTGGGTTGGCTCTGATCATGAGGTTGAAGATGTGACAATTTTTTCCCCTGGAATCCCAAACGCCATTAGGGCAAGTTAAGAACATCCTTCCAAATACGTTCATGTTCCCCTCCACCTGGTCACACTTTCTGTGGCATCCCTGTTAGCACAGAGCCAGGTTGTGGAACCTGGGGTGCTGAGAGGCCTAGTGTATGCAGAGGACCCCGGGAGGCAAAGGGCTGTGACCCTGACAGAAGAGGGTAAGGAACAGATATATATTTGTGAGGGCCTTCTACCTTCCGGGTTATCTCTTTGCTCAAGTTCAGATTTGGAGACTATTAGTGTGGTAATAACCCATTTTCATAAAATGGGCCAGACTCTGCTATTTCTCTACCCAGTTAAGCTCGCTGTGCCTGCGCAAATACCTTTTGTTTTCACTGAACTGGCTCTCTGTTGCTAAGGCAAAAACAGAGGAACTATACCTCCAAAATCTCCCTTCACCTAACAGTCAATTCAATAGGTATTCAAGAGTGTTACCAAACACATATGCTTCCTGTCCGACTGTATTCACACAAATCAGCTTAGCCTCTTGGTCCCTACGTCTCTAGGGTCAGTCAAAAGAGAGAAAAAGTGCATCTGGTGCCCAGCCATGTCATCTCTGTGGGTACAACCAGGAGACTGCTCTCACACCTGGGAAGTGGGGAAGGCAGGTACCGGTTGCTAACTCCAAGTATCTATTTGCAAATTGAGTACCCAGCTTTGCACTAAAGACGGTCTTAGAACATACCAAGAATCACTAATAGTAAATAATCAAAAGTAAATTTGGCAGCTCAGGAATTGGATTTCTGTATCATTATTATTTTAAATGATTACTGTATTATCAACAATAATAGCAGCTACCCCTTGCTGAGTACATACGATGGGCCAAGCACTGTGCTGAGTGTGTTTCATGTCTTATCTAGTAAAGTCCTCACAAGAAGCCACAAGACCAGGTCTATGATCTCTGTTTTGCAAATAAGGCGGCTGAGTTGTGAACAGGGAACTTTGTCTGGCATTACTCAGTGAGTGTCAGAGCCAGGCTGAGATGTAGGTGTGTCGGCCCTGAGCCCGTGTCCTTAACCACTCACTGCATCTTGCCTCCCTGTCCCTGCTGTTCTGTGGGGGTAGATGGCATCTTCCCTGGACTGATAAACACCACCACCCTGGGGTAAAGAGTCCTGTCTAACCTTACATCTTGGCTTAGGCCTTCCCTGGAGGTTGGGTGGAAAGGGGGAAATGATGAAGTGTCTGAACTTAAAACTTAAAAAAAGCAAAAAGGTACAACATAAGAATAAACAGAAAGGGGAATGATTCTAGGCGAGGGGTCAGAAATAAACTACTTGGGTGGTGATGATACCAAGAGACCTTTGTTTCACTTTCCCTCTGTTATTTTGCAAGACAACCAATAAAAATGGAACTGAAAAGAATTTCAGTTTCTTACTGAGTATAACTAGTTTAACAGGAACATAGTCTATTTTTTACATAGAAACCAAGCTGAGTCTTTTAAAACATAGATCTCTTCTAAAAACCCACCACAGATAAAGTCAGATTCAAAGCCCAGCCCTGGCCAGCGTGGCTTGGCACAGTCTGGCTCTGGCTAACCTTCTGATGTCTTCAAACTTCCCTCTGTCTCAGCTTGTGCCATCCTTGCTGGCCTCCTGCTTTCCTCAAGCAGATTAGCCTCAGGGCCTTTGCACTTGCAACTTCCTCTGCCTGAACAGTTTTCCCCCTAGATATTCATGTGGCTTTTCTCACTTCACTTATGTCTCTGTTATAACACACTACACCAGCAAGGCCCACTGTGACCTCCTCATCTAAATCACCAAGCTCCCTACACAACCCCCCCACCCACACTCATACTTATCCACACTTTCACATACTCTCTCACATACATTTACACATTCACACACTTGTGCACATCCAAACATCCACTTTCATACATTCTTACATGCCCATTACTCACCCACTCACCCTCTTGCACACACACTTGCACACACCTCCCACACACTCATGCATATTCACACTTGCACCTATGCTTTCACACACTCACCCTCAGACACTCTCATGCACATGTATGTACTCATACACAACATGGACACTTTTTATCCTCTTTCTGGCTTTTACTTTTCTTAATAACCTGTATTACCAGCTGACATTTATTTTTAAATTTTTTAGTGTCTGTCTTCCTGCATAGGAAATGAAGCTCACGAGTCTAGAGTCTTTACCTTTTTTTGGTAATCATTGCTATATCTCCAGTGCCTTCAATAGTATCAAACACATAGAAAAGGTTTAATTAATATTTTTGAATACATTTACACCATCAAAACAAATTACTTCCATTTCTACCACTGCATGCAATTCAGTATACTCTCATCAGAAAATCCATAGAGGGAAAAGTCAGAAAGGCATAAGGCTGCACCTTCTAATATAGAACAGCTGTATGGATCCTGGGCTCTTTAAACCGTGATGAATGCCATCTGTCCAGTGGCATGAAAAAGTCTCTAGTTCAGGTGAACGGCACTTGGTGAACTTAGGCTTCCCAGGAGAATCTGCAGAGTAAACAGAAAAGGCAAAGCATGCAATCAGGAGGGTAGTGTCTTGTCCTGATAAAACACATATTTAAAGTGGTAAAGAAGAACCACTTCTAGAAATAGTCTTTTTCTGGGTCACAGTTTCAGAGCTTGTTGCCTGACAGTTATTTCTCTGTCAGCTCTTGATTCGAGGAGCAAACAGTTTTGTCTTTATTTCACCCATTATATTTTCTTTATTTTTTAAAAACTGTTTTATTTATTTCTGAGAGAGAGAGAGAGACAGCGTGAGCAGGGGAGTGTCAGAGAGAGAGATGGAGATACAGAATCTGAAACAGGCTCCAGGCTCTGAGCTAGCTGTCAGCACAGAGCCCTGACGTGGGGCTCAAACCCACGACCGTGAGATCATGACATGAGCCGAAGTCGTATGCTTAACTGACTGAGCCACCCAGGCACCCCGTTTCACATATCATTTTTAGGGCCCATTTAAGAAGCCAGAGCTAGAGATAAGGTTTATTTGGAAGGTGACCCAGGACAGGACGTGAGGGCAAGGAGGGGTGGTAAGCGCAGGGTTACTACAGTAGCCAGCTAGGGCCCAGCTCCACAGCGGACCCTCTGAGAAGCTGTAGGGTGTGTCCTGGAGGCTGGGACGCTGGGCTGTTTATCTACCAACCTCCCCCATCCACTGCTTGAAGGCTACCCTGGAGGTGTTCATGCACCTGCACATGGGCTGAAGATCTTGCCTGACTTGGGAGAAGCCTGGGCGGGCACTGAAGTGTCCTGGCAACGTGCATGACAGTGACTGTCCACCATAGCTGCACGCACTGACGTCAGGTGGGACAAAAGGGTGTGGTGTGGGACCACAGCATCCACTACAGGGCCTTTCCTCTTTTTATGGATTGTTTGATAAAAAGCCGCTTAGGTTTGCATTCTTTTGTAAGTTTCAGCCGGTACATGCATTAAATAGATGATGACTAAAAAATTCATGCATACTTATGTGTCAATTCTAGTTTGGGAAGTGGTGATTGCCCCCAAGTGTTAGGATATTAGCCCAAACTCCTCTGCATCT
This sequence comes from Crocuta crocuta, assembly GCF_008692635.1. NCBI lineage: Eukaryota > Metazoa > Chordata > Mammalia > Carnivora > Hyaenidae > Crocuta > Crocuta crocuta. Next base: position 174,210 of record NW_027529996.1, read on the forward strand.
ATGAAATCTGCAGCAGACACGCCTGAGGCACAAACGATGTTTGTATATCAATTTTCATTGTTCTCTGACTTCCATGGCCATTTTGGAGATGGTCAAGTTTCTTTTTTCTTTTTTTCCTCTCCTCATATGATTCTACTTCAATTAGACTGTAAACTTAAAATATTTGTTCTCTGATTTAAAGCTCTCATCCCTGGGCAATAGGGAGGCTCTCAATTTTAAAGTATCTTTATAAACACTTTAAAACATACTTTAAAAATAAATAGCATGCAACCAAGCACATAAAATTTCCTGATTCCAAGTTCCAGGTTCATTTATGGTGTTCTGAACCAAAACATGCCTCTTTTTTTTTCCTTTGTCAACATCATAATGAATGGGATGTTATAAACCTTCTAAAAAAATCCAACATTCAACCATCCACTCAACAAACATTTACTAGGGGCGCCTGGGTGGCTTAGTCGGTTAAGCGTCCGACTTTAGCTTAGGTCATGATCTCGCGGTTCGTGGGTTCGAGCCCCGCGTCGGGCCCTGTGCTGACTGCCAGCTCGGAGCCTGGAGCCTGTTTCAGAGCCTGTCACCCCCTCTCTCTCTGACCCTCCCCTGCTCACGCTCTCTCTCTCTCTCTCCTAGAAATAAATAAAACATTAAAAAAAAATTAAAAAAAAACAAAAAGACAAAAAAACAAACATTTACTAAACATCTACTTTGTCCCAGCTTCTCTTCCAAAAGTAGAGTATGAAACAAAACTGCTAACATTCTGGTCCTTATGGAGTTTCTCTTCCAGTGGGGGCTGGGGGAGGGGAGAATCCCATGCCAAAAAAAAAAAAATGAGCAGGGTAAGGAGATAAGGGGCTGGGAAATGGAGGCCCCATCATCCTTCCACTAATACCCATATGAATCCAGCAAAGCTCAGGCTGGGGAAATGTACCCTTGTTTTTGAACACCTGCTGCCCCAAATAGTCTGGCCACAAGCAAATGAATCTTCAGGAAATCCTGAGTTGCAGACAGGTCCTTTGCCCTGAGAACACATGGTAGGAGTGGCAGAATGTCTTTCTTAGTAAAATTCCATGGTCATACTGTTGTAAGAAATATTCCTCTTCCTGTATTACCTAAGGGATTCAGAAGAATTTTGGGGCATGGGGATAGGATCTGCTTGGTACCAAGGATAGATGGTCAGCCCTCTCTAGGTGGTCAGCATTTCTGAACTTCCCTGAGAGCACTGAAGTGTAGGAGCCTGTGTGATCTGCTACAAATGAATATAGTGAAAAAGATGTGTGTTTTGTTAGGTAAGCATCTATTATACGGTAGAGTATCTGGGAAAGTTCCTTTCTCTATTAGCTGAAGCACTGAAAAGGGTATTTTCCGATCCTTCCAGAAAATATGTAATTAATAAAACAGATTTAAGCCAGCACTATTTTTAATGCCTGCAGGTGTGAGGAGAGTATAGCATATTCTGACTACTCCACTGCATAGAAGGTAAGAAGAGATGTGCTGGGTTGCAAAGTGAGAGATCTGTGTTTTAGTCCTGACTATAGTACTAATTTTTTTAATGCTTGTTTAGTTTTGAGACAGAGAGAGACAGGGGATGGGCAGAGGGAGAGGGAGACACAGAATCTGAAACAGAGTCCAGGCTCTGAGCTGTCAGCACGGATCCCAACATGGGGCTCAAACCCACGAACTGTGAGATCATGACCTGAGCTGAAGTTGGACGCTTAACCAACTGAGCCACCCAGGCGCCCCTCCTGGCTGATACTATTTAGCCCTATTCTTCCCAAGATGTTTGGGCCTCCAGCTCCTCAATAGAGAGGATGGAAGAGCTGAGATCCAAGGTACTTCACAACTTCATTTTTACAATTAAATGACATATACCACCACTAATAATAACGTACACAACCAAAACTTATAGTTTTGGCATTTGAAACAACCAGAGAACACTAAAAGCGAACACCACTCAGGTTCTTGTATTCCCTGTGCAATAAACCTTCCACATCATGGCAACAGTAGTATACCCAACTCAAAAACTTGAAACAGAAAGGAAAAAAATGCAAAACTTTGCTAGCTGGGGAGAAAAAAAACTTAAAAAAATTAATTTGAAACACATTTTTCTTACTTAAACATAGTACTCTTATTTATTGTGTTTCTTTTTAACTCCAGATATATAGAAAGTCCTATATTATCTTCTCATTATAAATAAGAAATAGGAGAAATCTGGTTGTGGTGCTAATGTGATGAAGCATGTGCTTACACAGGCACTTGGATACAGACCTAGTGCAGCAAAGCTATTTTTAACTTGAATTTTTTGGGTGTGTATTTTTTGCTGTCCATCTCCTTTCCCTACCTTCCTCCTTTCTTTTCCTCTTTCCTTCCTTCCTTCCTTCCTTCCTTCCTCTCCTTCTTACCTTCCTTCCTTCCTTGCTTCCTTCCTTGCTTCCTTCCTTCCTTCCTTCCTCCTCTCCTTCTCTCTCTCTTTCTTTCTTTCATGTCTGGGTATGTGCTGTTAAGTGCTATAGAGAACAAATTCTCAATGGTCCCAATGATCCCTGCTTTCTGTCATTTACAAGCTTATGTATTTCATCTCCCTGAATAATTTGCTAATCTAATCTACAGAATATGGCAGCATCGAGGGGATGTCATATCTGTGATTAGGCTATAACAACTGTGACCTCCATCTCAGCAGACTTTCATTCTTCTTGGTTTTGATGAAACAAGTTGCCATGTTGGTGAGAACCACATGAAAAAGGACTGCGAGTGGCCTCTAGACAATAACTAGCAAGAAAATGAGGCCCTTAGTCTAACAACCCTTGAAAAACTGAATCCTGCCAGCAAGCACAGAAGCAAGAATGGAAGCTGAGCCTTCCCCAGTCTGGCCTTCAGATGAGACCACAGCCTTGGCTGGCATTATGACTGTAGCCTTATGAGAGACTGAGTGGCAGAGGTTTCAACTGATTGGTTAATTTGGAGGAAGGGTAGGGAATAATATTAGCTGAATGCTGTTTATACAGCATAAATAAATCCAATATATTATAATTTGAAAGTGTTGTTCAACAATGGCATAAGTCACTTTTCATAGCAAATGGAATGTCTCATGATGTGTGTGGGAAAGCTCATAACGTCTCTTTTGGAGGCAAGGAGAACTGTAGTGTAGTTGGCTGCTAAGCTCCTTCTCTGTCACTTCGATTCTACTGTGGCTGAAGATAGCTGGCATTTCTAATGTTCTGCTTCTTAGTGTCATGCTGAGGCTTTGCAAGCCTGAGAGGTACTGGCCTAAACTTAAAATGAGCACCTCTCTGCTTGTGCCTGAAAATCCTAGTAGAAGATTGCTTTTTTAAAAAAAGTTTATTTATTTATATTGATAGAGAGTGAGAAAGTGCACATGCATGTGTGCAGGGCAGGAGCAGAGAGAGAGACAGAGGGGAGAGAGAGAATCCCAAACAGGCTCTGCACTGTCAGCATGGAACTGGAGTGAGGCTCGAACTCATGAACTGTGAGATCATGACCTGAGTGGAAATCAAGAGTCGGATGCTTAACTGATTGATCCACCCAAGACCCCCAGAAGCTTGTTTTACATCTCACTATAAAGACAACAAATGGCTATTTATACATTCTCAGGTCCTCTCTGATGAGCCACAAACAGTAATTTTGAACTAGTAATAATTCCTGCTCTTTCATGTTTTTTAAAAAAGCCTAAACCTAGAGACAGTGTAGTTCAATATCCATTTATGGTATCTCTGTAAAGAATACTGCACTTAACAAGACAGTCTACCTTTGGCCCTTACTAGATGACTTGAGTGTTCTAACTCAAGTGGTCCCACAATTTGAAGAAATGTTAGTATTAATACTGATCAGCACTCAAAATCTTGGCAATAGATTTGGTATTCATTTTTATTTTCTCTTTGGAGCCTTCATTTTGAAGATGTGGATTTTGACTTTCAACTCCATGTTTATTTTGGTTATAATTACCACATTACATACATCATTTTCCATCTTATGTCATGTTGAATACTTTATATATATTGTCTCCTTTATTACTAACAATAATTCCAGAAGGTGGGCATTGTATCCACTTAGAAATTGTTGAAAAACTGGAGTTTAGAGAAGTGAGTTGCACATGTTTATCCTGCGGTAGGAAGCAGAGGTGAGATTAAAATATAGGTGTGTGTGTGTGTGTGTGTGTGTGTGTGTGTGTGTGTGTGTGTGTGTGATTTTAGTCCTAAAGTCAGCACTAGCAAAAAATAGTAGCTTTCTTTGTTAGACAATTTTCTCTGGCTTCTCAAAAAATTCCCAGAAGGGAAAAATGACAAGCTCAGATGTGCTCTTAATTCAGTTCTCAGAAATCAGTAACCTGGCAAGCCCTATGAGCAGCATTTCCTAATTGTAATTGCACATTGGAATCAACAGGGAAGCCTTAACAAATACTGATGCCTTGGCCTACTCCCAGAGAACTGAGTCAATTTGTCTGGGGTGCAGCCTGGTTATCACAATTTTAAAAAGTCCTCCATGTGTTTGCTGTGTGTGGCACAGGCGGAAGCCATGGAGAGAAATCAAGTTATAAGTAAGCACTGAAAAGCTGGCTTTCTAAATTATTAGGTTCACTGATAAGTTCAGGCAGAGCTTTGTATCAAGAATAACACTTAGTTTGGGCAGTTGGCTGATTCAGCTGGTAGAGCACGTGGCTCTTCATCTTGGGGTGAGTTCAAGTCCCACACTGGATGTAGAGCTTAAACATGAAAAAGAGTGACACTTGGTGTAAACTCCCATGGGCCTCATATGGGAGGGTGTGGGAAAGATATGAATATTAATTATCACCTCAGAAGAGTAAAATAATGCTTCATGGTGAGCACTGGAGAACTAAGAGATATTTTAAATAGGTGTGCAAATGGTACATGTCTGAATACTAATCCCGCCTAAACTTCTGATGGACTATAAAATGGTAATGGAAATTATTAAGAAGTTAAACTGGTATTCCCACTGCAGTTATTATTTAGAAAGCTTGAAGAGGGTTTCACCAAATTCAAGTCTTTAAATGTTGATCGAATGACAATGTGTTCAAACTGCAATGATAGAAGAATAGTGTCAGAGGGAGCTGGAGGCAGCTCTGGTTGCAACATGTCACCGTTGACAGCGACCATGGCTGGTTCTGCCAGTAAGACCAGCTGGGCTGGCCAGGGTTGGTTCCCCTCTTCACTGCCCAGTGGCTCTCTCTCTGGAGGGAGATGATCTTCCCGACAGTATGCAGAACCAGAATGTCAAGCAGCAGTGACACACTGAAGTGGTCTTGTGTTCTTGCTCTCCCTCACGAGACATGCTTTTCTAACCTCTACTCATGACAAAATAAAAACAAAAACAAAGTAAATCACATGCCAGTTCCCAAAGTCTGCTTGGTGCTGGGTGTTAGGGGAAAGGAAAGAAGAGGAGCGGGAAAGGACAACCATCTTCAGAAAGCTCTGGGTTGTGGACTGTAAGGCACTCAGCAGCCAACTGCCTGGAAATGTGGAACATCCCCTGGACCACATCACGAAAGAGGAAATATCATAATGCGAGAAAAGCATAACACACATTGGACCAAATGACTTTTGGGTTCCTTTTTTGTTGATCTGAGCTCTGCTAAGAGTAATCATCATATAAGTGTTTGCTGTGGTTATTATTTTTATCCTCTCAGTCGGCTGTGATTGTCAATTTATGGTTTGTTAACTGTTGTTACCTAAGAAGAGCAAAGGATGAGCATCCTTCTAGATCTGAAATTCATCCTGCATTTTACATGTAACTATAAGTCCCACTAGTGCTAGTTGACACACCGGAGGTATATGTGGTCATATCATAAGAGCTATTTCCCTCACTGCTTAGGGATGATTTTCTGTGTTGTCTTCTAGATGGTCTTAACTATCAAAGTCTGAGTTCTAGATAACTAGGGGATGTTGTTATATTATTACATATTAGTATTAAAATAAAAAAAATCCAAGCACAGTCTTTCTCTGTATTTTCTTGAGAAGCAGTTAAAAGAGAATGCTGCAAGTCTATGAAGACGCTTATGCAGGGAGGAGAATTATGGGCACCTCAGGCAGGCCCTGGGGGCTAGCCCAAGAGCATCTCTGGAACACTGAGACTGCGCCGTGATGCTTTTCTCTAGTGACCTGGGTACTCTGGAATCACGGCACAAGCGTTATCAGCTTCTTGGCAATGATCTTTTCAGAAAGAGCCCATTAAAGCAGAAGAGGGCTGACTTGGAGTTTGGAGAGGTCTGGTTCTGTCATGAAGAGTCCCTCCAACTATTTCAACTCTGAGCCAAAGCCACCTTGAATGGAATGGGCTTGGTAGTTGAATTGTATTTTTAAAGTTTTCCATTTCATTTGTTTGTAGAGGAATCCAGCCTGTACTTTTTTGGGGCTTCCTGGGGACAAGGTTCTGTGCCGAGGGGTACTGGCTTTTGCACAGTGCTTGTAAACAGATTGAATACTAAGGCCCCCCTCCCCCGCCCCCACCCCAAGCTTGTGGGGTCCTCCTTTTTGAAGCTCTGCTTTGAGGTCATGTATCTTTCTCCAAAGTACTTCTGTCATTTACAAAGTGTTCTTCTATCTGAAGAGCTTCAGGAAATCAGTGATTCCTCCTTATACACACTCCCTTTCACTGAAGGTCATGTCCTTGATGGATGCTGGTCAGAACATGGTAAAAGAAATCTGTAAACTTCCTGGTTGATCACTATTGTCAAAAGTAACTGAACTTCTTTATAGATAACATAATGTCAGAGAGCACATTACAAAAAAACTGGTAGCCTTTTTTTTAACTTATGTATTTGCCAAGTAGTTATGAAACCACAAACACTGAGCTTGCGTAGGCTATTGGCACAAAAGGTTTTAAATTAATGGTAGAAATTGGCAAAAGACTTTTAATAAAGTATTTCATATTGGACAATACTGAATGTAAGGAATTCGACTTCATAATTGCTTTCCTTTATAGTTCTCTGAGGAACTGAGGAAAGCACAGTTGTAAAATCTTCTGCTTAGGTACTTACTGGTTTAGAGTTGAGAATGAGTTCACAAGTTCTTTCTTGAAATGTTCATCTTTCTTTCTATTTTAAACTCTAGTATGCTTTAAAAAATGGATTCCTGGTGCATTAAAAAAATTGTAGGACTGACTAAAAGAAAGGCTTAGTGAACATGTACAGTTACTTTAGGATGAATGTCAAGTCAACTGAACCGAATGTCAAGTATCTTGGAAAAGTGTTTATGGCACATGTGGTCTGCCAGGAAATTGACCTGCAGGCAGTCTATATAGACAGCTCATGTGGATGGCAATGTCAGGAAACACAGTGTCACATACTACTTCTAGCACTTAAGCATTTATCGTTTTACCAAAACTTACTTTATGTTGCCTTATTTAGTTTTCATGGAACACTTTCTTTATAAAATGGATTGAATTTACTTCCCTTCTTAAATACTCATGATTGATCATAATTAATCCTGGTTTTCAACACTCAGGGGGCTTAACCAATCATCTTTCTCCTCTTTCCTTTCTCTGCAATAGCATGTGTCTGGTGCATTTAGCTTACTTGGTGTTTTCACATTATTTCATTTAATTGTCCTGGACAGAGTGATCATACACTTCTCTAGCTAATTTAAAATTTTCTCTCTTCTCTCTAGATTTCATCAATTCTCTTAAAACTAACAGGGCTTTTTGGGTGGAATCACAGGGGCACTATTTTCCTTGGTGTTTTTTCCTCTGGTTAGAGAGGGAGATGTGCCAAGGCAGCTATAGCAGCCCCAGGTCCCAATAGTGTGGCCTGCTGGAAGGCAGAAGGAGGAACATCACCTCAAAGACACACGCTGACTGCTCTGCAGAGCTAACCCAGGACAAAGAATTGCCATGGTTTCATTATTAAAAAAAAAAAAAAGAAAAGATTCCATATAGTGTTGCTTTGAGATATCTAAAAAAGAATTAGTCCTACATTCAATAAAATTTCTTTTCTGTTTGGTTAAGGTAAGGGACATCCTAGATAACTATCAAATAATTATATAATCAAATACATTAGATTATTATAATCAAATACATTTCTATAATGTATATGCATATAATTTGCAANAATATTAAAGATAATATAATAAAAAATTAAAATATAAAGTAGGAGGATTAACTGGAGGAGTGGGGGCCTCTGGACAGCATGTAAAATAGTACAGTTACCATAGGAAAACAGTTTAGTAGTTCTTCAAAAAGTTAAACAGAGTCACCATATGACCCAGCAATTCTGCTTCTAGGTATTAGGTATAAACCCAATAGAAATGAAAACACATGTTCACAGAAAAACTTGTACAAATATGTTCATGGTAGCATTAGTCTTAATAAAAAGTAGGAGCAACCCAAATGTCTGTCAGCTGACGAGTAGATAAACAAAATGTGGTATAAACATATAATAGAATACCATTTAGCCATAAAAAGGAATGAAGTACTGATAACATGCTACAACATGGATCAAACTCGAAAACATTTTGTAACATGAAAACATTTTGTTACATGAATGAAGCCAGACACAAAAATCACATATTATATTACTCCATTTACAGAAAACATCTAGAAGAGGCAAATTTGGGGCACTTGGGTGGCTCAGTCAGTTGAGTGTCCAACTTCGGCTCAGGTCATTATCTCACAGTTTGTGGGTTCGAGCCCCACATCAGGCTCTGTGCTGAAAGCCAGCTCAGAGCCTGGAGCCTGTTTCAGATTCTGTATCTCCCTCTCTCTCTGACCTTCCCCTGCTCACTCTGTCTCTCTCTCTCAGAAATAAATAAAACATTAAAAAAATTTTTTTTAGAATAGGCAAATTCATAGAGACAGAAGGCAAATTAGTAGTTGCCAGGAAATGAGGGGAAGGGAAATTGGAAGTGACTACTAATGGGCAGAGGGTTTCATGTTGAAATGATGCAAATGGTGTTGAATTGATAGTGTTGATGATTATAGAACACGGTGAATACACTAAAACCGACTTTTAAATGGTTAAAATGGCAATTTTTATGTGAATTTCATCTCAGTAAGAAAATCTATCTAAACGTTTTAAAGCAAAAAGTTACACTTAACACTAAGATTTACTATATATAACCTAATTTTTATGTTTTCCAAGCCTCAATTGGACACTTTTTCAATTAGAAAATCACAGATCATTAATTGTAACTTTAATGTCACTCTGACAAAACAGGGATTGTAACTCACTGAACAAAAGACACCACTGAATCCTCTGGTCGTATGAAAATATCCTGGATGAAATTTAGCTAAAGTAATTGCGAATGGGATTGTCAGGTTCTTTTTTTTTTTTTTAGATTATGTATTTATTTATTTTGAATGAGAAAGGGTGCATGTCATGCACGTGAATGGAGGAGGGCATAGAGGAGGAAAAGAAAGAGAATACCAAGCAGGCTCCCTGCTGTCAGCTCAGAGCCCTATGCGGGGCTTGATTCCACAAACTGTGAAATCATGACCTACGCTGAAATCAAGAGTCAGAGCCTAACTGACTGAGCCACCCAGCCACCCCATCTTTTTAATAAGATTATTCCAGTTCTTGAAAATCAGTAGCTGAAGAGGGTCTATAGGCAGAATTAACACATTACATGCTGGAATCCCTTAAGGTTTTAAAAAATGCCAATGCCTGAGTTCCAGCCTTCAAGATTCTATCTTAATTGGTAACTTATAGAATTACCAATTTAATTATCTGGGTATTGGATTTTAAAAAGCTCACCAATGATTTTCTCATTATTATTATTTTATTTATTTATTTTGAGAGAGACTGCGTGAACAGAGGAGGGGCAGAGAGAGAGAGAGAGAGAGAGAGAGAGAGAGAGAGAGAGAGAGAGAGAGAGAGAGAGAGAGAGAGAGAGAGAGAGAGAGAGAGAGAATCACAAACAGGCTCTGTGCTGATAGTGCAGAGCCCAACTTGGGGCTTGAACCCATGAAACTGTGAGATCATGACCTGAGCCGAAAGTGAGAGTTGGACTCTTAACCAACTGAGTCACCCAGGTGTCACAAAAGCTCCCTAGTGATTTTAAAGTGCAGCAGAATTTAAGAACCGCTGACTTACATCTTCTTCCTTCTGAGTCCAGAAGGCATTGTGTTTGTTTTTCACAGCTGGAGCCTCTTGTCTGGTTCTCATATGCAAGTTCTTGGCCAGGAACAGGAGGAAAAAGTAAGTGTGGGGACATTCTAATCCAAGCCTAAAAGTACAGCAGTGCTTTGCCAACATCAAATCTCTGTCAATGAAAAATACGAACCTCCTGAGGTTAAGGGCAGCCTTCTACTGCCAGACGAAACCAACTGACAAATGAGACTTTATTTTCCCTTCTTGTAATTTTGTTGAGGTCATTTAATCTTCGCTGATGGTGATATATTCTATCACGTAATTTCATTTCTAAGGTTTGGAGTTTCGAATGCAATAAAACATGGTTTTTTGTAGGGAACACACCAAAGTTTTTTGTTGTAGGATTAACAGCTACGTTCACCACTCAGTCATTGGTGTGTTCATTTATTCAATAATCATTGAGCGCCTGTTTATATGTCAGGCTTCAGAGTAACACCTTCACTTGCAGGCATAGTATATTTGGTCCAAGCATCATGGCACACAAGACAGACTGTTTTACTTAAACAGGCTGGCCCAGTTCCCCGAGAAAGAGAATCAGCCCAGTCATTCTTTCTTAACTTTTGTCCGTGTACATTTTCTTGCTTGGTGGAATTGCTATTACCACTTTTGAATTCCTAAGTCTATATTCAGATTGAAAACATGTTCCATGTGTATCTTTCTATTTCCACAAAAGAATGGCCAATATGATAAATATGGTATATGTGGACATGGTCTCCAAAATGTAGGAACAGAGAACATTTTTTCTATAATAAACATATTTCTCAGGAACACAGCTTGTCATTTGTGTACATGCTTTACTTTTTTAAGGTATTTATTTCTGCAGTAAGGCAGCTGTGTTACACTGCATTCTCCTAAACCAAGTGGCCTCATCCAGGGACGAGCTTCCTTCCCAGGAGACATGTGGCAGCGTCTGGAGACATTTTTGATGGTCACGACTGGTGGAGGGAGTGATACTGGCATTGAGCAGGGAGAGGCCAGGGATACTGTGGAACACTCTGTACTGCACAGGACGGTTCCCACAACAGTTATCTGGTCCCATATGTCACTTGTGCCATGCTCCAAACATAAAACCATTAACTTACAAAGTAGTTCTCCAAAATACAAATATGTACTCACAGTGACAAAAGCTAACATAAAAACCTAAATCTCCAATCTCTTCTACCCCTTTACCTTCCTAAATTCTTTTTCTGCTCAACAAAGAAAAAAACCTTGCATTTTTAAGTCCTTCAGATTTTGTTTTGTTTTGTTTTGTTTTCTTTGGATTTTTTAAAAGAGACTTCCACACGGATGCTCCAAATTTCAGTTAATCGAGAAGCATTTATACAGAATCTATCATGTGTAAGGCATTCTCTAGATGCAATGGGAATTTTAAAAATAACCTGACAAATGGATTCTGCCTTTGAAGAGCTATATAAGCCAGTACAGGGAATAACTCATGTATAAATGAGAAGTAGCTAACAATAAAAGACAGTTAAAATAAAGATAATAATTGCTTTCAGAAACCAGAGAAGTGGTGAATAATAAGAGCTGAGGTTGGAGGGACAGAAGAAGGTTCCAAAGAGGACCAAAGAGAGGGTGAGGAACTCATCCTAGTTTGCCAACATGGAAAAGTGCTGATGGATGATCAACCAAATGTCACTAGGGACACGGCTGTACACAAAGATAGTTTTATTTACCCTCTTACCTACTGAATCAGACTCTGCATTCTAATAAGATCCCATGTTATCTGTATGTACAGTAAAGACTGAGAAACATTGACTTAAGGCAACTGTCTGCCAGCTAAGGGCTCTAACTGGATCTGTGGTTCTCAACTCTGGCTGGACATAAGAGTCACCTGGGGATCGCTAACAAAATACCTTCTAGAGATCTAATTTAATTAGACTGGGTGATGCCTTATACAATGTTGTATGTCAATTATATCCAAAAACTAATAACACTATTTCAACATATAGAGTAAAAAGATTAGTGTGATGCCTGGACATTGTATTTTTCTAAATGTCGCATGTGACACGTGACTCTAAGGTGCAACTAAGGTTGAGGACCACTGAATTAGAACAATGAGCTTCTATATTAGATTAAAAGGCCCATCAAACGCCAAGTCCTGTGTAAAACAAACCGGATAAGAATTGGCAAGGTGAAACAGCGTGCATTGAATCTCAGGGGGAGCGTCTCAGGGGGAACGGGACCAGCTCCTGTATGTAATAAGGATCTGATGTTGAGTGTGTCTGTGTTGGCTCACAGGGAAATGCAGTGTGGTAAGAGCACAAGCCTCGCTTGTGGGTGACCTTGCTGGGGACTCCCAGTAAGGTCCAGCCTTAAATTCCACTTGTGTGGAGCAGAAACATATGCTCACAGCTGTGTTTCTAGGGTTCTAAAGTTGCAGTTTCAAGTATATATGGTGGTGAGAATGCAGCTGCCTTAATTGTGAGAGTCATGGAAGTTAGTGTTAGATTCTTTGCCATTTTCCTGGGAGCAGAGCCAACTCTAGGCTCCAAGATGGCCCCGTGTCAGTCCACACAGAATAGCCATAGTTGGCTTTGTGGGAAACTTACGACTTCTCAACAGAACGCATTATACCAATCCCTGGCATCAATCAACTGCAACAAATTTCCTAAGCCTTCATAGTTCTTCATTCATTGGCTCTTTCTGGAGTTCTTAGTTGGGAAAATCTGTGTTTTTTTGAGAGATGCTTCTCAAACTTTAGTCCGTAAAGGCATCACCTAGGGATTTTGTTAAAATGCAGTAAGTAAAATTCAGTAAGTGAGGACTGAGATTTTGCAACTTCTGTTAAGTTCTCAGATGCTGCCAAAGCTACTTCTGGTGACCACATCCTAAGCAAGAAGCAAGAAGATCTAAGCAAGAAGTTAGATCTGTGCTGTCCAATACGGTAGCCTCTAGCCACATGTGGCTTTTGAGCATTTGATTTGAGGTCACTATGACCAAGAAATTGATTTGGTAATTTTATTAAATTTTAAGTAGTTTGCATTCAAATTTAAAAGTAAAAATGGTACAGAATATTTTTTATTAAATATAACTTTATTGTTTCAATAGGACTACATTTCACTTTACTGAAAATTTAGTGTTCCAATTGAGACGTGCTGTAAAAAACACTGGATTCTGAAGAAATATTAGGGAAAAATAATGTAAAAATTCTTAATAATGTTTTTATTAGACTGATTACATGTTGGAATACTAATATTTTGGATATATCGGACTAAGATATATTATCAAAATTACTTTTACCTGTGCTTTACTTTTTTAATGTGGTACTGGGAAATTTGAAGATGCATATGTATCTCCCATTATGTTTGGTTTAGATGTAGAGCTGCTTTCAAAGGAAAACCATATTTAATTAAAAAGGAGGAATTCAGAAAATATATTGCATCAGGCTTAAACACGAAATACCTTTACAAAATTGCTAAATTAGCAAATTGTAGATTATGGTATAGCTCTAACCCCCATTTCAATAAATCCATTTACTCTGGTCCACGCTTCTGAGAGGATCAGAGTTTTCATCTAGTTCATAGATGCCCAAGTGTCCCTCAGCAGAGACCCTAATATTCTAAAATTTTCTTTCCTACCTTCTTTTCTTTAAAACACACCCACCTCGAATGCAAACTGGTGCAGCTGCTCTGGGAAACAGTGTAGAGTTTCCTATATTAACAATAGAACTCCCCTATGACCCAGCAATAGCACTGCTAGGAATTTACCCAAGGGATACAGGAGTGCTGATGCATAGGGGCACATGTACCCCAGTGTTCATAGCAGCACTCTCAACAACAGCCAAATCATGGAAGGAGCCTAAATGTCGATCAACTGACAAATGGATAAAGAAGACGTGGTTTATCTATACAATGGAATATTACATGGCAATGAGAAAGAATGAAATCTGGCCACTTGTAGCAACATGGTTGGAACTCAAGGGTGTTATACTAAGTGAAATAAGTCAGGCAGAGAAAGACAGATACCATATGTTTTCACTCATATGTGGATCAGGAAAAACTTAACAGAAGACCATGGGGGAGGGGAAGGTGGAAAAAAGTTACAGAGAGGGAGGGAGGCAAACCATAAGAGACTCTTAAATACTGAGAAGAAACTGAGTATTGAAGTGGGGTGGGACACAAGAGGGGAAAGTGGGTGATGGGTATTGAGGAGGTCATTTGTTGGAATGAGCATTGGGTGTTGTATGGAAACCAATTTGGCAATAAATTATATTAAAAAATAAATAAAACACACCCATCCCTGTTTCTCACCTTAGATCCCTGCTAGGTAGGGCTAGTAAGGAATAGTAGTAAGAGCACAGGCTTGGAAGCCAGTTGGATTTAGGTTTGAGTCCCAGATGTGCAACTTGCTAGAAATATTATATAAATTTTGTAAGCCCCAGATGGCTCAGGTATAAAATGAGAGCAAAATATCTACATAGTTGATGAAAATTCAGTCAGATTATTTACATAAAGTACCTGGCATATGGTTGGTTTTCAACAAAGAACCACCACCATTGCTATAGAGAACAAACTCAGCGTTTCTTGTGGGTTAGTAGATCCTGACTCCATCTATTGACCTTCAAGAATATTTTTGAAATAGATCAGGACCTTATGCATTGCAAGGCCTTAGCCTAAAAGTATGCCTCACAATGAGAATCCAAAGCACTGGAATAGTTCACTTAGAAAGACATTTAGGACTAGGCAAATCTCTTCATAATCTATAAAAATGGAAGCTGCCTTCTTATCCGTGCACCTACTTGGTCTTAAATGTAAAACAAACTTAGCTCAGAAGTAATGAACTCCCTAGGTTCGATGGCATAATTTCTCAAAATGACACTACTGCTATTTTGGACCTGTTGATTCTTTGTTGCAGGGGGTTGTCCTGTGAACTGGAGGACATTTAGCATCATTCCTAGCCCCAACCCACTAGATGTCAGTATCACTCCCCTCTCCCCCAGTAATGACTTACAAAATGTCTCTAGACATTGCCGAATGTCCCCTGGGGGACAAAAAATCACCTCTGGTGAGAACCACTGCTCTATGGGACTGTACCACCCACTTTAATACCTCAGTTACAGAGGTTCTGATTATATTTAAAATATTTTTAATCTTTTCCATTTTTAAATGTTTATTTATTTTTGAGAGAGAGAGAGAGAGACAGACAGACAGAACATGAGCAGGGGAGAGGCAGAGAGAGAGACACACAGAATTTGAAGCAGGTTCCAGGCTCTGAGCTGTCAGCATGGAGCCTGACACAGGGCTCGAACTCACGAACCATGAGATCATAACCTGAGCTGAAGTCAGATGCTTAACTGACTGAGTTACCCAGGTCCTCCTAAAAATCTTTTTTTAAGTTTACTTATTTATTTTGAGAGAGAGATAGAGACAGTGAGCAGGGGAGGGGCAGAGAGAGAGAGAGAGAGAGAGAGAGAGAGAGAGAGAGAGAATCCCAAGCAGGATCTGCACTATCAGCATGAAGCCCAATGCAGGGCTCGAACTCATGAACCATGAAATCATGACCTGAGCTGAAACCAAGAATCAGATGCTCAACCAACTGAGTCACTCAGTTGCCCTGATTATATTTAAATTGCATAACTGCATTTAAATAGAATAATTTTTATTGCATAGAAATAAAATCATTTTACTTAAATGATACATAAAAGTTCTTTTTAACTTCTGTTGATTGAGCTCCTACTATATGCTAAGTTCTTGCCATTTGCTTTCTCATTTCATTCTTACAACTCTTCTGTGAGGAATGTTGTGCAAAAGGTTGATAATCTTCATTCTATAGATAAAGAAGCTTAGCTTCAGAAAAGGTAAATACTATTTAGTCAAAAACCAAACTAACAAATAAAGCTGGGATCTGAATCCAGATTTTTTTCACTTCAAAGTTTTTTTTCCCCCCTCATATGCTGCAGTGCCTCTTTCAGTTTGATTTGGGTTTTCTCATTATGGTAAGGTTACTTTGTGGCATTAGGCTCAGAGTTACTGGCTTTTATGAGCTTGTAGACACTAGAGCTTAAAGATTAACTGTCCTATACTTTGAGAAGATCTTATACTTTACCCTCATTAATGAAGCAAATAGGAAAAGCATCCTTATTATAAGAACCATATTTACGCATCCCAATATATAGGGAATGAGAAAGTCCCTGCATCTGTGAAGTTTTCAGTCTGGTGAGAAATTAAGATTTACAGATATGTCAGCATTCAAGAGTCTCTCATGCTGACAAAAACTGAGGACTGATGGATGTGGGGGGGAGGGGGGATGGGCATGGAGGAGGGCACTTGTGGGGATGAGCACTAGGTGTTATGTGGAAACTAATTTGACAATAAACTATTTGTAAAAAAAAAAAAACAAAAACAAAAAAACCCTGAACTCAAAAAAAAAAAGATTTACAGATATGAAACAATCTAAAAATAAAGCATTTTAGGATATACTGAAATGGAAAATGAAATATTTTAGGAGGTAGCTATATAGAACTATATAAAGAAAGGAAAGACCAGTATGAGTTATAATAGATATAGAACCTTTAATAGAGAAGTTCTGGTGGGAAATAGAGGGACAGAAAAATGTCAGTCCAGTTTAGGAAGTCGATCATTGATAACAGATATTATAATACTAAATTTGCCATTGTGAGTTAAATGAAGAGGTTAGATATATATTGGTGAGTATCTAGTTATCTGGTGGTTGGACAACTCTTAAGAATCATGGTCCACATTTGCCTCTTTCTCTTCCAAGTCAGGCTTTCTGCTAACTTCTAACCAAAAGATGGACAAATACATAGAAGAGTTAGAGAAGCAACATTTACTTCAGACATAAAAGAGGATTCTGGGAAAATGGCTTTGATAGTTTGAAAAAGAAAACAGTTTGTATGTAGTCACACAGTCTTAGAGCTAGAAGAGAACTTGATAGTCAATGAGGCCACCATTTCATTTTACAGATGAAGAAAATGATGTTCAAAAAAAGAGAAGTGAATTGGCCAAGGTAGCACAGCTGGTAAGAAGATTTTACTTCCCTCCATGAAGTAAAAATCATGGTTGCTAATTGTGGTCTTTATTTTTTATGTCAGATCTAGCAACCTCCAAGACCCTACCAAATATCCAAGTGTCACATTTACAGAGAGCAAACCAAGCTTGATCCTGAGCCCTAGACTCCATGACAATATTTTTTTGGTTTATTCTTATTTATTTATTTGAGAGAGACAGAGAGCAAGTGGGATATGGACAGAGAGAGGGGGAGATAGAATCCCTGAATTCTTATGGGGCTTGAACTCATGAATTGTGAGATCATGACCTGAGCCAAAATCAAAGGTCGGACACTTAACCAGCTGAGACACCCAGGTGCCCTGACTCCATAACAATATTAAGACCATGTTCACTATTCCAGGAGATAAGAAAAATAGGTATCTGAGTAAGCATTTTGAAAGCTTGTAAGAAACTAAAGCATTATTTTAAGTACTAATGGTCAACCATATAATGAGTTCATAATTCCATGCATAATCAACCTACTTTATTACACTAGATGGCAGCAAATAGGTATCTAGGTGTATAGTTAATAAACTAGGAAACTGAAAACAAAATGAAACCACACAAAGACTGGGTCTAAATTTGCCTAAGTCAAGTAAAAGTTCCCACAATTATTAAGCTCTGGCTTGCTCTTGAACATTCCTAAAGAAGTTGTCATTCTTCTTGTATGCTTTTTTATGGAGGTTCCTCCTTACACATAGTAGGGTGCTAAAAATTGTGATGAACTGTTTCAATGCTGAATTGTGCAATTACTGATGCTTGAATAGGTAGGGAAATGTTTTATATATTTCCAGAATCATTGTCCTGGCCGTCAGAGGCAGAGCAATAATCAGTGAGTAGGGGATAGGAAGTAGTGAAAAGAGGACAGGAATAAGATGTTGCAGGAAAGGACATCAGGATGATGCATAAGACAGAAAAAGCATAAAAGCAGCCTGTGAATACTGGCGACAGGGGTATTTAAAATTAGAAAAAGTAGGTTACATAATCACTAGTGGGACTGAAAGATTATTTAGGTTATTCTAGCTTATTGTCTTTGAAATGAACCATGCAAGCTGATCCACTGGGGAATGAAAAGAAAACACAAAAACTTAGATTTCGATGTGTGGTGTATCTGAGATAGGAAGGAAATGAAGGTTTACTAACACTGAACATTTAAAGTTGCATGGAGCCTTCACTCTGCCTGTGTGTCAGAGTCACAGTCACATTTGATAAGAAAGGAATGCTCAGAAAAAGTGGGAGAGCGACAGTTCAGAGGACAGGTTAGCAGTACCTTTACTTGTCTCTTCATTTATGATGTTAGAGTATTTTTTACAGGTTCTACATGGCTGATTTAATGGAGAAACACATTATACTGATATGTATTATGGTGGTTTGATCATGATGTAACTAACAAGTGGCATGAAAGTATTCACATAAAGAAATCTCATACTAAAAGTAATTCTAATGATGCAAGCCCATGTCAACAAGAAGGAAATGATTGAGTTGACACTTCTTATTGTAGAATAATCTCCAATCTCCAGACTTATAGGGTGTGCATTTAGGCACACAGATCCAGGGCATATACTTGGGCTCCTCCTCCTTTTACAATTTTCCACATGCCTTCATCCTTAAAGGTTGCTCTCTGGGAAGCACAAAGGTAAAAGTAATATTAAAAAGGTAGCATCTGCCCATCAGATAAAATGCAACTATGTGCAAAAGAAAGTCTCAGATATTAGAACAGAAAGACACTACAGGGTAAGCCAAGTGCTTATTCCTATAATTAAATCTTGTCACATGAGCCCTCATAAGCAGGAGAATTACTAAAAATGTATTCCCCTTTTTGAACTGTACAGGAGAATGAGGAATGGCTTAAAAATAAAAGGTTGACCTGGGTTTGGAGTAAATAGTCTGATAGTCTGGGGCAAACACAAGGGGAGTTTCCTTCACAGATGAGGGGTTTTCATGGCCCTGATGGATTTTCTTCTATGTTGGCTCCCTTTTCTTTGTAGAGTTTGGCTGAAAGGCCATGATCAATGGTCTGTGTAAACTGTGCTACAGAAGGTATGAACCTTTCTATAGGCCAGTGTTTCCAAAGTGTGGACCTAGGAGTCTGATCTGCCTACACCAGGATAAACATCCAGATTCTTGGGCTCCACCTGAGATCTACTGAATCAATTCTCCAGGAAAGGTTATTTTTTATTTCCCTTGTTGATTTGTAATACTTTTGAGTCTTGATTCTCAGGCAAAATGTGCCGTCTAGTAACCAGAAAAGGAGAAAAGATCAGAGGTTCCCCTACTGGCCTGAGATCATTAGAGGCTCATCTTTGAAAGACTGTATATCAATGTTATGGGCTTCTATAAGATGTAAAACTTGCGGCTCATAAAGAAAATTAAACACTAGAATTAAGTACATTTAAGGAGAGATTGTAAATCCTCATTTTGAAAAGGACAACTTGTTTCAGGTCTTCTGGGATATACATTTGCCTACATGGTGGGCAGAGCACTGAGAGAGATCTAGCTAATACTACATGCAACTATGTTCTAGAAACACATACATTTAATGCTCAAGTCAACCACAGATGGGAGTTTATAGATGGGAAATGTAAATGTCCTCCTAAATTCATTTAGCTGGTAAGAGGCAGATGTAGGATTTGTACTCAATCTCTGAAATTCACAACCAATGCATTTTCAACTTCCCTTGTGCTACTACCCTTCTAGTTCTAAAATTCAGGGTACCACTGGCACACAGATAAAAAAGTAAACTCTAGAGGAAATAGGAAAAAAAGAAGGAAAGGCTAGCATATTGGACAAAAAAACAAAAACAGGCATTCCTTTTGACCATTGTATAGGACTACAGTAACTTACAACAGAGGGGAGTAAAGGAATCTTTTTAGACACATGACTTAGCACCCTTGAAGTTGTAGGTCAACAAACAGGAAATATTCACTTGGTTTGAACTAGAACACAGAGTTCCAGTCTTAGAAATTTTATAGGACTGTCAACAGTGACAAGTGGTCGGGTCAGCTGTTGAGTTTCACATCTTCCATGGACAGAGCAGGCTTAATAACCCTAGGGCATGGTTCAGTACTGACTTAAGAAGCAATAGCTTTCAACTAGGAGCTACAGCTGTCACTTCCTACATCAACCAAGATTTCTTGGGTGGTCTTTCACCACGCTGCAATTATCAATGTAACTTTATTTATGGGCTCAGACAGGTCTTAGCACAGAGGAGGATGGTGGTTATCCACTGAGCCAATACAGCTGCTATTCCATTTGTTTAACTTGCCCAACGATGTAATTTCACAGGTTTGATACTACTTTTCTCCTGTGTTTTGTATTTGTGTTTTTTGATCAATGAACCGAAACTAGCTGAACAAACCTGAGCTTTAGAGCAAGAACAAGGGTGATGAAAGGCGCTGAGGCTTTGGGGCCAGAGTGCCTTGAGTCTGAATCCTTGCTTATTTGATTTTAGGAAAATAATATCTTTTCTTGTAGTCTGAGTTTCTTCAAATTCATTGAACTGGGAATCATAAGAGTAATCTTACTGAATTATTATGAGATTGAACTCTAAGAAATGCCTGCTTAATAAATGTTTATCATCTCTCACCCAGGATATTTGGGTGATTCATATTTCATATACTAAAGTTGATTTAAATACATTATTATAACAAGAACTAACATTTATTGGATATGGCCATCTGTCAGACCCTGTGCTCAGAGATTTTGTTGTATTATCTCATTCAATCCGTTTAACTGTGGTATGAGATGGGGACTGATGGTACCCATGGTAAAGATGGGAAGCACCATGCCCAGGAAGTCTCATTTCAAATCCCATGCTCTCAACCTCTGTATCACCACTTCCTATTATTCTAGAAAAAGAGTTCTACATCAAGAAGATGTAAGTAGGTGGCAGAGCACAATGGTAATGAGTAAGAGTGCATGAGAAGGCTGCCTGGGTTTGACTCATGGTTCTGAACTCAGCTTAGTGTGGGCAAGTCACTTATTCTCCCTGTGCCTCCACCTCCTCATTTGTTAAATAAGGATAACAATAGGATCGTTATGAAGACTATTAATGATTTAAAATATGTAAAGTGCTTAGAACAACACATGGTCATGTAAACACTATTGTAATAAAGTATTATCAGGTATAAGTCTGATGATGCAGGTCTTCAACACGAACTAAAAACAATTGTTTTTTTTTTTTCTTGCTCCTCTCAGTGATTACAAACCTTCCTTACAATTTTGCATCAAATAATAACTTTGTTAGTGCTTTATAAAAAATAATATCTCAATTTCTTTTTAATACCATAATCTATTCTGGCCTCTTTGTGATGTGAACAGTACTGAAGCCCACTTAGGTCGGTGAAATTACAGGGTATGAAAAAGAGAAGAAATAAAAGCATGGTCTTTAAAAGCAGGCACTCATCAGACCAGAGACCATCTGACACTTTAGCCACACCCACCACACACAATCTGTGATTTTGAAAACTCACACTGTAGCACTGTCTTCACTTTTAATAAAACACATATTTTATTTTTCAAGGGCAAAAACTCAAGTTTGGATTACATATGAAAGTTCAGAATTCCCTAGATCACAAGCACCTGTGACACAAAATCTAGTACTTTCATTTCACTTGTTTGGTATGAGGAGTGGGAGGTGTGCAGCATTTTCCTTATTTTTTGCAGCAGGGGGTTTACCACATTCTAATTCTGAACTTTTCTTTGGCCCTACAAATCTTGGTTTATGATTTGTAATTTGAAACCTATGCATCAGCACAGCTATACAATAAAGTAGCACCTACACATTTCCCTTTTTGAATGATCCTAAATAAACGCGATTCCATAATGCCCCAAATAGTTTAATATATAGGTCATTTTATAGAATTTTAAACAGTGGCCTTTTTCTATTGTACTTTCTTTAGTTTTTTTTTAGCCTGGAGTTTAATTCAAGGGTCAAGCGAATATACCATCAGGTTTAAAATCACATTAAATATTTTTAAATGTTTAGTTATTTTTAAGAGGGAGAGAGAGAGAGAGAGCACGAGCATGAGTTGGGGAGGAGCAGAGAGAGAGACAGAGACACAGAATCTGAGACAGGTTCTAGGCTCTGAGCTATCAAAATAGAGCCCAAGGCAGGGCTTGAACTCTGAGCATCATGACCTGAGCCAAAGTCAGATGCTTAACCGACTGAGCCACCTAGGAGCCCCTAAAATCACAGTTAAAAAATATTTGTACTAGGTGTTGTATGTAAGTGATGAATCACTAAATTCTACATCTGAAACATATTACACTGTATTTTAACTAACTGAAATTAAATAAAAACTTGAAACTACAAAAAAGATTGTACTGGGACATAATGCTGAGGTTGAGAATATAGCAGAAGTCTTAATAAAATCAGTACAACTTTCCTTTTTAATAAAAAACTACCATTCATCTTCTGGATTGATAATATCAGTCTGGAAAATATTTTTGAATAAGCAAGTTAACTGCACAGATACATTTGGGAGAATAGTTGGAAGTGGAAGAGCAGAGAGAAATAGCTAGAAACAGTTCAGTAGTCACTCTAAGAAGTATGTCTCCCATTTCTCACTGCTCCAGGAGACACTATGGTCCAGCTGCAAGAGAAGCCTGTCTCTTGGTCCATGTGTGTCTACTAACTTGGGGCCCCTGGCCTGTTCTTCTCAACATCTTACTGATAAATGGCTGTCACGCACCAAGGTTTCTGTTTCATTCTCAACACTCAGTCAGGGTACCCACTCAAAATCTGGTCCAGCCTTGAGAATCTGGAATTTCTCTAACCCCTTTGGGATGCGCAAGATGTTGGGAAGGAGACAGAAAGATTACAGAGGTGTTAGGTGGAGACTGAAGATTTCTTGGGACCAAACTTCTCAGATGTGAACCTGGTACACCTGCAGGAACCACATGAGCAGTGTGCCTTCTCTGGCATCCCATCACAGGAAGCCCAAGCCTTGTCAGCATTTGTGAAAGCTCCCAGATTCATTCTAGACGTCCTTACTACCCAAGTGGGGGCCCTTTTTACTAAGGATGGAGAAACCAGGCAAACCCTATTCCCAGGATCTCTTTCCCCTATTTGACTATTCCATTTTTTCCCCAGCAAAGTCCCTAAGGAGCAGACTAGATGAAGTCCAACTTATTTTAATGAAGACCTATAATGATATAAAATCACCCTAGAGTTTATTTGTGTCAGCTGACAGTAGTTACTTGCACTCATGAATTTACAATGCTTGGAAATGTGTTCAAGATAAAGGTGAGGTTACCTACTTATTTGGGGCATTTGGTTCAGAGTCCCAAAAGGGACACTGGTAATAAGGGCTTTGGTACCACAATTCTGGTAATAAGGGCTTCATAAAGACTTTCATATACTGGATATATTTTTATTGTATTCACTGCTCTCACAGATTTTATTTCAATTATCAGTATCTGATGTGATTACAAAGTAATAAAACATATCATTTTAATCATTATGCCAGCACTCATATATTTAAAAACACTACCTTTAAAAGTGAGTAGATTGGGAAGTTTTAAATAAATCCCAATGAGGTTGTTACCACTCAAAAGATTTTTTTAAACTCTTCCTTGGGAATTATCTTTTGAGTGAAATTAATTCATGTGCCACATAAGAAAATCAGTCTTAACGCTTTTTAGTCCCAACCAATCTAACTTAATAATACAGTGAAAGTGTCTGGAGCGAAGAATTTCATTATCTGTGACTGGCTGGTACTGGCATTTTTCTGTCCCTCCTTGCAAGTTATCCCCAGGCAACTGCAGATAACTGAGGTAGTAAACATTAATGGAAGCATTTAAGTGTTACTGTTGCCCTCTGTAATATTATTCCCAGTTAATTTATGATCTTGGGTATGACTTTGAATAACATCATGGTGTAAGGAAAATTGGGACAAAGAGGCTTCACTAAATTCTAAGCACTTCAGGTGCAAGATCTTCTTTCTAGCCCCTGGCTCCCGCTCCTCTGCTTCCTGGATCCCTTAAAGTAATTTTATGTTTGCAATGGTGCTCAGTAAATACTACCAATTCACTAGTAGTAAGCTGAAGGTTGGAATCTACCTTTCTAATTTATTCTTCCAACTGAAATCTATATTTCTTAAAGGAAAGGACTCTGGTTCTCCCCTGGATGGCTGGCTTACCACCAAAATAAACAGGATTTTCAGAACATTCTGTTTTCTCAACCTGTCACACTGCTTTATAGCAGTCAAACAAAATCCTTGTATTGGGCTACTTTATTTTCAAAAAGTCTGCAGAAATTGCCCTACTCCATGTCCAGGACCATGCTTTTCAGATTTAATTATTTTAACTAGTTCTGATAAATTATTTCATCTCCTTTAGTTACTCTGGCTGTTCTTTTTGTGCTTGAGAAGGTTGCTTATCCAGAGTAGGAAATAAGGTCCAGGGAGTAGACCATAATTTTCCAGATGTCTGTTTTCAAGAGCTCTTCAAAGAGACCAGACTTTTTGGCTTTGCCTCCTCTTAAATGGGGTTTTATGGCCCTGTATTACTTTGTAAATATCAAGGGCCCTGTACCTTATTAGTTTGACAATTCCTCTTTTGATGAATATTAATCTTCAGTTTATTTTCCCCAGGTTTGCTAATTAAGGTATTTTGTTTATTTTAAATTAGTTGTTATTATTTTACAAATAGTCCTTATTCCATTTATAAAATCCCAAATCCCTTTTTAAAAAGTATCCTCTAGGATCCCAGATCTTGGGTTTGATATATTTATATACTTTTCTTTTTTAAATGTTTTCTTAAATTTATTTCTGAGACACACACACACACACACACACACACACACACANCACGGAATTCGAAGCAGGCTCCAGGCTCCAGGCTCTGAGCTGTCAGCACAGAACCCAATGTGGGGCTTGAACTCATGAGCTGTGAGATCATGATCTGAGCCGAAGTCAGAAGCTTAACCAACTGACCCACCCAGATGTCCCTATTTATATACTTTTAACTTGTGTTAATGAAATGTTAATGGCTTCCTACACCACTGTATTTTCAGAGCTGGAGAGCAAAAAGGAAGGAAACTAACATCATGCTCAGTGGAAACTTTCATGCATGCTTACAAAGTCAATTGTATTTATCCTTGTTTACAGATCAGCAGCTTGAGGCTCAGAGGTTAAGTGACTTGTCCAAAATCCCATAGCTAGTGAGTAGCAACGTCAGGATTGAAGTCATGCCTGTCTGAGTGCTTCTGCAAGGCTTCAGAGAGGGCTGTGCCGTTGAGTTTCATCTTTCAAATACTCTCTCATCTGAAGGAAGTTTTAGGAAAATCGCTTGTGTTTCCTGAACCTCTCAGACAAAAGAGGTTATCATTACTGATTCCAGGAACAATAAATATTGGTCAGGGTTAAGAGGCAAGATCTTGAGAGCTACAGGCATTGCAGTTTGTTATGGTTTTTGAGGACACCACCAAGTAAGTTAAGTGCAACAACCCAAATCTGCAGGCAGCCGTGCACAGGAAATATTTCTGTTTATTTTGATTTCTCTTCCTTATTGTTATTGTTATACATGTAGAACATTCATAGACCAAGGGGATTAGGTAAGAGAAGGCTAAACGAAATCTCAGCTTTCTGATGTTTATGAATAAAGGAGGATGAGGAGTCCCTGTTTTCAGGCTTGGGACAAAGAGAGGAATAAGGCTCTAGGAAAAGTCAGGAGTAGAGATGAAGCCAGATGAATTATTTTCTTTCATTCTCCAACACACATACACACTCAGACACACAGACACACAGACACACATACTCCTTGCGCTGCCAATCATGTCCCCTTCACAAGAGAAAATAACCAGACCTAGGCACATGACAAAGGTTCTTTGCCACCCTGTTTCACTGTCTGGAGCAACCCATAATTTCCTCTCTCTGAGAGGAAACCTGAGAACTCCTTGTGAGTTAGAGAGTCCTAGAACACTCGCAAGGAACGTGTACAGCATTGTCATACCTGGCCCTTGTGAAGGTGAGAGTGTAAATATAAACATTTTCATTTTGAGGGCGCCTGGGTGGCCCAGATGGTTAAGTGTCTGACTCTTGGTTTCGACTCAGGTCATAATCTCACCGTTTGTGAGTTGGACTCCTGCATCGGGCTCTGTGCGGACAGCACGGAGCCTGCTTGGAATTCTGTCTCCCCTTCTCTCTGCCCCTCCCCTGCTTTCTCTTTGTACCTCCCTCGAAACAAATAAAATAAACAATAATGTATTTCCATTTTTGAAAAGAAAGAAAATAGGTTTCGAGAGGTCCATGACTTTTTTTTCTAATAGTTTATTGTCAAATTAGTCTCCACATAACACCCAGTGCTCATCCCAACAAGTGCCCTCCTCCATGCCCATCATCCCTCCTCCCCGCGAAACCCATCAGTCCTCAGTTTTTGTCATCATTCAAGAGTCTCTCATNTGGTACAGCCCCTCTGGAAAACAGTGTGGAGGTTCCTAAGGAAACTAACGAGAGGTCCATGACTTTTAAATGGTTAAGCAGGCACACCAGACCAGGTATTCTAACTATGCTCTTTCTACTTTATTCTTGTTGCTGGAAATCTCTGGTCTTTAAAAACTTAGAGAAAAAATTTTAAATCAAGGTACTTTACACATCGTGAAAAGCGTAAATCTAAGTTTACATTTCAGTGACGACAAAAACACGCAGTGTCATCCACATCTGAACCAAGATACAGAACACTGTCTTTTTAAATTAATGGTAGCACAAAATCTTGGACCATTGGGTAAACCTATTAAAGAGGGAGAAAAAGCCATATTCAGGGAAAGAAAATTTTAGGCACTTGATATACCTGTGTAAGGTCCTTTTGCCTGGAGAGGAGAGCGGAGAAACCAGCTAGAGTGCTGATTTTTCTAAGCTAGTCCCTTGTGATTTCATCCGTGTTTCCTGCAAATTGGTAAGCTTCTCCACTCTGCTTTATGCTTTCATATAAGATTTTCAAAGAACACGTGAAAACTAAAGAAAAGCATCAGGTTTTCCCATCATTTTACTTAGGCTTTTGATTTTCTTATAGTATTACTATCATGCTACAAAACTCTTGGTTGCAGTTGGCTAATTAGTCTCATTCATAATGAAGAAAAGGACCATAATCCCATCTTAAGCCTTACACAGTGCAGCTCAGTGTTTTCTAGTCAGATGGTTCCCAACAGTAATGTTATAATTATACCATTTTCTCAGCAGCATCACCCACTATAATTACAGTCAAAGCTAAGACTATGTTTATAGTGTACTAAAAGAGGATGGAATTGCTTCGTTTTAAGTGATTCAGTTACCTCCTCTGTTGGTAACAGAAATGTGTGGTAATGGCAGAGTCATGGTCTTAATATACTTCTCTGAACAATAATTTTGGATACCTAGAAGCCAAGAAAGAAAATAAAAACCCCAAACCCTAATGTGAGAAAGTATGGGAGACCTGGACTTCTGGTCTGGCTGCCACAATGTCTCCTAATTTGAAAATCTAGGATGTGTGAGATGATGGAGACTAGCACTTGCTTTGCTTTCTTGCAGGGCATGCCCAAGCACTCCAAGTTCACTTGCAGGACCAACATTGTGGCAGTACTTTCTATCTAGGCTCTGAAGCTATGTGATAATGACTCATCCAAACACAGAAAATTTCTGTACTGTAAGACCATTCATTCCTTCAAGACATATTTCATTCATAGCCAAATGGGCCAATTCTAGGTACCAAGTACATAGGAAGGAACAAGGCAAAAATATCTGTTCTCATGGACCTTAACTATAATCTATTTTAAACTTGTCTTTTGATTATTTGCCTGGATGAATAAAAAGAAAGCTTTGGCTTTTACTATGAGGGACTGTAGCTTTGTCCATATTAGCTTGCATGCCAAAACCTTACCCAGTCAGGTAAGACTGAAAGCTACCATTTTCTTAATATATAGGTATTGACTCGGTCTGGCAAAGAGAGAAATGGGAAATGAGGGGAACATGCTGGGGTTATGTTTGCTGGGTTCATTGGTAGTCAGCAAGGAGACAGCACCTGTCAATTCTGTGACACTGATAGAGGCAGAGAGAGATAATTCATTTTCAGCACACCTCTCACTTGCTTATCCAAAACCTGTTTTAGGGGCGCCTGGGTGGCTTAGTCAGTTAAGCGTCCGACTTTCGCTTAGGTCATGATCTCACATTTCGTGGGTTCGAGCCCCGCGTCGGGGTCTGTGCTGACTGCCAGCTCAGGGCCTGGAGCCTGTTTCAGAGTCTGTGTCTCCCTCTCTCTTTGACCCTTCCCTGCTCACGCTGTCTCTCTCTCTTGCCTAGAAATAAAGAAAACATTAAAAAAAAAATAAAATGTTCCATAAAACCTTGATGTTCTTTGCCTTGTCCCATTCTTTGGGACCTAACATGTAGAAGGAACAGGAGATAACATTGTGGTCAACCATAAAGGACGACTTGGTGGGAAGACATATCTAGGTATATGTCTTGTGGTTGCATTTTAGGAATTATTTCTCAAGTATACGGGGTTTTGTTGTTTGCCTTTTTAGAATAGGCCAAGTTTATGAACAAATTTCGAAACCTTTGAGGCCAATAAGCAGATATATATGGTATAAGTGATCCTCCCCTCAGATCTGAGATATTCACCAAGGGCTGAGCCCAGGGCTTCTAGAAATCAGTCAGCAACATTAAGGGAGCTGAAGAGTTCTGGAAATAAAATTCTGTTATTTTCAGTTATCATTTGGATTTCTTCTTATTTATGTGAACTTGAATGACTATGCTACCTGCACTGCCTTTAGCCTCTGGGCTCCTGACTTGGGACATTGTGCAGAGGTGAGTGGGGAGAAAGCAGGCCATGTGACATGGACCAGGACAGGGGTGGCCGTATTCCAAATGTTCTCTGTAGGCTTGTAGATGGCAAGCCTTCAAGCTGTGGCTTCAAGAGCGAACAGCTAGAAAGGAGAAATGAGAAAAAGACTCCGTTTAGAAAATTGCAATAACTGGTTCTCCTGTCTCTCCTTTCTCTTTCTTTTTGATTTGTGACTTAATGACAAGCCTGTTGGTTATCTTTCCTATTTCTTGTCTTATGAATGGTGAGAGGCTAAACCACAGGGGCAGAATGTAAATGCTCTGTGGCCATATCTTCCCAGAATCTCTACTGGGACACAGCAGTGTTTTCTATAGTGTGAATTCAGCTCTAAGAAAATGTTTGTACCTGTGTCAGTCCTAGAGTAGAGCTGGTGTGCAAGCAAATATCACCACACTAGGTAACAGCAGCAATGAAATCTTCCAAACCAGAGCTTAAATGGGACTTAGAACCATAGTCTTAAATTTTAGCCAAGTCATTTCTTTTTCCTTGCCAACTGAAACCAAGGACGCCTTTCAACATCAATCCTCATGATTACACTGTGCAGCGTAACACATTAATGACTAGTTATCCAGAACACAAACATTTTCTAGTTTTTCCTACAGCAATTCTTTAAATTGATGTGTTCATATGAGGGTTTTTCCTACTTTTCAGACAGATAACATTCTGATCACTAGTAAGGCTAATTTCATGGGTTTCACTGGGAATGTGAATTATCTTTACTAGGGGATGGGGGTTGAAATAGTTCATGAGGTATTACTCTATTTTTATTATGGAAATACACACAAAAATATACCAATATGCAAATATATATAAAAATAGAAAGCATGGCTTAATGAACCATGTTAAATAATAATAACAGTAATGCTAGTAAAACTATGTATATTATTATTAATAACAATAAACCATATATTCCTCACCTAGCCTCAGATATTATTAGCATTTTACCAATCCTGTTTTGTATAGTTTATCTATTTTTTTGGTCATCTGCTTTTACCTATAACTACCTACATTTGTATCTCTAAAAGCTAATAAGGACACTTTAGTTAAAAAATTAATACCAATATTATACCTAACAAATTAATAGTGATCCCTCAATACCATTTAAATGTCCAGTCTGTGCTCAAATTTCTAAAAAATATCTTTAAAACTATCTTTTGACTATTTATTTGAATCAGGATGCAGACTAGGCCCACACAATATGCCAAGTCTCTTCAAATCCATGACACTTCTTCTCTCTTCTTTTAAATCTGTGATATTTTTTTTTGGTTGAAGATATTTTCCTTCAGCTTACTGCATCTAGAGTCATTTAAAATGTTCCTCTATCCCTCTTATTTCCTATAAACAGGCAGTAAGACCTAGAGGCTTAATGTGATTCAGCTTAAGGCTCATGGAAAGAGTCTATCGTGGGTGGTGCAGCAAACCATGTCAGGGACATGCAACATCAGACGATGGTAAGATTGCTCTGAGTTCAATGTGTTGTTGGCCTGACTCACCCAGAACAGAGTTCACTGAAGTATTTTATCACTCACTGACAGCCCTGCCCAAATCTATAATGTCATTAGGGGTTCTAAACTGGTGATTTCTAATCCTACCATTTCATCCGTATATAGATATTCATACACATATTCATACTCATATACGTAAACACGTGCTCGTTAGTGTATATTAGCAAGATAGAGAGACAAGAAGAAAACATCTTTTCTTTACCAGCTATTCAGTTACCCTGAAATACAATTCATACAAAAAGCCAAAGAAATAGCATATTTCCCCTGATGTATCAATTTTTAGAATGAGTACATACCCTCGTAACCTCCAAAGTTGACCATACATCACTATGAACTTACTGATGAAGCATATTTTGATGGAATTATAGGAATAAAAATGATGAAGTAATTTTTCCTTTTCTAGCTATCCTGGGCATTTTTGGAAAAAAAAAAAAAAAAGCCCATTGTGTAATGTTGGCTACCTTTCCTTTTCCATTCCCCTTTTCTCCACTCTATCATCACAATCCCTCTAAATATAGCAGAAGGCAAGACCAGGGACTGGATAACATCTAAAAATCCATGCACATACACAAACTCTCCAGGGAACCCGTAGGGGATATTTACTGAAGGATGCACTCATACTCAAGAGACAGATCAGTACACCCTAAATGTCTACACCACTCATGTGCTAGACCCACAGCATGCCCAAATCACCAAGCAGAGCTGGGAAAGTGCCATCGTCACTTGCAGCCTGTGCTCCATTGAACACCAGTGGCCAGTGAAGCAGTAATAGATAATCCCTTGAAAAGAAGTTCCCTGGTCAATTATTTTCAGGAAATGCTATGTGTTTTTGTTTTTTGTTTTTCCTCTAGGACAATCATAATGCACCCAAGCAGATTAGAGAACTGAATAGCTCTGCAGTAAAGAAGCCTGTCTGAGTCTGCATGGTCTAACATTTCCTAAGCACTGGGGAAATTGTGGGCTTATATATGAAGGGCAGAGTTCTTTGCAGGAGTGTACAGAATATCATTTTTGGGGGGAATTTTATTTTTCATATGTATGTGTAGTGGGTTAAATTGTATCCCTCAAACATATACCCAAATCCTAGTCCCTTGTGCCTGTGAAATGTGATCTTTGTTGGAAAAAGGGCCTTTGCAGATGTAAATAAGGTAAGGATCTCAGAATGAGATTGTTCTAGGTTAGACTCCAAATTCAATGATGGTTGTTGTTATAAGAGACAGAAAAGGAGAACAGACACAGAGACAGGGGAGAGGCCATGTAAAGATGGAGACAGAGAAGAAAGTGATATTCTCTGGTTTGATAGTTTCAAACCAAGGACCATCAATGACGGCCAGTAGTTTCCAGAACCTAGGAGAGAGAGGCATGGAACAGATTTTCCCTCAGAGCCTCCGGAAAGAACAAACACTGATGACACCCTGGTTTTTGGCTTCTGGCCTCCATAACTGTGAGATAATAAGTTCCTGTTATTTTAAGCCACCAGGGTTATATGGTAATTTGTTACAGCAGTCTCAGCAAATGAATACAACACACATGAGCTCCATCAATGCAGGTCTGAAGTAGACTTCTGGCATTTGTATTTACTGAAAATGTCCATGGATGATTCTAATGGACACAACCACCAAGAACCACCACTTCAGGATCCTGGGGGTTGAAGGGTTAGTCACCTGCTTAGGTTGACATCCTGTTACAATCTTAGGCTTTGGCTGTGGCTCTGGATGCAGTAACCAAGGCTCCAGCTCTTGATCTCCAGGTCTCTGTTTTTCAAAGAAAGAAGTCCTGAAGAAAATATGTATGGGCTATTCCTTAAGAGCTACATTAGAATTATTACAGGTGGTGATGATGGTCACGGCTGTGCGAGCAGAGGGAGGGATTTACAGGCTCAAATTCACCTTTTTCAGATGAATCATACAGATCTCACTGGAAGGGAATTCTCATTTTGCCCAAATAAGGCTGAGCTTCCCTTCTTCTGGTAATTGAGTAATCGTGGTCTCCTAAGACTTCTAACCCTTCTAGAATCAGTTTGCTTCTTTCTCTCAGCTGCCTGAGAAGGCTGCTTCTTTCATCCCAGATTCTGTCCATCTGAAAATATTTTATTTCTTTTCTTAATTGTTCTCTGTTTTAGCAGCCTAGCTTCCCCAGGTGTCTTTTTGATATACTTCCCTCACAGGCTTTTGGTCTCTCCAGAAGGAGCTGGAGATTTCTCTCTAGTCTTGTCAATAATCGATGACTAATAACAAGGTACCTTCTTTTATAAAAAAATCTCAACAAGGAGAGGTTTGCAGGGCAGGAAGGAGTTGGCATACGTTAATCTGGTTTGACAACTCACACTGAGGCTGGCTATACCTTAGGAGATTATTTAGTCATGGTTTAGCCAAGATTATTCAGTTAAAAACTAAATTTGGGGGAAGACACCAAAGAAAAATGTCATCTAATTCAAAATTTTTGCCTTCATCCAAGAAAGGCAGGGTATTTAAAGTGGGTGTAGGGGGAGACAGTGGGTAGAGATAGTGAGGTGACCTGGGATGGGAAACATTTCTCTTCTTTCTGTTCCATTGAGCTCCTGCTCCAATGCTTGGAGTCAGCCACAGTTCACCTGTAGCACAAGTCAAAAGGGCTGTCACAGGCTGGCCTGAGTACATCCCCACTAGTTAACATATTATTTGTTGCTGCTGTGAAATTTGATCCAGGAAGCCTCCTTAGAACTGAACTTCTGAAGCAAAAACAAATGTTAAGTTAGTGACTCCGTATAAGAGAATCCTACCAATAAAATACTACATGATTATTATCAAATGAATCATCCAGAAAGTAAATGTTCTTTGGGACTGAGTTTAGCAAGGGGTAAGGGGTAAAGACGCTTTACGGAAAAGTAGAAAAATTTTGTTTTGATGACATACACTTTAGTGATCTGTAGAACCTCATCTCTTTACTATACCTAAGGACAGTCTTTCCGGGAAAAGAGGAAGGGAAGGGAAAAACATTTTACTAGGTGCCAAACATTTTACCTAATCCTGCCTGTGAAGCAAGTAGGCTGGGCAGCAGGCTGCCTTTTGCCCTCCTCCCCACTACTCTCTTCCTTAGAAAGAGACTCCTGCCTGGAACCCATGTCTTGTTCTCTGGCATCTAGAGTTTGGCAAACCTCTCAGGCTTCCCCTTCCAACTCTCCTTGTTTCCCTGCCTCAAACAGCCCATTCAGACAGAGGTGCTCATGGCAGGACACAAAAGCAGGGCTTCTGGGACGAGGGTCTTTCAGGCCATAAAATTAAGTTTCGCACTTTTGTAGAGATAAAGGGCAATGAAAAAGACATGTCCATAGCATTAAAATTTGTTAAATTAATTTTTCTCAAACTGGGCTGTACAAACATTCTCTGGAATCTGTGAGAATTTTATTTTCTTAAAATATATACTACTCAGATGTGAGATATATTATATAGGATCTAGCCTCTTTCCTACTACTCCCCCCTCTCCCAGCAGAAATGAACTTAAATTGGAGATAAGCTTTGGTGAACAGGGTGTCTATTGTCCTCAGGTTTGAGGAAACAACTATGTTACCCACCTGAGTTAGTCTTAGTGTGTGTGTGTGTGTGTGTGTGTGTGTGTGTGCGTGCGTGTGTGTGTGTGTGTGTTTGGACAGGGCATTGGGATGCCAAACTCAAATGTCATGATCATCTACACTAACACCTCTCCCTCCTCTTCCTTTCTAGAAGCATTTGCTCTCAGGTAATTCATGGAACCCCACATGATATTCTTTTGACAAATATTAAGCTCCCATTTTGTGCAAGACCCTGTTTAAATTGTGAAGAAGGGAGCAGAGCATATAAAGATGAGGAAGACTATGTCCTTGCCCTCAAAAAAACCTTACAATCTAGAAGGGAAGACATCAGGTGTATACAAGCCACTTGAGTTTAATGCAAAAGATGGACAACTTCAAATGCTTTTGGAATTCAGAAAAAGAAAAGCCTCTGTAGCAGAAAGGATGTTATCCAGGTGTTTTTCCATCTCTTTGGGGTTTGCCTGGCAGGAACTTCATGGTGACAGGTGCACATAGCCATGTGTGCTGACAGCACAGAGCACAGATGCGCTTGTCTGCAAATAATTGCTTTCCCATTAATCCAAATTTGGAGTTTGAAAATCCTATTTATTAAGGAATTTTGAGAGAATAAAGAAGCGTTCAAGGCTACTTTTCCATAACACATGAAAAATCAGAAGTTAGCCAGTAGGAGTAAACAGACAATTGCTACTTGAGAATACCTCAAGGACTCCTGAAGTCTATTCATCTGAATCCTAGCGTCGATGGTGATGCTGTGAGGTTTCAGGCCTAGGAGTCTCTTCCATTACACAATTTCTTAACAGGAGAGCCTTCTGTGTTTATTCTTTGGCATGAACTCAGTGGCAGCAGTCAGTTTATAAAAGATTTACAGACCTGCAACGTCAGGTTTGGCTTCACACTAGAGCCATGTGATACACTGACTATAACTCTTCATAAGATAAATATTATGTGAAAATTATGATGTATGCAGACAGTTGATTTGCAAATTATTGGCTCTTCCATCCATCACCAAGCATTTACAGATGCTTTCATCTGGCAGAGTACCAATAGCAATGCCACCACTGCCACCACTACCACCACCAATAATAATAATAATAATAATAACAATAATAATAATAAATCCATATGTCTACATTGATTAGAAGATACTTTTAATCCTACTTTATAATATAGTGTATTTCAGAAGAATTGACTGTGAAGTAAATTCATAAAGTGAATCTTGTATCCTCATTAATGTCAGTTACCAAATTGAAAATGATTTTCTAGAGGAGACTAAAGGAGAGCAACCATTACAAACATGATGGCTGGTTTATCCTCACAGCAGCCATAGACAATCTGAAACAAATAGGCATGTTTATTTACAAAAGCAAGATTTGGTCTTGGGATTATCGTTTGCCAACCTGTAGTTTAATTAACTGTTGACCTTAAATGAAAATAGCTTATTTTGTATCACAGATTGCAAACTACAGGCAAATCAATTCCTGAGAAATCATACTTCCTTTTTTTTTGAGAAAGAGAGAGAAAGCATGCAAGCTGGGAGAGGGGCAGAGAGGGTGAGAAAGAATCTTAAGCAGGCTCCATGCTCAGCACAGAGCTCAATGCAGGGCTTGATTCCATGACCCTGAGATTATGACCTGAACTGAGATCAAGAGTCAGGTGCTCAACTGACTGAGCCACGTAAGCACCCCTAAATCATACTTTTCTTTTTGGAGTACTGTCATTTTCTTAAAAAATATATATATTTTTTTTAAATTTCAGAGGGGTGGGTCAGGGAGGGACAGAGGGAGAAAGAGAGAGAAAGAATCTTAAGCAAGTTCCACATTTGGCACAGAGCCTGATGTGGGGCTCAATCCCATGACTCTGGGATCATGACCTGAGCCCAAACTTTTTAAAAAACTTTTTTTTTTAACATTCATTTATTACTGACAGAGAGAGACAGAGCATGAGCATGGGAGGCACAGAGAGAAGGGGAGACACAGAATCTGAAGCAGGCTCCAGGCTCCAAGCTGTCAGCACAGAGCCCGACGCGGGGCTCAAACTCATGAACTGCGAGATCATGACCTGAGCTGAAGACAAATGCTTAACCAACTGAGCCACCCATGAACCCCCGACCTGAGCCAAAATTAAGAGTCAGACACTCAACTGACTGAGCCACCCAGGTGTCCCCAAATCATACATTTTAAGAAGCCCTTTGAAAGTTGCACAATTTCTTTTCTAAGTGATACATTTTTTATTTAGTAATTAATCACCTGAGTTACTGAGTTTTTATTTAAATAAAAAATTTAAATATATGTTATTTCGTACTGCATATATTTGCCATGAGGCATATTCTTACTTGAACTACTATTTAATAGCACATATGTTTGAATTCCACAAATCTTTATAAATATGATATATTATCTTCTTTCTCAGTGTATAGATTAATTTGTATTAAAATCAGTGCATACCTACATAGCATATTCAAGGTTTTTTTCCCCTCAGTGTACATGTGCATATTATCTGAAGAAACTGTTCATCACAAGTAGGGGCTGGTATGGTCAAAGGCTCTTCTGGAATGATGGATTCAGGGGTTCTTTCCCTAGAGAGGCTCCCGTGTGCAGAAGCCAGAGGTCTCTTGAGAGCAGTGATTACAGAGTTGGTTTTGAAGAACTCAGCAGTGAATCAGAAGTCTGCAGGCTAGAACTCCAAGGTCACAACCAACACTGGCCTGCTTTAACTTTCTAGAGTCTAAAAAGCGTTCACCACCCACTGAGGTCACTCAGGGTGAAGGAACGTTTATCTTGGATTTCATCCTTGAAAAATGTGTGTTATGCTTTGGAAGAGAAACCAAACTAGGAATTGGTATATAGAGCACACAAAGGCCCACTGGGATTTTTAGGGAGATGCTTAATCATCCTTTGCAGACTTAAAAAAAATTAGTCCTTTTTCTAAGATTCAAGGCTTTAAGAGGCCTATGCCCACAGATTTCTAAATATTTTCTTATTGTTTGGGTTTCAGAAGAAAGAAAAGGCATTGATATATATTTACAACCAGTAAGGAGCTGCAAGTACTTGAGGAGGCTGGCCTTGAGCTGTGGGCCTATTTCCCACTCCAGAGATTGCACTAACACTGGCTGAAGCCTGTGCACAGAGAATAGTTCTCTTACAGATTAAGTGGTAAGTGTCTACCCACCCCCAATTATGGCTCAGCAAATTGCTGGGAGTTGAAGAAGGATAAAAAAGTTAAGACCTAATATTTATCTTACAAAGACTCCTTATCTCCCAACAATTACATGTGAAAACCAGACAGTGTATAATAAAACACAAACACCTGAAAAGTAATGGCAGGCATTATCTGGGTGTTTTGGGCTAGAAAAAAAGTCACTGCCAAGGCCATATTTTGCAGTAATTGAACACTGTTATTTGTATTATCAATAATATGCCATTATCTACATTTTATTTTGCATATCTAAGGAGAGATACACAACATTTCACTGACAGTATCTTCTTTCCTCTCTTGTTTGTCTGTTAAGATGCTTAGAAAGTGTTTTTTCTGCACTTCCATTCCTTCTTGTGTAAAGTACATAATTCTGCTTGTCTTTCTCATCCTTCAGAGAAGCAAGAAAGGGGGTAAATAGTGCCTGTAGGATGCTTGGCATTACCTGGAGATTAGTGCTGTGAGTCAGGAAGGGCTACTGCTAGTCTGGGTGCAAGAGAGAGCCAACATAAACACTGTTTCCTTAAAAGGGATCATGATAATCTGTGTTTATGTACTGAATCATTTACTGACTTATTTATAAACAGCAGCCTGTCAAGAATTCAATGTCAGCTTTAATGTCAGAACCCACTGTCAGAACTGCTCTCTAAACATGTCCAAAGCTCAAGTTCTTTGTTAGAAGTAATTGCTGCACATTCTAAGATATCATCCCCGCTCTGACACACTTCCCTTGTGTTGTGCTTACTTTAGCTGTAGTCTCAGCGAATAAACCCATACAGTTGAAAGTATCTGATGAAAAAGAATGCTCAAAGCCGAGAGGCTCATTCAGTGTGGATGGGGGCAGTGAAGGGTCACAGGCAGGAGTGGGACTATGATCGTGGATGGGGGCAGTGAAGGGTCACAGGCAGGAGTGGGACTATGATCGTGGATGGGGGCAGTGAAGGGTCACAGGCAGGAGTGGGACTATGATCGTGGATGGGGGCAGTGAAGGGTCACAGGCAGGAGTGGGACTATGATCTCCTTGGCAGCTGAAGGGCCAACAGGATACCACAGTGATGACACAGAGATGTCCTGTGGCATACCCCAAGACTAGACCATGACACCAGTCCCATGACCTGAAGTTAAGGTTCTGTGGAAGGCTTTTGGGAAAGACTGTATGTGTTTATAGTAATGGGCAAGAGAAATTTCTCTTCCTGTATCTTTGTCTCTCTCCTTTCATAAATGCCTGCTGAAGGGCATGGAGACGCTCTATGCTAGCCAAAGAGTAATTAAGGTATTAGGGCAA